>NC_135784.1:52022784-52368566 GCF_051106095.1 Pogona vitticeps | reverse complement strand
TTTAGTTGGTGAGTTCTTCCTGGTAGGCTGACCCTTTGACCACATGGTCTGAGGGGGCGGGGCTTTGGCTTTAAATTAGTGCCTGCAGAAGCTCTAAGCCCCTTTCCTGAAGAGGAAGCAGAGGCAGGAGGGAGCTGTGCTTGGGGGCCATTTTAGTTGGTGAGTTCTTCCTGGTAGGCTGACCCTTTGACCACATGGTCTGAGGGGGCGGGGCTTTGGCTCTTTAAATTAGTGCCTGCAGAAGCTCTAAGCCCCTTTCCTGAAGAGGAAGCAGAGGCAGGAGGGAGCTGTGCTTGGGGGCCATTTTAGTTGGTGAGTTCTTCCTGGTAGGCTGACCCTTTGACCACATGGTCTGAGGGGGCGGGGCTTTGGCTTTAAATTAGTGCCTGCAGAAGCTCTAAGCCCCTTTCCTGAAGAGGAAGCAGAGGCAGGAGGGAGCTGTGCTTGGGGGCCATTTTAGTTGGTGAGTTCTTCCTGGTAGGCTGACCCTTTGACCACATGGTCTGAGGGGGCGGGGCTTTGGCTTTAAATTAGTGCCTGCAGAAGCTCTAAGCCCCTTTCCTGAAGAGGAAGCAGAGGCAGGAGGGAGCTGTGCTTGGGGGCCATTTTAGTTGGTGAGTTTCTTCCTGGTAGGCTGACCCTTTGACCACATGGTCTGAGGGGGCGGGGCTTTGGCTTTAAATTAGTGCCTGCAGAAGCTCTAAGCCCCTTTCCTGAAGAGGAAGCAGAGGCAGGAGGGAGCTGTGCTTGGGGGCCATTTTAGTTGGTGAGTTCTTCCTGGTAGGCTGACCCTTTGACCACATGGTCTGAGGGGGCGGGGCTTTGGCTTTAAATTAGTGCCTGCAGAAGCTCTAAGCCCCTTTCCTGAAGAGGAAGCAGAGGCAGGAGGGAGCTGTGCTTGGGGGCCATTTTAGTTGGTGAGTTCTTCCTGGTAGGCTGACCCTTTGACCACATGGTCTGAGGGGGCGGGGCTTTGGCTTTAAATTAGTGCCTGCAGAAGCTCTAAGCCCCTTTCCTGAAGAGGAAGCAGAGGCAGGAGGGAGCTGTGCTTGGGGGCCATTTTAGTTGGTGAGTTCTTCCTGGTAGGCTGACCCTTTGACCACATGGTCTGAGGGGGCGGGGCTTTGGCTTTAAATTAGTGCCTGCAGAAGCTCTAAGCCCCTTTCCTGAAGAGGAAGCAGAGGCAGGAGGGAGCTGTGCTTGGGGGCCATTTTAGTTGGTGAGTTCTTCCTGGTAGGCTGACCCTTTGACCACATGGTCTGAGGGGGCGGGGCTTTGGCTTTAAATTAGTGCCTGCAGAAGCTCTAAGCCCCTTTCCTGAAGAGGAAGCAGAGGCAGGAGGGAGCTGTGCTTGGGGGCCATTTTAGTTGGTGAGTTCTTCCTGGTAGGGCTGACCCTTTGACCACATGGTCTGAGGGGGCGGGGCTTTGGCTTTAAATTAGTGCCTGCAGAAGCTCTAAGCCCCTTTCCTGAAGAGGAAGCAGAGGCAGGAGGGAGCTGTGCTTGGGGGCCATTTTAGTTGGTGAGTTCTTCCTGGTAGGCTGACCCTTTGACCACATGGTCTGAGGGGGCGGGGCTTTGGCTTTAAATTAGTGCCTGCAGAAGCTCTAAGCCCCTTTCCTGAAGAGGAAGCAGAGGCAGGAGGGAGCTGTGCTTGGGGGCCATTTTAGTTGGTGAGTTCTTCCTGGTAGGCTGACCCTTTGACCACATGGTCTGAGGGGGCGGGGCTTTGGCTTTAAATTAGTGCCTGCAGAAGCTCTAAGCCCCTTTCCTGAAGAGGAAGCAGAGGCAGGAGGGAGCTGTGCTTGGGGGCCATTTTAGTTGGTGAGTTCTTCCTGGTAGGCTGACCCTTTGACCACATGGTCTGAGGGGGCGGGGCTTTGGCTTTAAATTAGTGCCTGCAGAAGCTCTAAGCCCCTTTCCTGAAGAGGAAGCAGAGGCAGGAGGGAGCTGTGCTTGGGGGCCATTTTAGTTGGTGAGTTCTTCCTGGTAGGCTGACCCTTTGACCACATGGTCTGAGGGGGCGGGGCTTTGGCTTTAAATTAGTGCCTGCAGAAGCTCTAAGCCCCTTTCCTGAAGAGGAAGCAGAGGCAGGAGGGAGCTGTGCTTGGGGGCCATTTTAGTTGGTGAGTTCTTCCTGGTAGGCTGACCCTTTGACCACATGGTCTGAGGGGGCGGGGCTTTGGCTTTAAATTAGTGCCTGCAGAAGCTCTAAGCCCCCTTTCCTGAAGAGGAAGCAGAGGCAGGAGGGAGCTGTGCTTGGGGGCCATTTTAGTTGGTGAGTTCTTCCTGGTAGGCTGACCCTTTGACCACATGGTCTGAGGGGGCGGGGCTTTGGCTTTAAATTAGTGCCTGCAGAAGCTCTAAGCCCCTTTCCTGAAGAGGAAGCAGAGGCAGGAGGGAGCTGTGCTTGGGGGCCATTTTAGTTGGTGAGTTCTTCCTGGTAGGCTGACCCTTTGACCACATGGTCTGAGGGGGCGGGGCTTTGGCTTTAAATTAGTGCCTGCAGAAGCTCTAAGCCCCTTTCCTGAAGAGGAAGCAGAGGCAGGAGGGAGCTGTGCTTGGGGGCCATTTTAGTTGGTGAGTTCTTCCTGGTAGGCTGACCCTTTGACCACATGGTCTGAGGGGGCGGGGCTTTGGCTTTAAATTAGTGCCTGCAGAAGCTCTAAGCCCCTTTCCTGAAGAGGAAGCAGAGGCAGGAGGGAGCTGTGCTTGGGGGCCATTTTAGTTGGTGAGTTCTTCCTGGTAGGCTGACCCTTTGACCACATGGTCTGAGGGGGCGGGGCTTTGGCTTTAAATTAGTGCCTGCAGAAGCTCTAAGCCCCTTTCCTGAAGAGGAAGCAGAGGCAGGAGGGAGCTGTGCTTGGGGGCCATTTTAGTTGGTGAGTTCTTCCTGGTAGGCTGACCCTTTGACCACATGGTCTGAGGGGGCGGGGCTTTGGCTTTAAATTAGTGCCTGCAGAAGCTCTAAGCCCCTTTCCTGAAGAGGAAGCAGAGGCAGGAGGGAGCTGTGCTTGGGGGCCATTTTAGTTGGTGAGTTCTTCCTGGTAGGCTGACCCTTTGACCACATGGTCTGAGGGGGCGGGGCTTTGGCTTTAAATTAGTGCCTGCAGAAGCTCTAAGCCCCTTTCCTGAAGAGGAAGCAGAGGCAGGAGGGAGCTGTGCTTGGGGGCCATTTTAGTTGGTGAGTTCTTCCTGGTAGGCTGACCCTTTGACCACATGGTCTGAGGGGGCGGGGCTTTGGCTTTAAATTAGTGCCTGCAGAAGCTCTAAGCCCCTTTCCTGAAGAGGAAGCAGAGGCAGGAGGGAGCTGTGCTTGGGGGCCATTTTAGTTGGTGAGTTCTTCCTGGTAGGCTGACCCTTTGACCACATGGTCTGAGGGGGCGGGGCTTTGGCTTTAAATTAGTGCCTGCAGAAGCTCTAAGCCCCTTTCCTGAAGAGGAAGCAGAGGCAGGAGGGAGCTGTGCTTGGGGGCCATTTTAGTTGGTGAGTTCTTCCTGGTAGGCTGACCCTTTGACCACATGGTCTGAGGGGGCGGGGCTTTGGCTTTAAATTAGTGCCTGCAGAAGCTCTAAGCCCCTTTCCTGAAGAGGAAGCAGAGGCAGGAGGGAGCTGTGCTTGGGGGCCATTTTAGTTGGTGAGTTCTTCCTGGTAGGCTGACCCTTTGACCACATGGTCTGAGGGGGCGGGGCTTTGGCTTTAAATTAGTGCCTGCAGAAGCTCTAAGCCCCTTTCCTGAAGAGGAAGCAGAGGCAGGAGGGAGCTGTGCTTGGGGGCCATTTTAGTTGGTGAGTTCTTCCTGGTAGGCTGACCCTTTGACCACATGGTCTGAGGGGGCGGGGCTTTGGCTTTAAATTAGTGCCTGCAGAAGCTCTAAGCCCCTTTCCTGAAGAGGAAGCAGAGGCAGGAGGGAGCTGTGCTTGGGGGCCATTTTAGTTGGTGAGTTCTTCCTGGTAGGCTGACCCTTTGACCACATGGTCTGAGGGGGCGGGGCTTTGGCTTTAAATTAGTGCCTGCAGAAGCTCTAAGCCCCTTTCCTGAAGAGGAAGCAGAGGCAGGAGGGAGCTGTGCTTGGGGGCCATTTTAGTTGGTGAGTTCTTCCTGGTAGGCTGACCCTTTGACCACATGGTCTGAGGGGGCGGGGCTTTGGCTTTAAATTAGTGCCTGCAGAAGCTCTAAGCCCCTTTCCTGAAGAGGAAGCAGAGGCAGGAGGGAGCTGTGCTTGGGGGCCATTTTAGTTGGTGAGTTCTTCCTGGTAGGCTGACCCTTTGACCACATGGTCTGAGGGGGCGGGGCTTTGGCTTTAAATTAGTGCCTGCAGAAGCTCTAAGCCCCTTTCCTGAAGAGGAAGCAGAGGCAGGAGGGAGCTGTGCTTGGGGGCCATTTTAGTTGGTGAGTTCTTCCTGGTAGGCTGACCCTTTGACCACATGGTCTGAGGGGGCGGGGCTTTGGCTTTAAATTAGTGCCTGCAGAAGCTCTAAGCCCCTTTCCTGAAGAGGAAGCAGAGGCAGGAGGGAGCTGTGCTTGGGTTTAGTTGTGAGAGTTCTTCCTGGTAGGCTGACCCTTTGACCACATGGTCTTAGAGGGGGGCGGGGCTTTTTGGCTTTAAATTAGTGCCTGCAGAAGCTCTAAGCCCTTTCCTGAAGAGGAAGGCAGAGGCAGGAGGGAGCTGTGCTTGGGGGCCATTTTAGTTGGTGAGTTCTTCCTGGTAGGCTGACCCTTTGACCACATGGTCTGAGGGGGCGGGGCTTTGGCTTTAAATTAGTGCCTGCAGAAGCTCTAAGCCCCTTTCCTGAAGAGGAAGCAGAGGCAGGAGGGAGCTGTGCTTGGGGGCCATTTTAGTTGGTGAGTTCTTCCTGGTAGGCTGACCCTTTGACCACATGGTCTGAGGGGGCGGGGCTTTGGCTTTAAATTAGTGCCTGCAGAAGCTCTAAGCCCCTTTCCTGAAGAGGAAGCAGAGGCAGGAGGGAGCTGTGCTTGGGGGCCATTTTAGTTGGTGAGTTCTTCCTGGTAGGCTGACCCTTTGACCACATGGTCTGAGGGGGCGGGGCTTTGGCTTTAAATTAGTGCCTGCAGAAGCTCTAAGCCCCTTTCCTGAAGAGGAAGCAGAGGCAGGAGGGAGCTGTGCTTGGGGGCCATTTTAGTTGGTGAGTTCTTCCTGGTAGGCTGACCCTTTGACCACATGGTCTGAGGGGGCGGGGCTTTGGCTTTAAATTAGTGCCTGCAGAAGCTCTAAGCCCCTTTCCTGAAGAGGAAGCAGAGGCAGGAGGGAGCTGTGCTTGGGGGCCATTTTAGTTGGTGAGTTCTTCCTGGTAGGCTGACCCTTTGACCACATGGTCTGAGGGGGCGGGGCTTTGGCTTTAAATTAGTGCCTGCAGAAGCTCTAAGCCCCTTTCCTGAAGAGGAAGCAGAGGCAGGAGGGAGCTGTGCTTGGGGGCCATTTTAGTTGGTGAGTTCTTCCTGGTAGGCTGACCCTTTGACCACATGGTCTGAGGGGGCGGGGCTTTGGCTTTAAATTAGTGCCTGCAGAAGCTCTAAGCCCCTTTCCTGAAGAGGAAGCAGAGGCAGGAGGGAGCTGTGCTTGGGGGCCATTTTAGTTGGTGAGTTCTTCCTGGTAGGCTGACCCTTTGACCACATGGTCTGAGGGGGCGGGGCTTTGGCTTTAAATTAGTGCCTGCAGAAGCTCTAAGCCCCTTTCCTGAAGAGGAAGCAGAGGCAGGAGGGAGCTGTGCTTGGGGGCCATTTTAGTTGGTGAGTTCTTCCTGGTAGGCTGACCCTTTGACCACATGGTCTGAGGGGGCGGGGCTTTGGCTTTAAATTAGTGCCTGCAGAAGCTCTAAGCCCCTTTCCTGAAGAGGAAGCAGAGGCAGGAGGGAGCTGTGCTTGGGGGCCATTTTAGTTGGTGAGTTCTTCCTGGTAGGCTGACCCTTTGACCACATGGTCTGAGGGGGCGGGGCTTTGGCTTTAAATTAGTGCCTGCAGAAGCTCTAAGCCCCTTTCCTGAAGAGGAAGCAGAGGCAGGAGGGAGCTGTGCTTGGGGGCCATTTTAGTTGGTGAGTTCTTCCTGGTAGGCTGACCCTTTGACCACATGGTCTGAGGGGGCGGGGCTTTGGCTTTAAATTAGTGCCTGCAGAAGCTCTAAGCCCCTTTCCTGAAGAGGAAGCAGAGGCAGGAGGGAGCTGTGCTTGGGGGCCATTTTAGTTGGTGAGTTCTTCCTGGTAGGCTGACCCTTTGACCACATGGTCTGAGGGGGCGGGGCTTTGGCTTTAAATTAGTGCCTGCAGAAGCTCTAAGCCCCTTTCCTGAAGAGGAAGCAGAGGCAGGAGGGAGCTGTGCTTGGGGGCCATTTTAGTTGGTGAGTTCTTCCTGGTAGGCTGACCCTTTGACCACATGGTCTGAGGGGGCGGGGCTTTGGCTTTAAATTAGTGCCTGCAGAAGCTCTAAGCCCCTTTCCTGAAGAGGAAGCAGAGGCAGGAGGGAGCTGTGCTTGGGGGCCATTTTAGTTGGTGAGTTCTTCCTGGTAGGCTGACCCTTTGACCACATGGTCTGAGGGGGCGGGGCTTTGGCTTTAAATTAGTGCCTGCAGAAGCTCTAAGCCCCTTTCCTGAAGAGGAAGCAGAGGCAGGAGGGAGCTGTGCTTGGGGGCCATTTTAGTTGGTGAGTTCTTCCTGGTAGGCTGACCCTTTGACCACATGGTCTGAGGGGGCGGGGCTTTGGCTTTAAATTAGTGCCTGCAGAAGCTCTAAGCCCCTTTCCTGAAGAGGAAGCAGAGGCAGGAGGGAGCTGTGCTTGGGGGCCATTTTAGTTGGTGAGTTCTTCCTGGTAGGCTGACCCTTTGACCACATGGTCTGAGGGGGCGGGGCTTTGGCTTTAAATTAGTGCCTGCAGAAGCTCTAAGCCCCTTTCCTGAAGAGGAAGCAGAGGCAGGAGGGAGCTGTGCTTGGGGGCCATTTTAGTTGGTGAGTTCTTCCTGGTAGGCTGACCCTTTGACCACATGGTCTGAGGGGGCGGGGCTTTGGCTTTAAATTAGTGCCTGCAGAAGCTCTAAGCCCCTTTCCTGAAGAGGAAGCAGAGGCAGGAGGGAGCTGTGCTTGGGGGCCATTTTAGTTGGTGAGTTCTTCCTGGTAGGCTGACCCTTTGACCACATGGTCTGAGGGGGCGGGGCTTTGGCTTTAAATTAGTGCCTGCAGAAGCTCTAAGCCCCTTTCCTGAAGAGGAAGCAGAGGCAGGAGGGAGCTGTGCTTGGGGGCCATTTTAGTTGGTGAGTTCTTCCTGGTAGGCTGACCCTTTGACCACATGGTCTGAGGGGGCGGGGCTTTGGCTTTAAATTAGTGCCTGCAGAAGCTCTAAGCCCCTTTCCTGAAGAGGAAGCAGAGGCAGGAGGGAGCTGTGCTTGGGGGCCATTTTAGTTGGTGAGTTCTTCCTGGTAGGCTGACCCTTTGACCACATGGTCTGAGGGGGCGGGGCTTTGGCTTTAAATTAGTGCCTGCAGAAGCTCTAAGCCCCTTTCCTGAAGAGGAAGCAGAGGCAGGAGGGAGCTGTGCTTGGGGGCCATTTTAGTTGGTGAGTTCTTCCTGGTAGGCTGACCCTTTGACCACATGGTCTGAGGGGGCGGGGCTTTGGCTTTAAATTAGTGCCTGCAGAAGCTCTAAGCCCCTTTCCTGAAGAGGAAGCAGAGGCAGGAGGGAGCTGTGCTTGGGGGCCATTTTAGTTGGTGAGTTCTTCCTGGTAGGCTGACCCTTTGACCACATGGTCTGAGGGGGCGGGGCTTTGGCTTTAAATTAGTGCCTGCAGAAGCTCTAAGCCCCTTTCCTGAAGAGGAAGCAGAGGCAGGAGGGAGCTGTGCTTGGGGGCCATTTTAGTTGGTGAGTTCTTCCTGGTAGGCTGACCCTTTGACCACATGGTCTGAGGGGGCGGGGCTTTGGCTTTAAATTAGTGCCTGCAGAAGCTCTAAGCCCCTTTCCTGAAGAGGAAGCAGAGGCAGGAGGGAGCTGTGCTTGGGGGCCATTTTAGTTGGTGAGTTCTTCCTGGTAGGCTGACCCTTTGACCACATGGTCTGAGGGGGCGGGGCTTTGGCTTTAAATTAGTGCCTGCAGAAGCTCTAAGCCCCTTTCCTGAAGAGGAAGCAGAGGCAGGAGGGAGCTGTGCTTGGGGGCCATTTTAGTTGGTGAGTTCTTCCTGGTAGGCTGACCCTTTGACCACATGGTCTGAGGGGGCGGGGCTTTGGCTTTAAATTAGTGCCTGCAGAAGCTCTAAGCCCCTTTCCTGAAGAGGAAGCAGAGGCAGGAGGGAGCTGTGCTTGGGGGCCATTTTAGTTGGTGAGTTCTTCCTGGTAGGCTGACCCTTTGACCACATGGTCTGAGGGGGCGGGGCTTTGGCTTTAAATTAGTGCCTGCAGAAGCTCTAAGCCCCTTTCCTGAAGAGGAAGCAGAGGCAGGAGGGAGCTGTGCTTGGGGGCCATTTTAGTTGGTGAGTTCTTCCTGGTAGGCTGACCCTTTGACCACATGGTCTGAGGGGGCGGGGCTTTGGCTTTAAATTAGTGCCTGCAGAAGCTCTAAGCCCCTTTCCTGAAGAGGAAGCAGAGGCAGGAGGGAGCTGTGCTTGGGGGCCATTTTAGTTGGTGAGTTCTTCCTGGTAGGCTGACCCTTTGACCACATGGTCTGAGGGGGCGGGGCTTTGGCTTTAAATTAGTGCCTGCAGAAGCTCTAAGCCCCTTTCCTGAAGAGGAAGCAGAGGCAGGAGGGAGCTGTGCTTGGGGGCCATTTTAGTTGGTGAGTTCTTCCTGGTAGGCTGACCCTTTGACCACATGGTCTGAGGGGGCGGGGCTTTGGCTTTAAATTAGTGCCTGCAGAAGCTCTAAGCCCCTTTCCTGAAGAGGAAGCAGAGGCAGGAGGGAGCTGTGCTTGGGGGCCATTTTAGTTGGTGAGTTCTTCCTGGTAGGCTGACCCTTTGACCACATGGTCTGAGGGGGCGGGGCTTTGGCTTTAAATTAGTGCCTGCAGAAGCTCTAAGCCCCTTTCCTGAAGAGGAAGCAGAGGCAGGAGGGAGCTGTGCTTGGGGGCCATTTTAGTTGGTGAGTTCTTCCTGGTAGGCTGACCCTTTGACCACATGGTCTGAGGGGGCGGGGCTTTGGCTTTAAATTAGTGCCTGCAGAAGCTCTAAGCCCCTTTCCTGAAGAGGAAGCAGAGGCAGGAGGGAGCTGTGCTTGGGGGCCATTTTAGTTGGTGAGTTCTTCCTGGTAGGCTGACCCTTTGACCACATGGTCTGAGGGGGCGGGGCTTTGGCTTTAAATTAGTGCCTGCAGAAGCTCTAAGCCCCTTTCCTGAAGAGGAAGCAGAGGCAGGAGGGAGCTGTGCTTGGGGGCCATTTTAGTTGGTGAGTTCTTCCTGGTAGGCTGACCCTTTGACCACATGGTCTGAGGGGGCGGGGCTTTGGCTTTAAATTAGTGCCTGCAGAAGCTCTAAGCCCCTTTCCTGAAGAGGAAGCAGAGGCAGGAGGGAGCTGTGCTTGGGGGCCATTTTAGTTGGTGAGTTCTTCCTGGTAGGCTGACCCTTTGACCACATGGTCTGAGGGGGCGGGGCTTTGGCTTTAAATTAGTGCCTGCAGAAGCTCTAAGCCCCTTTCCTGAAGAGGAAGCAGAGGCAGGAGGGAGCTGTGCTTGGGGGCCATTTTAGTTGGTGAGTTCTTCCTGGTAGGCTGACCCTTTGACCACATGGTCTGAGGGGGCGGGGCTTTGGCTTTAAATTAGTGCCTGCAGAAGCTCTAAGCCCCTTTCCTGAAGAGGAAGCAGAGGCAGGAGGGAGCTGTGCTTGGGGGCCATTTTAGTTGGTGAGTTCTTCCTGGTAGGCTGACCCTTTGACCACATGGTCTGAGGGGGCGGGGCTTTGGCTTTAAATTAGTGCCTGCAGAAGCTCTAAGCCCCTTTCCTGAAGAGGAAGCAGAGGCAGGAGGGAGCTGTGCTTGGGGGCCATTTTAGTTGGTGAGTTCTTCCTGGTAGGCTGACCCTTTGACCACATGGTCTGAGGGGGCGGGGCTTTGGCTTTAAATTAGTGCCTGCAGAAGCTCTAAGCCCCTTTCCTGAAGAGGAAGCAGAGGCAGGAGGGAGCTGTGCTTGGGGGCCATTTTAGTTGGTGAGTTCTTCCTGGTAGGCTGACCCTTTGACCACATGGTCTGAGGGGGCGGGGCTTTGGCTTTAAATTAGTGCCTGCAGAAGCTCTAAGCCCCTTTCCTGAAGAGGAAGCAGAGGCAGGAGGGAGCTGTGCTTGGGGGCCATTTTAGTTGGTGAGTTCTTCCTGGTAGGCTGACCCTTTGACCACATGGTCTGAGGGGGCGGGGCTTTGGCTTTAAATTAGTGCCTGCAGAAGCTCTAAGCCCCTTTCCTGAAGAGGAAGCAGAGGCAGGAGGGAGCTGTGCTTGGGGGCCATTTTAGTTGGTGAGTTCTTCCTGGTAGGCTGACCCTTTGACCACATGGTCTGAGGGGGCGGGGCTTTGGCTTTAAATTAGTGCCTGCAGAAGCTCTAAGCCCCTTTCCTGAAGAGGAAGCAGAGGCAGGAGGGAGCTGTGCTTGGGGGCCATTTTAGTTGGTGAGTTCTTCCTGGTAGGCTGACCCTTTGACCACATGGTCTGAGGGGGCGGGGCTTTGGCTTTAAATTAGT
Source organism: Pogona vitticeps (assembly GCF_051106095.1). Taxonomy (NCBI): domain Eukaryota; kingdom Metazoa; phylum Chordata; class Lepidosauria; order Squamata; family Agamidae; genus Pogona; species Pogona vitticeps. The sequence goes on along the minus strand of NC_135784.1, from coordinate 52,357,911 downwards.
GCCTGCAGAAGCTCTAAGCCCCTTTCCTGAAGAGGAAGCAGAGGCAGGAGGGAGCTGTGCTTGGGGGCCATTTTAGTTGGTGAGTTCTTCCTGGTAGGCTGACCCTTTGACCACATGGTCTGAGGGGGCGGGGCTTTGGCTTTAAATTAGTGCCTGCAGAAGCTCTAAGCCCCTTTCCTGAAGAGGAAGCAGAGGCAGGAGGGAGCTGTGCTTGGGGGCCATTTTAGTTGGTGAGTTCTTCCTGGTAGGCTGACCCTTTGACCACATGGTCTGAGGGGGCGGGGCTTTGGCTTTAAATTAGTGCCTGCAGAAGCTCTAAGCCCCTTTCCTGAAGAGGAAGCAGAGGCAGGAGGGAGCTGTGCTTGGGGGCCATTTTAGTTGGTGAGTTCTTCCTGGTAGGCTGACCCTTTGACCACATGGTCTGAGGGGGCGGGGCTTTGGCTTTAAATTAGTGCCTGCAGAAGCTCTAAGCCCCTTTCCTGAAGAGGAAGCAGAGGCAGGAGGGAGCTGTGCTTGGGGGCCATTTTAGTTGGTGAGTTCTTCCTGGTAGGCTGACCCTTTGACCACATGGTCTGAGGGGGCGGGGCTTTGGCTTTAAATTAGTGCCTGCAGAAGCTCTAAGCCCCTTTCCTGAAGAGGAAGCAGAGGCAGGAGGGAGCTGTGCTTGGGGGCCATTTTAGTTGGTGAGTTCTTCCTGGTAGGCTGACCCTTTGACCACATGGTCTGAGGGGGCGGGGCTTTGGCTTTAAATTAGTGCCTGCAGAAGCTCTAAGCCCCTTTCCTGAAGAGGAAGCAGAGGCAGGAGGGAGCTGTGCTTGGGGGCCATTTTAGTTGGTGAGTTCTTCCTGGTAGGCTGACCCTTTGACCACATGGTCTGAGGGGGCGGGGCTTTGGCTTTAAATTAGTGCCTGCAGAAGCTCTAAGCCCCTTTCCTGAAGAGGAAGCAGAGGCAGGAGGGAGCTGTGCTTGGGGGCCATTTTAGTTGGTGAGTTCTTCCTGGTAGGCTGACCCTTTGACCACATGGTCTGAGGGGGCGGGGCTTTGGCTTTAAATTAGTGCCTGCAGAAGCTCTAAGCCCCTTTCCTGAAGAGGAAGCAGAGGCAGGAGGGAGCTGTGCTTGGGGGCCATTTTAGTTGGTGAGTTCTTCCTGGTAGGCTGACCCTTTGACCACATGGTCTGAGGGGGCGGGGCTTTGGCTTTAAATTAGTGCCTGCAGAAGCTCTAAGCCCCTTTCCTGAAGAGGAAGCAGAGGCAGGAGGGAGCTGTGCTTGGGGGCCATTTTAGTTGGTGAGTTCTTCCTGGTAGGCTGACCCTTTGACCACATGGTCTGAGGGGGCGGGGCTTTGGCTTTAAATTAGTGCCTGCAGAAGCTCTAAGCCCCTTTCCTGAAGAGGAAGCAGAGGCAGGAGGGAGCTGTGCTTGGGGGCCATTTTAGTTGGTGAGTTCTTCCTGGTAGGCTGACCCTTTGACCACATGGTCTGAGGGGGCGGGGCTTTGGCTTTAAATTAGTGCCTGCAGAAGCTCTAAGCCCCTTTCCTGAAGAGGAAGCAGAGGCAGGAGGGAGCTGTGCTTGGGGGCCATTTTAGTTGGTGAGTTCTTCCTGGTAGGCTGACCCTTTGACCACATGGTCTGAGGGGGCGGGGCTTTGGCTTTAAATTAGTGCCTGCAGAAGCTCTAAGCCCCTTTCCTGAAGAGGAAGCAGAGGCAGGAGGGAGCTGTGCTTGGGGGCCATTTTAGTTGGTGAGTTCTTCCTGGTAGGCTGACCCTTTGACCACATGGTCTGAGGGGGCGGGGCTTTGGCTTTAAATTAGTGCCTGCAGAAGCTCTAAGCCCCTTTCCTGAAGAGGAAGCAGAGGCAGGAGGGAGCTGTGCTTGGGGGCCATTTTAGTTGGTGAGTTCTTCCTGGTAGGCTGACCCTTTGACCACATGGTCTGAGGGGGCGGGGCTTTGGCTTTAAATTAGTGCCTGCAGAAGCTCTAAGCCCCTTTCCTGAAGAGGAAGCAGAGGCAGGAGGGAGCTGTGCTTGGGGGCCATTTTAGTTGGTGAGTTCTTCCTGGTAGGCTGACCCTTTGACCACATGGTCTGAGGGGGCGGGGCTTTGGCTTTAAATTAGTGCCTGCAGAAGCTCTAAGCCCCTTTCCTGAAGAGGAAGCAGAGGCAGGAGGGAGCTGTGCTTGGGGGCCATTTTAGTTGGTGAGTTCTTCCTGGTAGGCTGACCCTTTGACCACATGGTCTGAGGGGGCGGGGCTTTGGCTTTAAATTAGTGCCTGCAGAAGCTCTAAGCCCCTTTCCTGAAGAGGAAGCAGAGGCAGGAGGGAGCTGTGCTTGGGGGCCATTTTAGTTGGTGAGTTCTTCCTGGTAGGCTGACCCTTTGACCACATGGTCTGAGGGGGCGGGGCTTTGGCTTTAAATTAGTGCCTGCAGAAGCTCTAAGCCCCTTTCCTGAAGAGGAAGCAGAGGCAGGAGGGAGCTGTGCTTGGGGGCCATTTTAGTTGGTGAGTTCTTCCTGGTAGGCTGACCCTTTGACCACATGGTCTGAGGGGGCGGGGCTTTGGCTTTAAATTAGTGCCTGCAGAAGCTCTAAGCCCCTTTCCTGAAGAGGAAGCAGAGGCAGGAGGGAGCTGTGCTTGGGGGCCATTTTAGTTGGTGAGTTCTTCCTGGTAGGCTGACCCTTTGACCACATGGTCTGAGGGGGCGGGGCTTTGGCTTTAAATTAGTGCCTGCAGAAGCTCTAAGCCCCTTTCCTGAAGAGGAAGCAGAGGCAGGAGGGAGCTGTGCTTGGGGGCCATTTTAGTTGGTGAGTTCTTCCTGGTAGGCTGACCCTTTGACCACATGGTCTGAGGGGGCGGGGCTTTGGCTTTAAATTAGTGCCTGCAGAAGCTCTAAGCCCCTTTCCTGAAGAGGAAGCAGAGGCAGGAGGGAGCTGTGCTTGGGGGCCATTTTAGTTGGTGAGTTCTTCCTGGTAGGCTGACCCTTTGACCACATGGTCTGAGGGGGCGGGGCTTTGGCTTTAAATTAGTGCCTGCAGAAGCTCTAAGCCCCTTTCCTGAAGAGGAAGCAGAGGCAGGAGGGAGCTGTGCTTGGGGGCCATTTTAGTTGGTGAGTTCTTCCTGGTAGGCTGACCCTTTGACCACATGGTCTGAGGGGGCGGGGCTTTGGCTTTAAATTAGTGCCTGCAGAAGCTCTAAGCCCCTTTCCTGAAGAGGAAGCAGAGGCAGGAGGGAGCTGTGCTTGGGGGCCATTTTAGTTGGTGAGTTCTTCCTGGTAGGCTGACCCTTTGACCACATGGTCTGAGGGGGCGGGGCTTTGGCTTTAAATTAGTGCCTGCAGAAGCTCTAAGCCCCTTTCCTGAAGAGGAAGCAGAGGCAGGAGGGAGCTGTGCTTGGGGGCCATTTTAGTTGGTGAGTTCTTCCTGGTAGGCTGACCCTTTGACCACATGGTCTGAGGGGGCGGGGCTTTGGCTTTAAATTAGTGCCTGCAGAAGCTCTAAGCCCCTTTCCTGAAGAGGAAGCAGAGGCAGGAGGGAGCTGTGCTTGGGGGCCATTTTAGTTGGTGAGTTCTTCCTGGTAGGCTGACCCTTTGACCACATGGTCTGAGGGGGCGGGGCTTTGGCTTTAAATTAGTGCCTGCAGAAGCTCTAAGCCCCTTTCCTGAAGAGGAAGCAGAGGCAGGAGGGAGCTGTGCTTGGGGGCCATTTTAGTTGGTGAGTTCTTCCTGGTAGGCTGACCCTTTGACCACATGGTCTGAGGGGGCGGGGCTTTGGCTTTAAATTAGTGCCTGCAGAAGCTCTAAGCCCCTTTCCTGAAGAGGAAGCAGAGGCAGGAGGGAGCTGTGCTTGGGGGCCATTTTAGTTGGTGAGTTCTTCCTGGTAGGCTGACCCTTTGACCACATGGTCTGAGGGGGCGGGGCTTTGGCTTTAAATTAGTGCCTGCAGAAGCTCTAAGCCCCTTTCCTGAAGAGGAAGCAGAGGCAGGAGGGAGCTGTGCTTGGGGGCCATTTTAGTTGGTGAGTTCTTCCTGGTAGGCTGACCCTTTGACCACATGGTCTGAGGGGGCGGGGCTTTGGCTTTAAATTAGTGCCTGCAGAAGCTCTAAGCCCCTTTCCTGAAGAGGAAGCAGAGGCAGGAGGGAGCTGTGCTTGGGGGCCATTTTAGTTGGTGAGTTCTTCCTGGTAGGCTGACCCTTTGACCACATGGTCTGAGGGGGCGGGGCTTTGGCTTTAAATTAGTGCCTGCAGAAGCTCTAAGCCCCTTTCCTGAAGAGGAAGCAGAGGCAGGAGGGAGCTGTGCTTGGGGGCCATTTTAGTTGGTGAGTTCTTCCTGGTAGGCTGACCCTTTGACCACATGGTCTGAGGGGGCGGGGCTTTGGCTTTAAATTAGTGCCTGCAGAAGCTCTAAGCCCCTTTCCTGAAGAGGAAGCAGAGGCAGGAGGGAGCTGTGCTTGGGGGCCATTTTAGTTGGTGAGTTCTTCCTGGTAGGCTGACCCTTTGACCACATGGTCTGAGGGGGCGGGGCTTTGGCTTTAAATTAGTGCCTGCAGAAGCTCTAAGCCCCTTTCCTGAAGAGGAAGCAGAGGCAGGAGGGAGCTGTGCTTGGGGGCCATTTTAGTTGGTGAGTTCTTCCTGGTAGGCTGACCCTTTGACCACATGGTCTGAGGGGGCGGGGCTTTGGCTTTAAATTAGTGCCTGCAGAAGCGCGCGCCTAACGGCGCGCGAAATCCTCTCACTCTATTTTTTTACTTTAATCTGCTAAATAGGATAGCCAAATAGTATTTCTTACACCTGACGGCAGGAATGTTTCAGGAGTAGGATCATACTTCCACACTATTAGGGAGCAGGCTGGGTAGGTGGGACTCGTCAGCCATGTAAGGCAGCCCATCTAGGAGAAGGAAAACTCTGATTTCAAACCTCCACTGCCTTGTGGCTATATCCACTCATGGAAAAGGCTTCAGGAGATAACCTCGAGGCAAAATCCGGAGCCGGAGTCCCGTAGACAGTTCGTGTTGTTCTGCCAACTCCTGCGACGTCGCTGGAACCAGTTGTATTGGCACTTGCCTCTCCATTGGACTATTTCAGTGACGTGGAGAGGGGGGATTTGCTGCTTGGGTAACAGCCTATCCTCCATATTATTCTACCCAGGCTTCGTGCTCTGGAGAGGACACTCCAGCTTTGCATACAGTGTCGAAATAACACAGGAACTAGCAGTTACTGGTTATACGTTTTGCTCGATTGGCACAGAGCATGATGCCAGGGACTACTTCTGATGGTCAGAGAGCCGAAAAACAGATCAATAACCATGCACCACGCAACAATCAAAAGAAAACATCTGCCCTAAAGTTGGGAACCTGGAATGTTCGGACAATGACCCCTGGCTTTTCTGACAACCTGCAGGAAATAGACGACGTGCGCAAGACAGCTGTTATCGACATTGAACTGAGTAGACTGCGGATGGACATTGTTGCCCTGCAAGAGACGAGATTGCCAGACATGGGATCTGTCAAAGAAAAAAACTTCTCATTCTTCTGGCAGGGAAAACCATTGAACGAGACCAGGGAATATGGTGTTGGCTTTGCGGTCAGAAATACTCTGCTGAGATCCATTGTTCCACCTACTGTGGGGAGTGAAAGAATCCTGTCTCTGCAGCTCCACTCATCAGCGGGACTGGTCACCCTCATCAGTGCATATGCACCAACACTGTCATCCACAACAGAAGTCAAAGACAAATTCTATGACGATTTGGCAGCTACTATCAAAAACGTCCCTGAGAGAGAGCCGCTGTTCATTCTCGGAGACTTTAATGCTAGAGTTGGTGCTGATCACAACTCTTGGCCCACCTGTCTAGGCCGTTTTGGCATTGGGAAGATGAATGAAAATGGCCAACGTTTGCTGGAGTTTTGCTGTTATTATGGTCTTTGTGTCACCAACACATTCTTTAATACAAAGCCTCAACACAAAGTTTCCTGGAGACATCCAAGATCGAAGCATTGGCATCAGCTTGATTTGATCCTCACTAGACGTTCTAGCTTATCTAGTATTACGATCACACGCAGTTACCAGAGTGCTGATTGTGACACTGATCATTCCCTGGTGTGTAGCAGAATAAAACTGCAAACAAAGAGATTGTATCACACTAAAAAGGAAGGAAAACCACGTATAGATATCAGCAAGATTCGCAATCAAAGAAAAGTGGAGGAATTTGCCCAAGCGCTTCAGGAAACCCTTCCAGGCCCGGCTGATGTGAATGCACCTGAACGATGGGAACACTTCAAGAACGCTGTTTATAACACTGCCTTGTCCACATTTGGCAAGAAGACCAAAAAGACGGCTGACTGGTTCGAAGCCCATTCAGAGGAGCTGATTCCAGCCATCGAGGATAAGAGGAGAGCTCTAGCAGCATACAAAGCCTGTCCTAGTGAGTACAACTTGCAGGCTCTTCGAGCTGCTCGTAGCCAAGTCCAACAGACTGCCAGGAGATGTTCCAATGATTATTTGCTTCAGCTCTGCTCTCAGATACAGATAGCAGCGGACACAGGTAACATCAAGGGAATGTATGATGGTATCAAGCAGGCTTTAGGTCCAATACAGAAGAAATCTGCTCCTTTGAAGTCTACTACAGGCGTGATCATCCAGGATCGAGCACAGCAGATGGAACGCTGGGTACAGCACTACTCTGAGCTATATTCTAAAGAGAATGTAGTAACGGAAGAGGCACTAAATAACATTGAGTGCCTGCCTCTCTTGGAAGAGCTGGACAGTGAACCAACTTTAGCAGAAATAAAAGCAGCCTTGGATTCCCTTGCCTCTGGCAAGGCACCTGGAAAGGACAACATCCCCGTTGAAGTTTTGAAGTGTTGTAAAGAGATCATCACCACTGAGCTGTATGAACTCTTTTCTCTTTGCTGGAGAGAAGGTGGAGTACCACAGGACATGAAGGACGCAAACATCGTCACATTGTATAAGAACAAAGGCGACAGGGGCGACTGCAATAACTACCGTGGTATCTCTCTTCTCAGCGTTGTAGGGAAGCTGCTGGCCCGTGTTGTGCTGAAGAGACTTCAGGTGCTTGCAGACAGAGTGTATCCAGAATCACAGTGTGGTTTTCGAGCTAACAGATCCACCACTGACATGGTATTCTCCCTCCGACAGCTGCAGGAGAAATGCAGGGAACAACAACAGCCACTCTTTGTGGCCTTCATAGATCTCACAAAGGCCTTTGACTTGGTTAGCAGGGACGGACTTTTTAAAATACTTCCCAAGATTGGATGTCCACCTCAACTCCTTAATATCATCAGGTCCTTTCATGAGGAAATGAAGGGCACTGTAGTTTTTGATGGCTCAACATCAGATCCCTTTGACATCCGAAGCGGAGTAAAACAAGGCTGTGTCCTTGCGCCAACCCTGTTTGGGATCTTCTTTGCTGTCATGCTGAAGCAGGCCTTTGGAACTGCAACAGAAGGTGTCTATCTCCGGACTAGATCAGATGGAAAGCTTTTTAATCTCACTAGATTGAGAGCGAAGACCAAAGTCCAAATGAAATGTATGCGGGACTTCCTCTTTGCTGATGATGCAGCCATTGTTGCCCACTCTGCTGAAGACCTCCAACAACTCATAAATCATTTTAGCAAGGCCTGCCAAGACTTTGGACTAACTATCAGCCTGAAGAAAACACAAGTCATGTGCCAGGGCATGGACTCACCTCCCTCTATTACTATCTCCATGCAAGAACTGGAGGTTGTTCATGAATTTGTGTACCTTGGCTCAACAATCTCTGACACTCTCTCCCTAGATGTCGAGCTGGATAAACGCATTGGGAAAGCAGCTACCATGTTCTCTAGACTCACAAAGAGAGTATGGCTTAACAAGAAGTTGACGGCATACACCAAAATCCAGGTCTATAGAGCCTGTGTCCTGAGCACACTCCTATACTGCAGCGAGTCCTGGACCCTTTGTGCACGGCAGGAGAGGAAACTGAACACCTTCCATATGCGTTGTCTCCGACGCATTTTTGGTATCACCTGGCAGGACAAAGTTCCAAATAGAGTAGTCCTAGAACGAGCTGGAATTTTCAGCATGTATACAATATTGAAACAGCGCCGTCTACGCTGGCTTGGGCACGTCGTGAGAATGGCTGATGGTCGGATTCCAAAAGATCTCCTGTATGGAGAATTAGTGCAGGGAAGCCGCCCCCGAGGGAGACCACAGCTGCGTTACAAGGACATCTGCAAGAGGGATCTGAAGGCCTTAGGAATGGACCTCAACAGATGGGAAACCTTGACGTCTGAGCGTTCAGCCTGGAGGCAGGCGGTGCATCATGGCCTCTCCCAATTTGAAGAGACACTTGTACAGCACACCGAGGCAACGAGGTAGTCCCGAAACAAGCAAAACCAGGGAGCTGGACAGGGGACAGATTGGATTTGTCTCCAGTGTGGAAGGGATTGTCACTCTCGAATTGGCCTTCTCAGCCACACGAGACGCTGTTCCGGGACCTCCATACAGAGCACGATACCATAGTCTCTTGAGACTGAAGGATGCCTACAAGGGCCTACAAGGACCATCAGTGGCAATTTGTCAGGATGGCTGTTGTCCCTTCCTCTATCAAAGGAAACATGCCACTGATTATCATTTGCTGGGGAACAAGGGACAGAGGGCACTGATGCACTCAAGTATTGCTTGTGAGATTCCTATGGGGAACTGGCGAGCCATTCTGTGAACAAACAAAACAGAACAGACATCTTGTGTTTTAATTATCGAGAGAAGATCCTTTTGTGTTTCAGAAGATTGAGGAGGATCTTCTTAAGCCTCCAAATGATCACGTGAAGATTTTCTATACTTCAGATAGCCCTGCTGCTTTTATGAATGTTCACACTAATTTACACATCACTCCTACTTGTTGACCCTGTGATGTCATTTTTCTTAACCTACAAGCAACATAATCTAGAAAGCTGCTCCACAGAACTCTGTTTATAGGGAATCAAACCCGTTAAAAATTAGGAAAACACGTGTGTTGTAAATATCATTCCTCTGAACTACAGAATTCACATTTCGTGTTTCAAGGTTTGAAATCTAGGCAGATATGATACTGCAGCAGCCTCACATCATGTTCTCCAATCTGCCATGGGTTACTTCACCTATGGTCCTTGAAGACTTGTGAATAAAAACTCATGGATTTAATAAGTAAATAAGGATGTTTTGTGTGGATTGGTGGAAGAAGTAAAAGACAGCATTGGTGTATAGCCCCTCTTTGGCTTAGCATATCACAGCTTTCAGAATACTGTGAAGGAGTGTTACGAAGGGGAGAAGCGGATGGAACCAGCTTTGTTAGAACTGGACAGTTAGATCTCGTTTTGTTGCGAGCAATATGGAGCCATAACTTGAATGTTCTGGGATGAGTAATGTGGGCTAGTGCAGAGGTAACATGTTGAGTTCAGGGAAAGGTTAAAGAGGATAATAAGCAGAACAAAAGAACTGATTGCATTATCCTGCCTTCTAAATGCTGTCTACTGTTGCCAGTTTATCCACTGCCTGGGTCTATTTGGATAGAGAAAGCTGGTAGAACCCATCCCTGCAAAAGAGGGATCTTAAACAAAAATAGACAGCTTGAAGAGAATACTAGAGACAATACCATAAATTTTGAACCCCCTAACACAAGTCACCTTATCTCGCATTGAGCAAATCTGCCTTCACTGAGTTATTTTCTTCATATTAATGAATTTACATTTCAGTGCAATTTATCTCCAGAAAATTTCTAAGTAGCCTCTTTGCTGGGATCCAAGACTGTAAAATAAAAATTAACGACCTGGTTTCCCAAGTGTGCATTTATTAAGTTAACATAGGTAATGGCAAGAGCTATTAGAAGAACATAAACCTTGTGACAAATACACATATAAACACTTCATTTGTTTTTATGGCTTTGACTCTTCAACAGTAAAGTAGTAAAACTGAAAGAACCGTGTCCATCTATTTGAAAAAAAACAAACAAACACATATCTCATTACCTCCCTCATCCTTACTTACAGCTTTTCTGCGATAATTATTTTGCTCAGTACTTTGATTCTTTATTAAATACCGTAAGTGGAAAATTACAAACAGATATATTTATTATTCTGTTTCTATTTCAAGAGATTACAAAAGTTTCTAATTCTATCTCCAACTGTTCAGAACCAGACCCTTGAGCAGAGTAAAAAAAAAGGCTGCATGGTCATGGAAACTATACAAATGCAAAAACAGGTTCTACCTTTGAGTAACCATTAAGAATATAAAACAAACAACAAACAGCAAGCTTTTGAAAGCTTGTTCAGTTTTTTGTTCTATATTCTTAATGGTTGATTAAAGGTACAGTATCACCTGGTCCTGTATTTGTAATTCTGACTGGTTTCACTTTGGAACAGTTACTTATTTGTATAACATTTAGGAAGAGTACATTAGCTCTGTTCAGGTATTAAGGGAATAACAATGCATTGATGCTCTTAGAAGGGGAGCACCTACCTTCACTCCCCCTATTGTCATATTTCACATGCATTCAGCAAGGAGTGTGAAGAGGTTGCTAATGATGTTTCAGTCTTGTTGCCCAATGTGTGTAGAATGTAATGGCAACACCCTCTAACTGTGCTGACAAGCCAGGATTTTCTAAAGCCTCCCTAGGATTACTGTCACAAAACCTGTTCTAAATTTTTCTTCTGATATTGAGATTCCTGCCATCACAATGACCATCCAACTACACCTACATGTTCTACAATCTGCTATTCATACTGTGCTGCCAGAGACCTCTAGCGCACTCTCCAGAACCAGAACAGAGAATTCCAAGTTCCTCACCTAAATAAATATTCCAGGATTCAATAGAATGAAGCCATGGCAGCTAAAGTGACACCAGCCTGCTCTAACTGTGTAGTGCAGATGCTTCCTACGTTATTACATTACATACTGGAATGAATGGAAAAACTCTCCAACGCAGTTCCTTCTTTTATTAATTATTTTATTTATTTATTTATTGGATTTTTACCCCGCCCCTCTAGACCATGTCTACTCGGGGCGGCTTACAAAATAAAATGGCACATTATAAAAAAGATAAATAAAATCATAAAAAAAATTTGATTACAATTTCCGTTAGAACAATTAATTTAAAGAATAGATTGCCAAGATGGAATAACATAAGAGGGAGAAAATAATTACCAGAAGAACAGCAAAAGTATTTTGTCTGCTTTACCAAAAAACAAACAAACAAAAACCCTTCATCCTCCTTTACAAGGTAGAAGAGTAAAAGCACCAGAAATTTGGAATGACCTTGTTGGTAGAGGCTAGTGGCTCCAAATTCACCTGATTTCATTTCTGTCAGTCCTGGTAAAGAAGTGCTGAGATAACCACTCACAGCCTTTACAACCTGGTCCCTTTTTTGTTGTCCTGTTAATTCTCAACAGCAGATGGACAGTCAGCTGTGTTTGTTTGCACTTTCAAATTGGCTACCTCTGCTGAACATGACAATAATACACATCTCCCCACATTCAAAAATTAAAAACCATGTTGCTACATTTTTAAAAATGTGCTGCAAGTTGTTTTGGTGCTGGAAGTAATTTTGCTAAGTTAGGAAGAAAATGGATCCTATTTAATTCTATACCAGCAGCAATGAGAAATACACAACCAGACCAAGATAAAAGACTGATGGTTAGCAAAAGAAGCTTAGGCAAACAAAAGGAATATGGCAACAGAATAAGTGAGGAGTCTGTTCCTTCAGACCAGCCTTCACCATTTTCTCCGGTGTGTTTAAATATGCCCATTCCACCAGAGTTCCACAAATCCTTTTGATAAATGTGTGGCACACAGTTCTATGTCATTCAGGGTGAACAACTGAGGCCACTTGTGACAAAACGGGACTGCTGGCAAGTAATAAGTTGTATTTTTCAGAGACTGGGAATAATGTGTTTGGCCACAGCATGAAGAACTTCACTTTAAACTGAATTGGGTATGGGAGGGATATGCAAACTTTGTAAAGTTACAAAATGGAAGATAGTTGGCTCAATAATACTACATGCAAGAAGAATCTTGGAATTGTTGTAGACCACAGGCTGCATACTATATGATATAACAGTGCAATGTGGCCGCACAAACGGCCAATGCTATTTTAGGCTGCATTAACAGAAGTATAGTCTCCAAATCCTGTGAAGTACTAGTCCCCCGCTATTTGGCATTGGTTAGGCCTCATCTTGAGTACTATGTCCAGTTCTGAACACTGCACTTTAAAAAGGATTCATACACACTTGAACAAGCTCAGAGAAGGGCAACAAGGATGATCTGGGGACTTAAAACGAAGCCCTATAAGGAAAGACTGAAATATACATTCAGTCTTGAGAAAAGAAGACTATGGGGCGATATGATAGCACTTTTCAAATACTTGAAAGGTAGTCCTACAGAGAAGGGGTAGGATCAGTTCTCGTTCATCCCAGAGAGCAGCGCATGTAATAATAGTCTCAAGCTATAAGAAGCCAGATTCAGGCTGAATATCAGAAAGAAAGAAAAACTTAACAGTTACAGCAGTATGACAATGGAGCCAATTACTTAGGAAGGTGGTGAGCGCTCCAACGCTGGAGGCATTCAAGAGAAAATTGGACTGCCATCTGTCAGATCTGCTTTGATTTGGATTCCTTAACTGACAGGGGGTTGGACCCGATGTCCTTATAGGCCCCTTCCAACTCCATTGTTCTATTATTCTTTCCAGCTGCTTCAGCATTTCATTAGTGCTCTCTTCAAGGGCTTCCCCCTCCCCACAATCTGTAATGTGATAAAGTGAGATACACCACTTAATATTGCAAGATAAATTGCATGACAGAAGCCAGTTATAAACAAAATATTTCATAAAACAGACTACAATACTGACTTATTTTCATTTGTTTATAAAAATCTGTATGCACCTAGTTTGCCAGAATCCAGGGCTGTAGTACAAAAAATGTTTTTAACATGGAAGAGAATAATATATAGCACTGCTAAGCACAGAATATCAGTGCAACTAAACTAGCTTTGTCGCTAAGCCTTCACGTTGCCTGCCTACAAAGTCAAAGTCAAAATTAAAATCATCATCATTACCCACCTACCTCTAAGAGAGCACAGAATTCTTTGTATCTCTTTTGCCAGCTCATTTAAGGGGTAAGTGTTTATTCTTTGCTAACTCACTGCATTCCATGCTGATCACGGAAGAAGGGGCTTCACTGTTTCCACAACCAGTACAAGAGCTTCACGGGCTGCCCAAGAGAAACAGAATATTCTCTCACTCCCACTCCCAAAACACTTCTTTTGCCAGCTTACTTACTTACTTACTCCTGACTTTTACACACTTGCATGCATGGATTACCGGGCCGCCAGTGGCAAGCAGGCAAATATTTAAGTACAGCATTTCAACCAGATAAAATCAATGTCAGCTGGCAGCCCACACCAGCTTAGCTGACATGCTGGGAAGCACAAGCTTGAATTAATAAATAATTATCTTCGCCTAATAACTCAAGGACACCACAATGATACCATGAGGTGAATTTTCCTTGAGGGGGTATTTCATGTGCAAGATGCCACTACTCTATATTTGACCTGCATTGACCTAACATTGGGAAGAACGGGACCCAAGGAACAGACTTCTGAAGATAATAGTGTTCAAACAGGATCCTGAATTTGTCTCATTCTTTTCACATAAGAGAAATGGAGCTTGACCTAGCAAAAAGAAATTAAGAAACAAAGGGAAGGTTTTGCAGCCAAAGGAAGGTGATGAGATGCTACAGGATTAAAGATGGGGATATTCAAATCTGTAAACACATCTGAATATCCCCGTCACAGCTAGACCTAATGAGGGTCCAGCCCACGGGACTGGACGGTCCACTCACATGTCCTGGTGCTGCAAAGGTCCTGCTCTTTCCACCAATGATGTCCAAAGCTCTGCTATCTTCCTACTCAGCTGGCCACTCCAGGCAGGGGACGGGAGGATGAGTCTCCCCAAATGGTTGCTGAGTGGCCAGCTGAGCAGGAAGACAGCGAAGCTCTTGGTGCCATTGGGAGGAAGAGCAGGACCTTTGCAGTGCCAGGATGCCTGAATGGGTGGTCCAGTCCTGGTGGCTAGACCCTCGTTAAGTCCAGCTCAGACAGGGATATTTGTACAGTATTTGTTTACAAATGTGAACATCCCCATCTCGATACAGTATTATCAGGGTTAGGTGAATTGCCTCACAGAGTGCCTAAAGAATCTGCAATCTTTTTTTAAAACAGAAGCGTGGAAATGTGCAGCTGTCTTTATCTTCAAAAGTGGGTGGGTGGGGGAGAGGGAACTGAATGTAATCAGGACTCAGAGGTGAAGATTCATAGGAAATGTAGTGTAGCAGTATCTGAATGACTGTATTTTGCCCATTGGTGGTTTTGCAGTTACAACAAACCACTTTTTAATCACGAATCAGCATTGCAATGTTGCAGAGAAATGGGAGATGAAAGTTTATACTCAATCAGCAGAAATACAACTTATAGACCACAAGAAATCATGCAGCCACTCAGACATTATTCAGTTTGCTCAGACATTACCTGGCTTTTTCAGTTTTGGACAATGCAATTAAAGGAGGATATGGACAAACTAGAAACTAGAATCTATTTAGAGGAAAGCAACAACAATGGCATCTCGTCTGGAACAAAACTGAGGAAAGGTTGAAGGAGCTGGGATGTTTAGCCTAGAGCCCTATTTATTTAGTTATTTCCTCTAAATCTTTACTTTCTTCCAGAGGAGACTTCCAACAAGATTAAAACTAATACAGATAAACATATAAAAGGTTATCATGTTAAAATGCAATTAAGCTAACTATAGGACTGAAACACTATTGAATTAAAAACAATTAAAAATGTCAATAAAGAAGCACACCACATGTCTGTTAAAGGCCTTTCACTTAAATAGCCCGGCAACTGCTGAAAGCCTGCCAGAATGAAAGGGCCTGCCACTGTCTGAAGGACAAAGAGGGAGGGGGACCAGCACAGTCTGCCTTAGGATTTCAGAGCCAGGGCACAGCAACTGAATGGCCCTCTCTCCTACCAAATGTGACTGAAAGGCTGCAGGATTGAGAGAAAGCCGCCTTCTGAAGATTTCAGAACCTGGGTAGGATCACATGGGAAGAACCCTTCAAACAGCCCAGATCTAAACTATGTAGGAATTTATATAAAAAAAACCCAAAATAACATTATTTTCAACTATGCCCAGAGACAGCCTGGTAGCCAGTGGAACTGTTGCAAAAAGGGAGTCATATGCACTCTGCAGTTAGCGGTGGTCAACAATCTAGCCACAACTTTGGGACAGATAAAATGTTAATTGGCAAATATTAGTCACAACGATGGACACTCTTCCCTACTGCCCTGCCGTTGCATCAGGTAGGACGACTCAAACCAGCAAGTTCAGTTTACAATAAAAGGAGTCTTCAATAGGCATTAGGGGAAATTTTCAAACAGTATAATGGTACATATTTCCTCAGATGATTGTGCACTTTTCTTCATTCTTAGTGTGATGGTCACCTACCAGGAATGCTGTAGTAGTAGATAGGCCGGACAAGATGACCTTTATGATCCCCTTCTAACTCTACAATTCTATACAGCTCTACAATTCACTGGACATAAGACCTTGGTGGCAACTTGGAAAAAGAGCGATTTCTGGAATGGACTGTGCTAGCCGGAACAGATGCAAGGAAAGTACTATATTTCCAACCCACCAAGTTTATTTGGAAGAATATCCCAGTATCCAAAGGTACAAAGGTCCAGGCTTTGATTATTCTCTAGACCCATTTCAGCTTCAAGCCATACAGAATGGAGCTGAATAAGAATTATTCATTCATGCACCTTGCCCAAAATGGAATATTTGAGACTAGCCAACAGAAAGATTCATTATTCATCATTTACATAGCCAGCTCATTCAAACAGGCAAAATCTTCCCCGTCTTGCACTAGAGTTCTCAGGTCCTGACAATGATTTCTTATCTAACAGATGCAAGCTGGCAAAGGCTAAGGTGGAGCTTAGAATCTAGCTGTTGGGTAAAAGAGAAGTAGTTATTTCAAATTAATCCTTTTTCCCCCCTATAAGGAAAGTATAACTATGCTACACTACACCAGTAACTGAACTTCACCCTTTTTATGATAATCATTTCAGTTACTGTTACATATGTGAGGATGGACTCACTACAACTGTAGAGAAGGAATATTTAGTATATGTCTGTATTAATGCTTCTACTGTACTTCATTTTTTGTTGGTGGTGTTGAAGCAAGCACAATGAGAATGTGTGTGCTTTTAAGCATAGCTAGTGGCTTGTAGCTCTTGGACATACAGTATATGTGTATTTAAAATAACAAAAAGTAGATACTTTAATACCTTTTGAGAAACAGAAAATATCCTTTTAAAAAAATTTGAAACTATGACCACAAATGAACTAAGTAGTTTTTTGGGGGTCTATAGAAGTATAAGTCTAATTAATTATTTTATTAACCTCTGAAAAAGGACAGGCAGCACAGCTACCTCATTATTTGAGGTAGCAACAATCACAGTAGACCTAATCCCACAGATTGGGAGGAACTAGTTATAGGTAAAACTGTCACTACCGTATTTCTCCATGTATAAGATGCCCCCATGTATAAGACATCCCTCAATTTTCTAACCCAAAATTCAGAAATCAGTATTTTAAACATTAGAAAGGAACAGTAATATGATATTATGCATCACCCTTACAGGTCACTGTCACACTGCCTACACCAGTGATGGCTGAGCCTGAGTGCCCAAAAAACAAACAAACCATGGGCAGGTGGCGGAAGTGGAAGCAGAATCGGAGGGGAGAATCCTGGGCATGGAGGTGCCTCCAGACCCCATTCCAGATCTGCCTCCAGTCGAGCCCAACCACGCCACTGTCTATAGCTCAGCCATTAGGAATACAGCTAGTCCGGCGCAGCCAGCGCCAGCTCCTCCAGGTCCTGGACTGCTGCGCCGCTAGTAATGCAGCTGCAGCCGCCTCCTCAGGTTCGGCTGTCAAGAGTAGCAATCTGGTGTCTTATGCCTCGCGTGCCCACAGAGAAGGCTCTGCGTGTCAGCTGTTTGCCATCACCACTGCTGGTCTACATGCTTTCCTCAGCATCAGCTTACATCATTTACCCAGTTTCCCCCAAAATAAGACCTAACCTGAAAATAAGCCCTACTATTTTTTCAGGATGCTCGTAATATAAGCCACACCCCCAAAATAAACCCTAGTTAAGTGAAACCCCACCTTCCACCATTGTGCAGCAACCAGAAGATGGCACGGCTGTATTTGAATAAATGTAGATGGTTGTACATGAAAAAAGTAAAGCATCCCCTCAGAATAAGCCCTAATGTGTTCTTTGGAGCAAAAATTAATATAAGACCCTGTCTTATTTTCAGGAAAACAGGGTACTTAAGGCTTGTGATTGGATGAAGCCTGTTTGCAGAGACAAGCTGTTGGCAGTTTCACTCGTGACTGGAGGCAGACGGTTTGTAGAGACATAGGCAGTTTTGCAACTGCGTGGTTTTCTCCTCAGCTTACTTCTGTGTAAAAGATGATCCTCAATTTTTACTCTAACAATTTTAGGTAACAAACAATGTAACAAGTAGTTTACAAAGTTACAGAAGGTGATGAACAAGTAGGAACAAAGCCGCTTTCAGTTGAAGCAAATACAGTATTACTTTCCAGGTATTTTCAAATATTACTTCAAAGTACATTTTAGGCCATTTTGACAAGATTTTTTGACATGCTTTTTTTCTTATCATTCCCTAGAGCCAGGGGAAGTGTTCTTCCACTTTGTCTTCTCATAAATACTTACAAGAAGAGCCTCACAGTGCGGTGGTATTGCAGTATTGCTGTATTGCAGTCAAAACTCTGCTCACGTCCTGGGGTTCAATCCCAGGTAGCCGGCTCAAGGTTGACTCAGCCTTCTATCCTTCTGAGGTCGGTAAAATGAGTACCCAGCTTGTGGTAGGGGAGGGCAATGTGTAGCCTACCAAATTAACTTGTAAATTGCCCAGAGATTGCTTGAAGCGCTACACAGTGGTTTTGCTTTGCTTTTCAAGACGAACCATCAGAACTGGTCACTAGAGGGAATCACATAACACATCCATGTATTTTGGTGGCTTGCCAGTACGGAGAACACAATGCAGATAATGCTACAGGTTTACCTGCATGGTTGAAGCAATAATACAGCTGCAGGGAAGCAATGAATCCCACACTCTATCCAAACCTCACTGGGATGTGGAGTGGGGGGCAGAAAAATGACAGTTTCACCTTGCTTCTTCTGGAAACTTGCAGGACATCCTATAAATATTACATTCCTGTTAGGAATCACTTTTTAATTTTGCTATTGTATTCTGCCACACGAAATCAGCCTGACTTTAACAAGCAGATCTAACATCTAGAGAAAGCTTTTGTTTTCAAATCAACTTTCCATTAAAGCAGGGTGTGCCACACTAAGAATGACATGAGCAAAGAATGACATGAGCACCCTGCTTTGATGGAAAGTTAATTTGAACTTGGATGTATGTGTTCCTGCCATCTTCACATGAAGTCACATCAAGATATTTACATTTCTTTGCAGAAAAGTCTTGAATATTGATCCAAGTAACTTCTAAAAACTCCCGCAACTTCTGTTAACCTAGCTAAGAGGATGGAAACATAGGAAATAAAAGTAACTTGAACGTCACCAAAAGATAATCTCACATTTGAATGGTCCCCTCCATGTTTTACACAGAGATTAAAAATGCACATTCATTCTTGTTTTAGGAATATGAAGATTCCTGTATATTTGAATTGAGGCCATGTTGTAATTGGAGGTATGCAGGTTTAAGAGGAAAAAAAATCCCCACAAAACCCTGAAGCCATGTCCTCCTTCCAAAATTTAGGCATATGATCAGCAGAAATGCCAGTGCAAAAGAAACACAAGACAATCCAATGGTTTTTCAAGTTTGAAGCATGAAGGGTTATGCTGTTTTAATTACTTTTTCATGGGAGGAATTCTCTCATACAGCTCTACTTTTCATTATCTTAGCTAGTCACAAGACTTCTCACACTGGAAAAGACATGAAGTACATCTTGTCTAAACAACTGAAGAAGCCGAATAATCCACATAGCTTATTAAGCACTGCTGTGCTGAATCCACTTAATTAACCAGTACTGTATTCCCAACAACATCCAATCAGACATTGCTAAGTTCTGATGACATAAAAATCATAGCAACCATGGTTGTTTATCCTTAGAATCTGGGAATCAATAGCCATCTTGCTGGTCAACATGAAAACTGAATAAAAATTAATTCGATAATTTTAGACAGTAACATAAATGTTGTCAGGGGCATGGGTGGAAATATACTCTTTAGCTTGTAATGTACTACATTATTGCAATTTGTTCAAAATGTGTTGAGCCTCTCCACTGTGTTTGGGACAGTGGGCTCAATGGGATTTAAAAAGATCTCAAGTGAAGGCTGGTGGTATAGTGGAACCAGGGCTCATGGGATCAATGGCTGGAGACATTCAGAGTAACAGGGATTATGATGCTATCTGCCCCAACCTGCCAGGCATTGCTATTCAGTCTGATCTTAACTGCAATCCTCTCAGCACTGGGTGGGAAATGGATTTTCCCAGGAACAGCATATTGATGCAAGCTATCCCTTTTGTAATGCTAAGTATTTGGTCTTGAGTGGAAAAGAGCTATTAACTTAACAAAAGGCTTGCTCTTTATTTTTCAATATGGATCCGTCCATCTGCTTGTATTTCTGGACTCTACATATGGTGGGATGACTACAAAAACTGTCAGAAGGAGCACCTGTACCCTTAATTTGCCACTATCATACCTAAACATTTCTAGGAGATATAATTATTTTTTTAAAAAATATGACTTTCCTTGGCTTCCAGCTGTCACTGATACTCTAATGTCTTGTGTTTTAATTATGTGCAGGTTTACCAGGAAGAAAGCCTCAGTGAACAAAGGGATGGTCACTTTTGATTAAGTATGCATAGGATATTGCCACCACTGCGCCACTCAAAATCTTTTGAACTAGCGATGCCGAGAACTAAACCAGTCACTAAGAGACCTTTGGGTAGTGTGGACGGCATATAAGTTAAATAAATAAATACATAAATCTTGCCTAAAAAGAAAGGTCTTCATTTGATTGCAGAAAGAAAGCAAAGATAGGGCCAGCCTGGCCTCCCATGGGAGGGAGGTTCCAGACTCTGGGTGCAGAGAAGGCCCTCCCCTATGTTTCCACAAAATGCACTGGTGAGACTGAGAGAAAGACAGCCTTTTGAACTTTCAGCAAGTCCAAAATGTAGCAGCCAGACTGAGCAGTGGAACTGGTAAATTTGACCACTCACATCCCCAGTTTTGGTGCACCTTCATTGGTTCCCTCTTAGTTTCTGTGCTCATCCCTAGTTAAGACCTATAGAGCTCTTTTAGCAGTTTATGATCTTGGTACACGTCAGAACATCTCTTCCAGAAATCAGCTATTTGTCCCATTTGCTCCACTCAATCCATGTTGTTAATAGATGCTACATGAAGGAAAGCCAAAAAGATGAATATTATGAATCCTGTATTTTTGCTTGTGGTCCCTAGTCACTTGAATAAAATGCTGACAAAGATATACCAGGCTCCTTCCTTCCCTGAATTTAGAAAGTTAGTAAAGGCTGAATTATTTAAAAGCTACCTTTATCCTGAGTGCTGTCAATAATTTTGTGAGGATTTTTAAAAAATGTTTTTTTGGTAGGGCCAATTTATGGCTGTAATTATTGTCTGCTCTACTGCTGCATTGTTTTAATTTTTGTTATCTATCTATCTATCTATCTATCTATCTATCTATCTATCTATCTATCTATCTATCTATCTATCTATCTATCTATCTATCTATCTATCTATCTATCTATCTATCTATCTATCTATCTATCTATCTAACTTACCTGCTGCCCACACTTCCCAAAGGTCTCTGGGCAGCTTACAACAATTTAAATACAGTAAAAAGATAAAACAATTACAATACAGTTAAAATATATACTCTAAAAATTGCCATCAGAACCCACAGTTGATATTATTTCAATTAAAAGCCTTCTGGAGCAGGAAAGTTTTGACCTGGTGCTGAAATTATTGTGGTGTATTGAATGTTTGTAAGTTTTTAACCCTGCATAAATCACACTGTGCAGTGCTTGTCCTAATAGGGTGGTATATAAATTGAAGAAATAAATAATAATTCCTCAACCCCTAAACAAACCACATTGTCCTGTCTTGCAAAAAGCAGTAGTTAAACCGCTGTACTGCAGCCCAAACTGTGCTCCTGACCTGGGGTTCAACCCCAGGTAACGGCTCCAGGTTGACTCAGCCTTCTATCCTTCCGAGGTTGGTAAAATGAGTACCCAGCTTGGGGGGGGGGGCAATGTGAAGCCTGCATAAATAACTTGTAAACCACCCACAGAGTGCTTGAAGTGCTATGGGGCGGTATATAACCAGCACGTTTTGCTTTGCTTTTACCAATACAGTGCTGCCTCGTATAACGAGTGCCCCGTTTAACGACGAATCCGCATAGCCATGGCTTTTTTGCCATCGCTTTTGCGATCGCATTGCGATGTTGCCTATGGGGAAAAATCGCTTTGTGATTTTTCCCCATAGGCCCCATTTTCCCCCAGCTGAGCGGCGGGAGACTCCGAAGGAGCGCTCCCGCCAGTCAGCTGGGGGAAAATGCCGGCGGTGGCCTGGGAAGGACCCTTCCGAAGGGTCCTTCCCAGGCCACCACAGGCATTCCCCTTCGGAAGGGGCATATTCCCCGAGCTGAGCGGGAGCCCCGCCGCTCAGCTGGGGGAAAATGTCGGCAGTGGGTGGCGGCCTTGGAAGGACCCCGAAGCCACCGCTGACCACCGACACTTGCCTTCCGAGCTCTCAAAGGGCCCCCCTCCGACATTGGAGAAAGCCCTTTGAGAGCTCGGAAGGCTCTCAGCGGCAGCGGGGGCAGGGTATGGTGGATCTGGATGGCTTCCAGGCAAAGCACTCCCACCCTGCCGCCGTCACTTTAAGCTGCCCCACGCCGCCTATCCCAGCCATGCTCGGACTCCCGGGAGTCCTACCATGGCTGGGGTAACCAGACGCGGCGCGGATCCCGGCGGCGGGGGCAGGGTGGGAGTGATCCGGATGCGTTTCAGGCATCCCGGGCTTGGATCCGTGCCACGCCCGGCTACCCCAGCCATGGTTGGACTCCTGGGAGTCCAACCATGGGTGGGATAGCTGGATGTAGGGTGGCTCTGGGCATCCAGATCCCTCCCATCCTGCCGCCGCCTGGATCCGCGCTGCGGCAGGACTCCCGGGAGTCCGACCATGGCTGGGTTAGGCGGCGCGGGGCGCCTTCAAGCGGTGGCGGCGGAGGCAGGGGGGGTCTGGAAGGCTTCCAGTGCTTTGCCTGGAAGCCATCTGGATCCACCACAACCTGCCCCCGCCACCGCTGAGAGCCTTCCGAGCTCTCAAAGGGCTTTCTCCAATGTCGGAGGGGGGCCCTTTGAGAGTTCGGAAGGCAAATGTCAGTGGTGGCTTCAAGGTCCTTCTGAGGCCGCCACACACCGCCGACATTTCCCCCCAGCTGAGCGGCGGGGCTCCCGCTCAGCTGGGGGGAAATGCCCCCTCCGAAGGGGAATGCCTGCGGTGGCCTCGGAAGGACCCTTCTGAGGGGTCCTTCCAAGGCCACCGCCAGCATTTTCCCCCAGCTGAGCAGCGGGGAGAGACCGGCATGGATCCAAGTGGCAGCAGCAGGGTGGAGGGATCCGGATGCCTGGAGCCGCCCCGCACCCAGCTATCCCAGCCATGGTTGGCTTCAGCCTTCGTTCCCCACAGCCCGGCTCCTCCCGAAAGGCTGCCCCGACTCTGCTTGCAGCAGCGGAAGAGGTGCCCGGTGGAGGAGAAGGCAGGAGCCAATCTGGCCTTTCTCCTCCACCGGGCACCTCCTCCGCTGCTGTAAGCACAATCGGGGCAGCCCTTTGGGAGGAGCCGGGCTGTGGGGAATGAAGGCTGAAGCTGATACGATCTTCCCCCCCACCAGGAGGCTTTTCAGCACTGTGGCCGATTTTGGGGGAGAAAACCGGATAATCCGTTCGTATTGGAACGGATTATCCGGTTTTCAATGCATCTCTATGGGAAAACACGTTTCACTTAGTGATGTTTTCCCATAGCGATGTTTTTTTTTAATCAATTAAAATGGTTAAGCGAGGCACCACTGTAGATAGGTGTAGGGTGTAGATCTGCAGATCAGTCCTGGGCCTTGTGCTCTTCAACATTTTTATTATGTTTCATTACTATTAATGTTTTAATGATTGCTTCTAATATAGGATATTATTATAATATTGCCTATTTTTAACGGTTTTAATGTTTTTAGAGTTTTAATATTGTTGTACGCCGCTCAGAGACTACTAGTAATGGTGCGGGTAAAAAAATCTTGTGAATAAATAAATAATGACCTGGATCAGGGGGTGCAGGGGAAACTAATCAAAATTGCAGATAACACAATGGAATAGTTAATATCCTGGAAGACAGAAACAAAATTCAAAATGGTTGTTGTGGGTTTTCTGGGCTCTTTGGCCATGTTCTGAAGGTTCTTCTTCCTAACATTTCGCCAGTCTCTGTGGCCAGCATCTTCAGAGGACAGCCACAGAGAGCACAGTGTGCTGTCTTCTGAAGATGCCAGCCACAGAGGCTGGCGAAACGTTAGGAAGAACAATGTTCAGAACACGGCCAAAAAGCCTGAAAAATCCACTAGAACCATCAGATCCTGACTGTGAAAGCCCTCGTGAATACAAAATTCAAAATGCTCTAGATACCTAGAAAACAAGAGAAGGGAATTCAGTAAGGATAAATGCAAAGCACTGCACCTAGGAAAAAGAAACCAATTGCACATTCGAAGATGGGGAATACCTGGCTCAGTTTGTAGATCATTCTACAAGTAATAATGATCTTTGAATTGTCTTAAATTACAAGCTGAATATGAGTCAACATTGTGATGTGGCTACAAAAAGGGCAAATGCTATTTTAGGCTGCATTAATAGAAATTCAGTCTCCAAATCCTGTGAGGTACTAGTTCCCCTCTATTTGGCACTGGTTAGGTCTGAACCTGTGTACAGTGTGCAGTTATGGACACTGCACTTCACCTTGAGAAAAGAAGACAGAGGGGAGATACAATGGCACTTTCCAAATACAGTGGTGCCCCGCAAGACGATTGGCTCGCCAGACGTAAAACTCGCTAGACGAATGGGTCCGGCAAGGCTTTTGGTGCCTCACAAGATGATCTTTCCTATGGCCCTGTTTCGCAAGACGAAGCCCTGGGAGGGTTCTGAAAGTGGTGCTTTGCTGGGGGAACAGGGGGTGTTGCTCTTTTCCGCTCCTGCCCTGCCTCACAGCCGATCGGCGCAGGGTGTCAGGCGCTTCTCCGGGCTTTCCCAACAGGTAAACAGGCAGTGGAAATGTACCCGGGGAAGCTTCTGAACACCGCCCAAGAGCCCGAAAAACCCACAATGAGGTGGGTGGGTGGGTGGCAGGGGCAGGCTTGCCACCACCCCCACCCCCGCTACTCCCACAGCAAAGCGCTGCTTTCAGAAGCCTCCCGGAGCTTGTTCAGCAGTGGAAAAGCACCTGAGAGGTTTCTGAAAGCGGCACTTTGCCGCAGGGGGGTGGCGTAGGGGGGCGTGGCGGGCCTGCCCCCCCACCCCCACCCCTGGCAAAATGCCACTTTCAGAGGCTTCCTCGGTGCATTTCCACTGCTTGTTTTCCTGCTGGGCAAGCCCGGGAAAGCTTCTAAGACCCAACACCGATCAGCTTTGAGGCGGGGAGGGAGAGGGGCTGGAGCGGAGAAGAGAACAAAATGGCTGCCGGCCTGAGCTTTTTGGAACTCTTTTTCCTGCTGTTCTGGGGTTACCAAGGCACTGTGAGGAGCCGGGCTCAGTCTACAGACTTTTTTCTCCCCATAGGAACACATTAATTAAATTTCAATGCATTCCTATGGGAAACAGTGCCTCACAAGATGAAATTTAGACTAGACGGCATTAACTGTGGAACGGATTAATTTCGTCTTGCGAGGCACCACTGTACTTGAAAGGCTGTCATACAGAGAAGTAGGATCTGTTCTTGATCAACCCAGAGTGCAGGACACACAATAATGGGCTCAGGTTACAGGAAGCCAAATTTCCATTGAATATCAGGAAAAACTTCCTAAGTGTTACACATTACGGCAATAGAACCAATTACCTCAAGAGGTGGTGAGAGCTCCAATGTTGGAGGCATTCAAGAGAAACTTAGATAATCACCTGGCAGATATCCTTTGATTTGTATTTCTGCATTAAACAGGGGGTTGGACTTGATGGCCTTACAGGCCCCTTCCAACTGCATGATTCTGTAATTCTATGAACCAAACCCTCAGCATTTTCATGCTTAGCTATGATATGCTAACATCTCATGATAGAGTTTATTCATTTATTAGAAATCACCCAGGCATGGGGAAATAGAACAATTTGCCTGAAGACGGAACATTTAGTACATGAGTTTGCATTTGATGAAATGAAAGTCGAAGTTAATCTTTTGATTGTGTTGTTAACAGCTCACAAACTAACGCAATTCATTATTTCAGAACACAGGCATATTTATTAACATTAGGATCCAATAACAACATCTTGCAGCATGGCTGACTGAACTGTTTAGCCAAGTGATCTAATTTCATATTGTTAATAAAATTAACTGCAGGAATGCCAGCAATTAAAAAAACCATATTTTCATGTTTTTTTAACTTCTTTAACAGTATTTCCCAAAGGAATATCTGTTAGATACAGTTTCACAGAACTTTCCTCATATTGGCCCAAATCCTGTTCCCTAGTGTAATAAGCTGCAGTAAAGTAGGTTCATTGATTTAGTCACCTCCTCCATAAGGCCCATTGATTCAATGGGGCCTACTCTTAAGTGCAACTTACTATGCTAAAGTAAGTTGCAGCTTGTGTAGCCCCAATTGAATCAACAAAACTTATAGAGGAGTTAGGCCAACTGTATTGTGATTTAATACACTAAGTCAGCATGATTTGGGCCACTGTTAGATATTTTGGATTTGCTTTATTTTCATTTCCAAATCTCTATGAAATATGATAAATACTTATTAGCTGTTGTTTACACAGCACTATTAGTGTTCTAAGAGTTTTATAATTTGTACAGAATTTTTGCTTAAGGCTCCGTTGTGGCACAGATCTGTTTCATTCATAAGAAGATGGAAATTGAGACTGAAAGAGGGGCACCTGTCTACCACTACAGAACAAAGTCACTGCAGGAGGGTGATCTGCATCCAGAGTAAAGTTCAACATTGGCGGTTGGGAGTTAAGTAGAACAGTTTAGTTTTAAATCTTGCAAGTCTTCCTGGTATACTTTCCTCCCCCTGCCACTACAATTTCCAGAGTTGTAGTTATAAGGATGCAGTGGGAGCTATAGTGGAAAAATGTATTTTTTCCCACTGATGGGTAAACAGCTGTGTGCTATTGATGTAATAATCTATGATCAAATTTGTAAGCCTGTGTAAGCTGCAGGGGTATAGCAGTTTGCTGGACGGAGAGCTTAATGGGCTAAGGGGTTGGCAATTAGCTTTTGTTAAACTGAAAAGGAGCATTGTGAGAAATTAATGTTATAGAAAGTGAGTTAAAGGAGAAGAAAGGTGAGGTATATATGGTTTTTAAGCCACCCTTCACATAGGTTCCCTGCCTCTTGTATGGAAGACATTTTCCAGCCACAGAACTGAAAAACCCTTTTAGCCTGAAAGGATGAAGTATCCCACATGTATTGTTCGTGTAACTATGGTAACCTACAAATGACACCAGTGTTCCTATTTCATACACAAATGAGAGGACAGCTGTGGGGACCACATGCCTGCCAAAAAGAGTATTATTTGTGAAC
The DNA here is from genome assembly GCF_051106095.1 of Pogona vitticeps. Lineage (NCBI taxonomy): Eukaryota > Metazoa > Chordata > Lepidosauria > Squamata > Agamidae > Pogona > Pogona vitticeps. The sequence continues at coordinate 52,330,988 of NC_135784.1, read as the reverse complement.
TGAGATAGATAGCTTGGGTCTAGAAATTACAATTTATTTTTGTTCATCAAAGCCCTTGATTTTGGTTAATTTAAAAATATGTTGAAGTAGCAATGGGGAAGACAGATTTATTGATGAACATTATCTTCATTATTTCTATTCATCCCTTACCAGATAAAGTGTGAGATTCCCCAATCCTGCTTCATCCTTTTTTCCCTCTGAAAAAAATTCTAATCGCCCTGTGTTCTTTTATAAAGATTATTCAGGTCCACTCTCCCATCTATCTAATGCTTGAGCTACTCTGAGATTTCTTCTTCTTCATCATCATCATCATCATCATCATCCATCATAATCATTTTAGAACTGCACAGTTGGAAGGGACTCTATGGATTAAGTCCAGTCCTTGTCAAGAAGGCACAGAGGGGAACTGAACTCCCCATGTTTATTCCGCCAAACCCTCATACCTAAAACAAATATTGTCATGTTCAAGGTGCAATGATACTTTTCTTTCTTTCCTTTCTTTCTTTCTTTCCTCCTCAGACTTACTTATTTACTTCCAATAGTCAGACTCTACTTCTAACACTTTCTGATTCACTAAACATTTAGGCTGCAAGTGTAAAAATAATCATGATGGAGTAAGTTCCACAGAAATAAATGGATCCAAATCAACTTGTCCAGGCTCTTCTGTCAGTCTGTCTTCCCAGGGATATGAATGTATACAAAAATTAGTGACCTCTGGAAACTAATTCCCTTATTTAACTGGAAAGAAAATAAGGGCAAAACCCAACAATTTCATCCCAGCTAGAGCATAACTACTGAATGAAAGGGACTTGTTAACACCTATGTACGGCCCAGTGTCCCTGGTGCTATTCTAGCTGAGAACTAGATTTAGCCTTATCTGCATTCTTAGACATGTGGTATACAGCACAGTCCTTTTGTTGCCTTTCTTTCTTTCTTTCTTTCTTTCTTTCTTTCTTTCTTTCTTTCTTTCTTTCTTTCTTTCTTTCTTTCTTTCTTTCTTTCTTTCTTTCTTTCTTTCTTTCTGTATCTGGAACAGATTTCATGTAGCTTTAAGTTAACTACAGAAAATCAAATCCAGATTTTTGGTGATGGACATAATGGTGCATATTATGAGAATCTTCTTGTGATGGCATAATGGTTCCTGAAGGAATAAATGGACCTTACCTTCTTTTAAGAAAAGCATATTGGTTAAAAAAATTAAAAAAATAAAAAATAAAGGCATATTGGAATCACACAGCTTTAAAGAAAATAATTTCTTATATCCAAATAGGTTTCTGATTACAGTATGTTACTATCAGATTTATGTCTATTTGTTTTGCTGCAGAATCTTTACTTCTGGACTAGGAAGTTTCACCAAGCATAAAAGATTTCTCATGTAAACCCATAGTTGTGTGTATTGATTCACATTAAATGACAGACACCTCAAAGTTTGGGGCAGTCCTGAGTGATACCTTGTGCAAGTATTACACTCAGCCACACAACATATAATACCTAGACCAATGAAACAGCAAGTTCACCCACTCTAAAGTGTTTTTATTTTATATTAGATTAGACTGCTACTCCTATTTTCTTTAGCTTTAATGAACAAAATCTGTGCTGACAGGCATACTTTGACCACTGTGTTTCTTGGCACCGCTGATGATGATTACCAGCATAGAATCTGCCTTTGCCTGTGTCCTAGTGGTAAAAATCTGCAAGCTGTTTGAAACATGAATGCTAGCCCACCTTAATCTTCATGAGTCTTGAACAGCTTGATCCCACACATTATTTTGAACTTAGAACAATCCATCAGAATTCTATTTGTATCCAAGTCTCTGAAATTCTTTCCAATTTGATTCTGGAGAAAGACTGGCTTACTTTATCCATAGATGCTCTACAGATCAGGTAGGTCTCCAAATTAAGATTACAGCCCATTTAGAGCAGACCACCAACTGCTATATAGAGGGCTGGAGAAGTGATTTGTAATCTACCTATCTGAAGTAGTCCAGCTGTTTAGACGGCCCCTGTGTAGGGATGGCAACTAGGAACCTGGAATATTCTTTGTGCCCATATGGGGCAAGAAGAGACGTGACAGTACAAACAAGACTAATAAGACTGGAGATTGAAACTAATGTTGTAGAACCTAAATATCTGCATATTCCTTTTCCAACACAACTGATCCAGTACAATCTACCAGTTCACACCTCTCCTCTCAGCCTTAGGTTTCAGGATCAACATAGCAATGGGACATGCAATAAGCATACGTGAGCTAGACACTAACACAGCAAGAAAAGCAGACCCAAAAGTTGCAACTCAAAGTCTTTCTTTCTTAAAAAAGGATAGAGAAAGTTACTGGTTTCATCGTGAATATGTGAGATGTGAGCTCTATGGAACAAAGGACTGACAGATTTCCTGTGTAACAAAGCCTTCAATGGCTATCTACAGAAGAGGCAACTGAAGGGCTGAGAGCCTAAAGTGCAGCAGAACAACAGTCATGTGTGCCTTAAAAGACTAACAAGCTTTTTCTGTGGAAGCTTTGAAGGACAATTTTTGCTACAGCAGACTACAGACTAATACAACTACCTCTCTGGAAAATCCTAACATTGACACTGTTAATCTGGATTTCACGCATTATGGCTCAGAAAAACTGGCAAAGGACCTTTGTGTACAGCGGAGCAACTACTGTACCAGTCACACTGCCAACAAAACTTTCCAGGCCTTCATCACCACAATAGGCTAAGAGGAGGAACAAGTGTGGGTGAGGGAGAGGGAATTAATTTATTTATTTTATTTATTTATTTCATTTCTATCCCGCCTATCTGGTCATGTTCAACCAAGCTTTCAAACAGCTAGTTATTTCTAGCTATCAACCACTGCTTCTAGTAAGGACAACTTCCAAGCAGGCCAATTTTTCAGAAGTGACAGTGGTTCACTTAGGTATATATGTGAACAGATGGAAAGCCAGCTTCCTAGACTTATGTGCAATTTTTCTACTCAGAAAAGCTACTTTTTTTGTATGACAATTCTCTGAATTCTCAGCAAGCATGGAAGTATCTGGTTTGGGAATCTTTTGAGTTGTTCATAAAATAACACTCTCTTCTTCTCATTCATTTGCTATCTGAGAAACAGGTGGTTAATCGCTGGATGATTCCTGGGCAGAAACTAAGAGGAACTGTAAAGACAGTTTAAATATGACTTAGAGCGGTTAAGGCCCTTGATTGCAACTTGGGAGATCTTATTTATTTCCTCACTGAGCTGTAAAAGTCCCTGGGTGACCTTAGGCCAATCATGCTCTCTTTCCCTCTCTGCCTGACCTCATACTGTAGCTGTTTAAGACAAAATGAGAAAAATAATAGCCTTATAAATCGTCTTGAGGTCACTGCAGAAAATGCTGTATAGAAATGTAAGCAATAAATAATATAAATACATAATACATGTATTTATTTATTCAAATTTATGGCCTGCCCATTTAGTGACCATGTCATTATTCTAGGCAGCTTACAAAATATTATAAAACATACTGTTAAAAATACTAAACCCATATAAAACATATAAAACGAAAACAAACAAAAAACCCTATCCCCTCACCAGTCTGGGAAATAGGATGGCAGACCAGCATAGTTTTACAAAAGGGTGGTGCTTGTGGAGGCCTGGATAAAAAGTCAGGTTTTAATTTGCTCAGGAGGGTGGGGGGCCAGTCGCACCTCCAAAGGAAGAGAGTTCCAGAGTGAAGTGGCCACTACCGAAAAGGCCCCATTTCTGGCTGATGGTCAAATTTAGATGTATAAGTAACCTGCCTGGCCGCTGCATTTTGCATGCGCTGCAGCTTCCGAACTACCTTCAAGGGCAGCCCCACATAGAAAGCATTACAACAGTCAGTCCTCAAATCTACCAACACATGAACTAGTGTTATTAGGGATCTCCTGTCAAGAAGGGGCCAGAGGTGTGCAATCAGATGGAAAAAGGCAGATTTGGCCAAAGCCAGTATTTGTTTCTCCATCGAGACGGCCAGGTTCAGAAGCACACCCAGATTTTGCACCTGATTCTTCACGGGAAGTGTGACCCCATCAAGATCAGGTAACAGCCCCCCTAATTGATCAGGATGCCCTCCCAACAACAGAATCTCCGTCTTGTCAGGATTTCAGCCTATTTGCCCTCATCCAATCCATAACTATGGCCAGGCAACCTTCTAGGGTCTGTACAGCTTCCCGTGCTGAAGTGGAAAAGCAGAGATAAGAGTTGCATATCATCAGCGGACTGACAACAGAGAACTCTGAATCTCTGAATGACCTCTCCCAGTGGCCTCATGTTGATGTTAAACAGCAAGGGGGAGATGGCTGACCTCTGTGGACCACCATGTTGTCGTGTCCCCCAAGCTGAACTCTCTGGCACAGGCCATCGGGGAAGGAACAGAGCCAGCATAAAGCTATACCTCCGATCCCCAATCTCGATAACCGATCCAGGAGGATACTGTGGTCAACACTATCAAAGGTAGCTGAGAGGTCTAGGAGGACCAACAGGGTCACACTATCCCAGTCAGCCTCCCACAACAGGTCAGCTAGCAGGGTGACCAGAAATGTCTCCGTCTCATAACGTGGCCTGAATCCATTGGAAAGGATACAGACTATCAGTATCCTCCAAGAACGCTTGCAGCTGGTCAGCCTCCAAACTCTCAATCAGTTTCCCCATGAATGGTATGTTAACAACCAGAGAGCAGTTGTTTAAATTGTAGGTTGACAAATTAACTTCTTTTCAGAATGGACCAGATCATTGTCTCCTTCAAAACAGGGGGCAAATATCCCTCCTGGAAGGAGGAGATCACAATCTGAGTGGCCCATTCAACCATCACCACCTTGACTGATTTTAAGAGCCAGGAGGGGCATAAGTCTGACTGGGAGGTGGTGGCCTTAAAGTGTGAGAGTGCCTTGTCCTCATCATCAGGCGACATAGGCTTAAACTGATCCAATAAAACCAGACAAAGATGGTGTGTTGGACATCTCAACATGACCTTTTGTACTAACAGTGTCAAGGTCCCTACAGAGGGCCTCAATCTTAGTGTGGAAGCAGGCTTCAAACTTCTCACAAAGAGTGAAATCGGGTTGGGGCCCCAGAAGGTGGAATCCTGCTCTGTCCATAATAGTAAATGACACTTCAGTTCTACACATTTTCATTGTTTATTACATTTTTATGTCACTTCTTCTTCAATGAGCTCAACAGGATATATAAATGGCTCTCTCTGTCACCCACTTTCTCCTCATTACAGCTTGTTGATGTAGGCCAGGCTTAGAGAATGTGAGAAGTTGAAGGTCACCCAGATATTCTGCTTGGCAGAATATCTCAGAGCTCCCAGTCCAACACTCCAACCACTATACCTTCCCACTCTTTTAAAATTTATATTCCAGATGCAGTCTTTCCATCTATTGGGAACTACTCTTCCCCTCTACATATTATCAGCTTTCCTCAGACAAAGTATTCTCCTACAATGTGGAAGATCCTTTTCAGTCTCTGGCTTCTTGGCTGGCTGACCTTGCAGATGGCGTGAAATCCCTGCTTTTTACACCACTCAAGACCCTGGGCTCTCTATTCACCTCACACAATGGCTCAGAGACAGGACTGGTTCCTTTGTGGATGTGGTCTTCAAGTTGCTTGCTCACTCTTGGCATCTTTTCCATCTGCAAAGCTTAGAGGCCCAGTTTTCTCTCCAATCCTACCTGGAATCCAGGGACTGCACCAAAGTTCTCAAAGGGAAGCATGTTTCACCCCATAATGGTCTCACATTACTATAGACAGCAAGCCATATAATTTCCAAGCAGAAAAGAAAAAAAAAAGGGGGGGGAATCTCTTCACACAGAGCCTTTATACCATTTTCTTAAGGTCTATTGTTAAACTGAAGACTCCTTGTCTTTTCAAATTCCTTCATGTGAATGGATGAGGCCAGACATCTGCCAGGGTGCACTCACATTTGCATGCAAATCAGAGATTTAGGGGGACACACAAGCCTGTCACTGGACAGAGACTGGCCTCAGCCTCCTCACCACACAAAATGGGAATCAAAAACTTCAGCTTCATACTTTTCCTGTCCGTTACACTTTGCTATGCACTGGGGGTTGGGGGGGGGAGGAAATCCCCTCAATGCTCAATGCACCAGGTCCATTTAAAAAAGCACAATGAACACAACGAAGAAAAGGAAGGGAGAACATGCCATGTTACAAGACTGAAAAACCTCAAGTATTAAAGTGTGCTAGAACTGAGAGGAAGGGGAGGACATCACGGGAGTCGGCTACATGGATAGTAAGAGTGTGGAATTTTTTTTGAAATGTGTCCTGTGCAAAGATGGCCTTTAAATAAACAAATACATACATACATATCTACTTATATATCTAAGAATCCTCCCTAGAGGATATATTAATATAGTACTAAAGGTAGCATTTATTCAGTCACCAGTCACAGCAGGGTAAGCCTCAGTTTTTCTCAACACCACACATTCCCCAGCATTAAGCAACGCCACCGCTAAACAGACCACCAGCGTTCCGCCGAAATTTATCCCAAAACCACTGCAGAGATTCAACGCAAAAAAGGGAGCAGCTGTTCCCTGGGCTGGAAACTTATAAGCGACTCCAGATCTTTAAGGGAGCGAGCGAGCGAGAGGAGACCCCCCCCTTCTCCTCCTCGTGGTGGTGCTGCTTCTGCTCCTCCGCCCGCCATCCTTCCCTTGTTTGGGAGGACAAAGGACACTGGCTGGCAAACTTTCCCTACTCGGCCCGCCAAGGCTGGATCGTGCCCCGCTGCCGCCGCCGGCGCGAGCCTCTCTGGAGGGGCTTTCAAACCAAGCGGCGAGAAGCGACCAGGCTTGGAAAGTCCCCAGACCCTCCGAGGAGGAAAGAAGAGAACGCAGACTCCCTGTTTCCAGCGCGAAAGGAAAGATGATGAGACCTTTTGTTGGTTCTTTTCCGGACTCCCCAGCCCGGGGCCAAACGGAGGCAACCTCCTGCCACATGAGAGGCGAGGGTGGGTGGGTTTAAAACAGAAAAAAAACAAAAAACAAAGGTTTCTTCCTTCATCTTAACCCTGGGGAGTGAAGCAGAGGTTTTGGAAACGTTTCTCTTTCTTGGGAGATCCTGGGAGCGGCACTCGGGGGGGGGGGGGAAGTAACGCTTTGCACGTTCTCTAGGCGAAATCCAGAAGTTGTTTTGCAGGCTTGCGATGGAGGGTTTGGCGTCCCTCTCCCCACTAGGAAACACTCCCTCTCTCGGGCTGGCAAAAGCCCTCCCACTCCGCCGCCTTTCAAAACCCAAGCCGGCGGCCGCATCCCGGCTTCTCTGAGGCGCGCGCGGGCTCCCCTCGCGCTCCTTTCGCGGAGGAAGCCTTCCGTCTCCCCTCGGCCGCGGGCATCTCGGCTTCCAGCCCCTCGGGCCTCTCTCCTCTCCGGCCCTTCCTTCCACGACCGTAGCCCTACTTCCAGAACAACTTGGCTTCTACTGCAGCCCCCCCCCCTCCGCCCCTCACCGGTTCCCCGTCAGCGCCTCTATTCAGGCAAGCGAAGGCACTTACCCGAGGAGCGCGCGGTGGGCGGGGAGAGAAGCCGGGTCTGCCGCCGCCGCCGCCGCCGCTGCTGCTACCCAAGCCGCTCTTCTGTTGCGGGGCCCCCCATGCAAGAAGGCGAGAGAGCTCGGCTCGCGCAACAGCTGCCGGCCCTCCCAGGGAGGAACCAGGACCAGCGGTTGGCCAGGCTCGCGCACACACACCCCCACACACCAAGCGCCGGGTGCTACGAAAATCTCTTGCGCGGCAAGGAGCGGAGTGCGGCTCCGGGAGGCGCGTCCACCCCTCCTTCTTCCCCGCCTGTGGCTGTAACGTCCGCGCTGTAGTCCGCAGGTAGCGAGCGGCTGGCGCTTCCTTCGCTCCGATTTCGCCTTGGTAGCGGCTGCCTCCTTTCCTTCCCTCCTTCCTGCGGGCGGCTTTGCACAGCCTGCCGCCGGCGTGCACCTGGTGTAAGCAAAGCGGGTCAGCTGATGGGCTGCCTCGCCATTGGCTACTCTCGTCTCTCTCTGTCTCCCTCTTCCCCTTCCCTCCCTCCCTCCCTCACGGCGCGCGCCGCTTTCCCGGGTCCTCCGCCAGCCTTCAATACACCAGAGACCCGCGCAGGACACCATCTGTAGGGGTTGGTAACAAAGGAGCTCGCGAGGAGGGGGGGGGCGGAGACGAGAGGAGCCTAAGCCCGGCTTCGTGGGGCAGCAGCACTTCTCGCCAGCCGTCAGTCGGTGTGGGAACGGGGAGCCGTAGCAACAACACTCCCCCACCACCACGGGCACACATGCTCCTCGTCTCTGACGAAGACCCCCTTTTTTATGGGGGCCTGAGCGAGAGGCAAGACGAGGAGGGAAGCCGTGTTTTTTTTTGTCGCCCCCCCCTCCTCACCCGTGCCTTTATGCTGGAGGCAAACAATAAAGGGTCTCCTGAGAGATACAGAAGGAGGTGCAACACGTTTTTATATCTGTTTACCACAAGAGAAAAAGGTCTATTGAAGCATCCAGGGGGGCACTTGAGATAAGGTTGCTCTGGGTCCTGTAAGGTTGCAGTTAACGATTTAAGCCCTGTATTTATGATAGTGGCTAACAATAGGAATCTTAAAACCCTATCGTAGTTAGAGAGACCGGCCGACCATATTTAAAGCGTCAAGCAGCAGCGCGCCGGAGAAAGTTGCGTTTTGGGCATCGGAAGCATGCGATTCATTTGTGGAGCCAGATACGGATTATAATGACCAAGAAAAGGAATATTCAAATATTAAAGCACAGAAGCAGAACCTGGATCGCGTTCCTGAAAAGACTTTAATTTTTATGTTGTGTGACTCACCATCTTCCCCCCCCCCGCAAGAGAATATGCTGTTTGATACGACCTTTCATAAACGTTTTTATTGCGTGCCAGAATGAAGTCAGATGCGGGTTTTTAAAATCAATTTGTACCTCACTTTTAAGGAAAGACCTCAGAAGATGGCTCACAGCAGACATGTTAAGTGAGTGAAAACGATCAGAAATGCCAAAGTAAAAACAGAAGCAGCGTGTATGGGGACAAGAGCAGTTAGAAAGATATTTTTAGGGATTGGCCAAAAGCAACAATGGGAATGGGGAAGAGATGTACCTGGGGAGGAAGTTCCAGAAGTGTGGGGCAATTCCTGAAAAGGCCCTGGACCAGGTAACTGGGACAAATCTTAAGGCTAAGGCAGGTTCCTATGAATGCCAGGGGTCCTTGAGATAGCCTGCTCCCATGCTATGGAATGGCCTCTCCAAGACTAGGCTGATGTTCTCTCTCCTCTCTTTTTGGTGGCAATCAAAAACATTTTCATCCCAAAAGGCTTTTAGTATTTAACCCAGCTAGCTGCCTTATGCTTGCTGCCAGCATATCCTTTTTAATGTATTTAAAATGCCTTTTTAGATGATGATTTTAATATTTTCACATTTAATTTTGTCTTAACGCTTCTTGTACGTTGTCTTAATTCCTGTCTCTTTTAATGATCCGTAAGCCACCTTGAGTCCTATTGCCAGGAGAAAGGAAGCATGGAAATGCAGTAAATAAAATAAATAAGCCATTTGAAGCCTTGAAGATATAGCACCAATAGTGGGTTGGAGCTCCTGGCTTGGAGAGCCAGAAGTGTATATCTAATCCTCACTGTGACCCCTAGGAGTGGTTTAGTGGAACTAACTCGGAGCTCATGTGCCTGATGGGTTCTGTGCTGTGGCACCTGTATTACTCGACCAGAAGGAGGGACTAGTAAACTGTTTCTGTGTATCTGGGAGGGCTGCCATAAATCAGAATTGACATGATAGCACATAATTATCATTTTAAAAAAAAATTACTAGCACTTTAAGCTAAGCATAGGAAAGAATGGGTTGACGTGGTGCAAAATGATGAATCTGCTTAGACCCCTCCCCCCAGTCTTATGACTGCTGGTGTCTATAAGTTTATTTCCCTCCCTGCATTTCCTTTCTAAATGCTACTCTTTTTTCATCTAGTCTGAGGGCTTGCTTGCCTGCTTTCTTGTTGTTTTCTTTATTTTTAAGCCGGATCTGGAAATTACTTTTATGTTGCTGTTGGCATAGAACCTAAGAATAGATTGCCAGAGACAGTGATCACGCCAATGTGCATTACGTTTCATGTTGGGGAAAAAGAGAGACGTGTTTGTGCGCACATATGCGGGCAGGCATGTGTGCATACACATGTGTGTACCTGCATGATCTTGCTTTAAGGCAGATAAAACCGGATAAAGGATGAACCAAACCTATAACATTTAAAATATTATAGAGATTAAAAAAATGTAACAATAATGTTGCTACTAACATCACTCTGCAGCTTTGTAATTTGAGTGAGTTTGCAGCAACTGTCATAGCCCAACAGAGTTAAACAAATTGGTACCATTGCCCAAAGCACCGTTCAATATAAGGCACCCCAAAAACATTTGGACATCTGAAGCAAGGCTCGAATGATATCCTCTCATCTGTGCTTGAGCCATCACTTTAAAACAGGAATTGTGCCACTTTCCCACCGCCACCACCAAAATCATAGCTTCAGGGGCTGAACAGCTCTATTATTCCTATCCCCAGCTGGTCAGAAAAAAAATCAAATTATTCTGAAAACCAGTTTAGGAAAAATGATCTGTTGCAGTTTGTGTTGGTCATGTAGGAGTGTTAGAAAATGAGGTGAGTGTATACTCTGCCCTCCCTGTAGCTCTTTCTACACCAGGAGTGGGATATATATATATATATATGGCTGAAGACGCTCAGACACATATCAACTGTAATAACACACATCTTTTGCAGAAGTGATTAAAAACTAAGGATTAAATAATGGGCTGAGCGACATACATGCTAATCTAAGCATGTACATTTTACAAAGTGCGGTTGGACTGGATAGTTTTATTCAGGAGCTGCATCAAGAACATCTGACCCTCATCAGACTGGGAGCCCACATCAATGTCCTGCTGAACACTTTCACTGATTATATTGATTGTGGAATTGATTTTGATGAGTGACATCCTAGATATGAAATACTAAGAAGCAGTTTACCAATTCCTTCTCTAGTTCTGTGCAGCTTACCCAAAGCTACACAGGCCAGTTTTTCTTCTGGGAGGCATAGTGGAGAATGGAACTCCCAATTTCTTGCTCTGCAGAGAGGCCCTCCAACTCACTTAACTGTCCAGCCAACAGCTGAAAATCTCCCTGTGTTGCTACTTGCCCTCAGACTATAAGAAAGAAAGAAGAAAGACCTTCAAGTGCAAATAGCAGCCAGGAGGGGTGATAATTCTTAAAGTAATCTATATGCTTCAGGTCTATATGCTGCAGCTATTTGTTGACCCCCTCCCCACACTTTCAAAATATAAACGGGCAGTTTAAGCTGCTCTTTAAAATAAAATAACAACATTGTATATTAGCTACCAGTGTAATTAGGCTGAAATTAGAGAGTAAAAAGCACATGGAAACCTAAGTAACCTTCATTGCTTCTCTGGTTGTTCACAGAACATTTTATCAACCCAGAACAGTCACAGAGGCAGTCAAGATGCAGAACAATTGGGATAATCACCCAGATGCCATGGCAAAGAGGCACAAGAAAAGCATCCTCTGTCTTTTAATTGTGTGCTGCAGTACAACAAGGGCCACAACCCAAGCTCTCCTGGCAACATGTCTCCTAGGGACATGCAGGCTTTTCACACTTGCTCCCTAGCATATGTTTCATTTCACTTACTATTGTATGGTCCTATGAAATACTGAGTATTACAGTCTTCAGAGGAAGCTGAAAAGTTAGATATTGTGTACTAGCACAGCTCCGCTAAAAACAGTAGCACCAGCACAACATCTACAATCAGAGTCAGCCACAATTTAACAACAGCGTGACTTAAAATAGCACAACACTGGCCAAAAAAAAAAAAAAAAAAAGCAAACCATATACTATTTCCAGATGGCTGGATTGAATATATGTAGCTAAACATCCTCTTGGAATTTATGTTACTTTAATGGCTACAGCTGCATTGGAGCCCTCCTGGTTGAAGATACTGTAATTTTTCTTAGAGAAGAAATGTACAGTAGGGCCCTGATATTTATATGTTATCCTTCAGTCAGTTTAAGGCAGAATAAATGGGTCTGTCCTACTCCAAATTATCCTAATACAAACAATCTGGTGGGGTAGACCTGCTAGAGAAAGTGTGTGCATGCATGTGTGTGTGTGTGTGTGTGTGTGTGTGTGTGTGTGTGTGTGTGTGTGTGTGTGTGTGTGTGTGCACGCGCGCGCGTGTGTGCACGCACGCACGTGTGTGTGACTCGACTAAGATCTCAGTGAATTTCATGACTCAGAAGGGACTTTGATCTGAATTTCCCAAGTTACAAACAAATTCCTGTGCCATACTAGTTTTCAGCAATCAATGCAATGATCTTGAAAGGTCTGAGCAAGTTCATTTAGGATTTGTATGATCCAGTCTGGAAAGCAAATCAACCTAAATCAGTCAGAACTTCATCTACATCAAAATGGTTTGTGGCTTGCTTGGGATGTGCATGAAGACACAACTTTCCTGTGCAAATATATGTGCTTTAAGAAAAGATGTTAGGGGACAGATGGTCTCCAACTCCCATACATATTCATGAATGCATTTATTTCATTATGCCTCCCCCTGGGAAATGCTATGCAGCTTTTATAAGTTTGTGTGGCCATCAGATTGAGCAGTCAGAAGCCCTCTTGTAAAAAGCTGGGTTTTTGTAGAAATTGAAGGAAAGTATGTGAAAAGCCTTTCCCACTTTTGTCTTGACTTTTATCACTCCAACACCTGTTAGTTTTAGAACAAGAATAAAGATTTTATTGGGCCTGTATTTTAATAGATAAGCATAAATGTTCATTTTTTAAATAGGTTTCTCCACTTTGTATTTAAGTTCCAGAACTTTAACGATGTCAGGGTACGCCAGAATGGAGATTGCCTACACTATATGCTTTTAAAACCATTGAATATGGATATTGCAAATGGCCAAAGAATTATTTTGCATAATGGGAGAAGGAGGATTTCTGTTTTTCTTCATGTTTGATACCTAGCATTACCCTCATAGATGTATAGCTGTTGTTTACTTTTTGAGAATACCTCAAAAGAAGGAAAGAAACTATTTTTTGCAAAAGATGCACTAATAATATAAACAGATGAAACATAAAGATCCAAAGCAAATAAGAACAAAACAAAAAGAAAGGCAATCTTTACTAAATATAATATTTTAATGTAACAAAAATCTCTTAAGCATAGTTGGTGATATTTTTAATACTTAAAACATGGGTGCCAAACCAGTATGAGTTATTGATTAGATTCCTGGATGAAAGCATGAGAAATTCAGATTCTAAATCCCCTGTGACCCGTGAAACTGATTGGGTAACCTTTTGCCAGTCATTCTCTCACAGAGCATTCTCTCTTAATGGCTAGAATGTTGGACCGGGGTTCAGGAGAACTGGGTTCAAATCCCTCATTTGCCATTCGGTGGCACATCTATAAAGTCAAAAGGCTCCCAAGGGATTGTGCAACAAGAAAGCTCATATGCCATGATGCTGGTATTCCCCTCTCTGCCTTGCTCTGAATGGCACAATTGGCCCTATAGTAATAGGACAAAAACTCAAAATGGAGAGGGCTGAGGAGAGAGGCGGTAGATGCAGGCCGTTGTGCCCAGTATGACATTTGGTGCAAGGCAAACAGAAAGAGCTTCACAGTGAACCTGGTGCCAGCTAGGAATAGGTGCAGATGCATGCACAGGTTTTCAAAGCACCTCATACACAAGAATCAAACTTTTTCCTCCTGTCTTTCCATGTGCTCTGAGTTCTTCTTCCCAGACCGGAAAACTGGAGGCACATAGAAATTTCCTGTGACTTTGTTCCATGTCTAAAGGTTTAACAACCCTATCTGGAACAGTCTGAAAAATGGCAGGGTTCATGGAAGCGAGGAACTACTGAAAATCATCTCTCTGTCTTCATAAGTTTCAGTAGCATACAAGTTCTTGAAGCAGACTCTGAATACAATCAAATGTGTTTAAGGTTGTAGGTATACAACCCAGAATGGTGAAGGAGGAGAATAAAAAAGAAGAGGAAGGAGGAGGAATAGAAATTATTTATTAGTTTGCTGTGGTTAGTGCTGTGGAAACTCACGTTTCACATGCACTTTCCTAATCCCATCATCCATATTCTTTTAGGCCAGTTAACTAGTTCCAAAAACTGTACAGCCTTTAAATAAAACATATATTAGGGTTGCCAGATGTCTAGTTTCTAAGAGGCTGCCCTTATTCCAAAGGTTGTCAGTCCCATAGGCTATAATAGAACATAATAGGGTGCCCCTGGTTTCAGAGCAGCCGATGCATCATAGAACAAAGACTGCTGCTCCATGGTGTCTTTTAATTATGAACTTTCAATCTGGTAACCTTAATTCACACACAGGAAACCACGCAAGAGACTATAGGCACATCATATGCACCACTGAATATCACTGAAATACAAAGCCTTTGGCAGAAGGAAGCAACAGCCATTTTGCTCCTTTCTTGTCTGAAAGTTTGTCCCTTAATACTACAGTAAAAGTATTGATACTGTAGTTATTTCTCAAAGGGTCTGCTTCTTGGTCAAATAAGAGAGATAAAGGGATTATGTTTGTTAACATGAACTAGAGACTGTGTCTAGGGGAAATGTAATAATAATTGTGTGATGTTAAGTCAGTTCTGACTGACTGTGACCCTTTTCCAGGGTTTTCTAGGTAGAGAAGGCTCAGAAGTGGTTTTACCATTCCTTTCATCTGTAGGTAGCTTGGGACAGTGCAGCTTGCCCATGGCCCAAGGGAAAGTATATGATCATAGAAATCAGAAGAACAATGCATTTCCACTGATTACAAGCACCCATTATGGCTGTTATCTGAGAACTCTGATGTACATGGATCTTCATATATAGAAAGGCTTTGCTGTTTGGGGAAATTCTCAGCAAGTGTAAGAGGAAGTGCATAGGTACTTGTGAAACATTTCCTGCTGAAGGAAGAGACTAGGAGGCTATTCCGTGTATGAAGCTTCTAGTCAAATTCTGTAAACACACTGAAATAAGGGCTAAAATGACTAATGTCACCTTTATTTCATTGAGTTCTAAATATGACTACAGCCATATTTAGGAATATGGGAAGCCATCTTGAAACATTTCATGCTGGTTTTATGATATAGGAAGTGTTCAGCCTGAAAGTATAGAGGGTTGAATGTGTGATGGAGACATGGTAAGTTCTATTCCCATGTTCCCACCCCACCCAGAAATCAGGCAGACATTTATGTATTCTTTATCTATTTATTTAAAATATTTTTACCCGACTTTTCTCTTTTAAAAGGACCCAAGGTGGTGTACGTTATGAAAAGACAATGTTTAGATTATAGCACTCTCACTAGAGATGCATGGGTTGAAACTGAAATTTCTGAATTTGATTATTTGAACCTTGGTTTGGAATGGTCACAAACTGAGTTATTCCTACTAGCTGTTCAGTACTTGACAACTATAAAAATTCTATTGGATCAAAAATAAACTTAATATGAACATTCTTTTTCTGTTTCCCATATTCTAGCAACTTGTTAAAATGGTTAAAGCTAAGAAAGCTGCTGAAGAGCAAGCAGTGAATGCTGCTGAAACAAAGAAATGAAATTTTGAAGGACAATCTGTGTCTTTTGTTTTATAATAAAAATGCAAATACAAAATGTGGTGTTTGTGCTTTATAGATACTTGTACAGCTCTTAGTAGATACAGTTCAGCTGGCCTTGAATCTAATTCGAAGTCATTAAGATCACCAGCCTTGGAACAAAATATTGTTGAACTTTGCCTTGTATGTTTTTAAAGAGTTCTCTTTCATGCAGGTCTTCATTTGTTGTGGAGCTTCAAACTTAGACTTTAGGTGAGCAGAGGGAACCAATTTCCCTTCAGCCTCTAGGAAGAACTGATAAATATTACACATGATGCCGCTACATACCATTACGGAATCTCTTAACTATGTACATCTGCAAAGACTCGTAAACATATTCAACTTTGTTGTTGTTGTTTAGTTGTTTAGTAGTGTCTGACTCTTCGTGACCCCATGGACCAGAGCATGGCAGGCCCTCCTGTCTTCCACTGCCTCCTGGAGTTGGGCTAAATTCATGTTGGTTGCTTCGATGACACTGTCCAGCTATCTCATCTTCTGTCGTCCCCTTCTCCTCTTGCCTTCACACTTTCCCAACATCAAGATCTTTTCCAAGGAGTCTTCTCTTCTCATGAGATGGCCAAAGTACGGGAGCCTCAGCTTCAGGATCTGTCCTTCCAGTGAGCACTCGGGGTAGATTTCCTTCAGAATGGATAGGTTTGTTCTCCTTGCAGTCCAGGGGACTCTCAAGAGCCTCCTCCAGCACCACAATTCAAAGGCATCAATTCTTTGGTGGTCAGCTTTCTTTATGGTCCAGCTCTCACTTCCATACCTCACTACAGGAGAAAACATAGCTTTGACTATTCGGACTTTTGTCGGCAAGGTGATGTCTCTGCTTTTAAAGATGCTGTCAAGGTTTCATCATCGCTTTCTTCCCAAGAAGCAGGCGTCTTTTAATTTCAGGGCTGCTGTCTCCATTTGCAGTGATCATGGAGCCCAAGAAAGTAAAATCTGTCACTGCTTCCATATCTTCCCCTTCTATTTCCCAGGAGGTGATGGGACCAGTAGCCATGATCTTAGTTTTTTTGATGTTGAGTTTCAGACCATTTTTTGCACTCTCCTCTTTTACCCTCATTACAAGGTTCTTTAGTTGCTCCTCACTTTCTGCCATCAGAGTGGTATTATCTGCATATCGAAGGTTGTTGATATTTCTTCCAGCAATCTTAATTCCAGTTTGGGATTCTTCTAGTCCAGCCTTCCGCATGATGTATTCTGCATATAGGTTAAATAAGCCGGGGGACAATATACAGCTTTGTCATACTCCTTTCCCAATTTTGAACCAATCAGTTGTTCCATATCCAGTTCTAACTGTTGCTTCCTGTCCCACATATAGGTTTCTCAGGAGATAGATAAGGTGGTCAGGCACACCCATTTCTTAAAGGACTTGCCATAGTTTGCTGTGGTCCAAACAGTCAAAGGCTTTCGCATAGTCAATGAAGCAGAAGTAGATATTTTTCTGGAACTCTCTGGCTTTCTCCATAATCCAGCGCAAGTTAGCAATTTGGTCTCTAGTTCCTCTGCCCCTTCGGAATCAATAATCAATATTCAACTTAGTATTTCTATAATTAGGGGCTCCGACAGGGCAAGGAATAGCTGATCAGGAGCTCGTCTAAGGATAATGGAAATGCTGAAAGTATGTTTAGCAGAGCATGTCTACAGCCACTGAACATGGAAAGATCTGCTGGGTGAGGTGGGAACATAGAGGGCAGGGCTTACCAGCAGTCCTCCATCCCTCACCAAAGATATAGTCCTCCACACGTCAGCACCCAAGTAGGGCTCATTTGTGGCCTCATTGTTCAGGGACACGCCACAAAAGCAAATAGGTAACAAATGATTTGTCAGTCTTTTTCCACATTTGGATATGTGATCACCTGCCTGGAATCAATTAATGAAATAGGTTTCCCAAAAGACCACATTGTCAGATTTTGTATAATTCTTCTCTAGAGCAATTAATACTCTACTGGTTTAAGTTACAGTTCTATACCCAGTTATGGTGGGATTAATTTATTCTGAATGCAGTTACCCCTACTGGGTCCTTCCACTGAGGGATGAAGCCTGTCAATGGATCTTAGAGTAGATTATTTTGTTTGGCCATCCCTGTGGACTTGCACTGGGTTAATCTCCTTCTTTCCTACTTCCTCCAGCCTTCTGGAGGGACGTGGTGGCACTGTTAAATTAAATGTCAAAGGCAACCTTTACCTTTACCTACCCGTCTTCTGTGGCTGTTAGCATCTCTGCTGTATGAAGGCTTTCATAGCCCACTGAAGCAAACATGGAAGGTGTGGAGGTCTGCTTTGTGAGGGAAGAAAGGCCACTTCTGAGATTTTCTGACTAGCTTCTTCCATTAACACAAGCAATAGGTTCATGGCCAATGAGTCTTACCTTTTAACAGACACATACATGCATGTGACTGCACGGTTCAGTCCTCCTGGTGCATTGTCTTCTTTGGTGTATCATTCTGGATATTAAGCCTGATGCAGCCAAAGGAAAAAGCGACAATGAGACATCTGTTGCAAGGACACACAGCAGACTTAGTCTACGTGTTTCATTAACAGCTACTTGAAGCTTTTGTAGGGCGTGGCAGAGTTTCTTTTTTAAAAGTGACGATCCTGTTTCTTTAAGGATCACTTCCTGGTCATGTCGTCCCCAAAGATGCAGTCTCCAAATCCACTGGGTTTGTGGCAACTCCCATCATCCTGGCTAATATATCCAGTAACCATGATCTCTAATCCCACATTCAAGAATGGAGAGAGTCCCAAGAGTTATTCTAATCTGTTCATTGTAAATGTGTGGTTTAAGCAAGCAAAAAAAGATGACTGTACTTGTGGACATCACCAGATGGCCAATACAGCCATCAAACAGTCTATATCAGTGGTCTCAAACATGCGGCCCGTGGCCATTTGTGGCCCACCGGATGATAGTTTGTGGCCCCTGTCTTGCTTGCCCCCCTCGAAGTGCCCACACGTCCTCTGCTGTCAAGAGTCAAAAAAGCCTTGCCTCGCTCGCCAGCTCTCTCCCAAGACAGCACCACTGGCACCCGCCATCCAGTACTGCAGCCTGCCAGTCAGCCCACCTGTCTGCTGGCTGGCAAGCTGCAGTTCTGGATGGAGGGTGCAAAAGGCGCTGTCTTGGGAAGAGCCTGTGAGCGAGGTGCATATTCAGCCCTTTTCCCCGAATGCCCGAGCCGCCGCCAAGCGATGCCTAAGAGTGGAGCTCGCTCCCATCCTGTCCTCGAAGAGCGCCTCCAAGCCACCAACAGCAGCTGCCGCAGCCGCCACCTCTTCCAGGGAAGCGGCTCTCTGGCTCTCTTTCTCTCTTGGCACCCCCAGCACCAGCCCAGCCAGCAGACGCCTCAGCGCCCGGTGGTGCTTCCTCCTCCTCCTCGCAAAGTTTGCTCCTGTGTCGTGGTGGGGGTAGCTGCTGCTGAGTGCGCCTTTTTTTGAGGGGGGCCCTCAGAGGAAAGTTGCCGGACCTCCGTGTGTATGTGTGTTTGTGTGCGTGCCTGCGCACACACCTCTGGGGGGCCACTCCCATTCTGTTTAATTTCACGGGTACTGGTGGGGACTTTTCTCCTTTGGCAAGGTGAATTCTGTGAGAGTTTTTTAATTTTATGTCATACCCTCCTCCCTCCAGCCAGGCAGTAGCTGGCGCTCCCTCCCTTCTCCACCTCTTCTTCCTGCTGGTGGTGGTAGTGAAGAAGGAGCCAGAGGGGGTCGCGGCCAGTGACGAGGGCTCACACAGCCCTCCTCCTCCTCAGAGCCGCAGCCGGGCTAAGGAAACTCCTGGGTGGCTTCCTCTGGCTCTTGCTCTACTTGGCAGAAAATCTGATGCGGCCCAGCCTCATCCAGATTCCGCCTCCAGCGGCCCCCAGGTAAATTGAGTTTGAGACCCCTAGTCTATATGATTAGAGGCATTAAGTGCAAAAGATCTATTCTCTTTGCAAAAACAAGACAAGGGGCAGAAAGCAGTGCTGATTTTTGGTAAGTGTTATTACCAAAAATTAAAGTCAAATTGAAGAACACTAAAACTATCAAAATATAATTAAATAACATTCTTGAAGAATTTGAAGTTCATCGAAAGACTTGCTTTACTAATTTCAATTGACTGTGAAACAATAGAAATGCAAACTGAAACCAGATGTGTAACTAGGAAGAAGTACAAAAAGACTATATCTGTAACTAAAAGGAAATACAGTGGGGTCTTGACTTGAGAACTTAATCCGTATTGGAAGGCGGTTCTCAAGTCAAAAAGTCTGTAAGTCAAGTCTCCATTGACCTACAGTGCATTGAAAACCGATTAATCCCGTAACAGGCCGTTTTTGTTCCATTTTGGTTTTTTTCTGGTCTGTAAGTCAAATCTCAGTCTGCAAGTCAAACCTAAATTTTGCGGCCAGAGAAGTCTGTAACTCAAAAAGTCTGTAAGTCAAGCCGTCTGTAAGTCAAGGGTCCACTGTAAAAGCCTTATTTGATAACGGATGGAATTCTCAATTCCACGGTGGATGATGTACTGTAAGACACATTACTTAATTGCAGCCCATCCGATCCCAGTATCAAATAAGTAAAAAAAAAATTTCACAATCATTGGAAGGCTGTTTAATCCTTAGAGATGAACAGAGAGTTTCTTTCTATGTCTGATTCCCTTACGTAGCAAGGAAACCAATAATAGCCAATGCCCTCTTTTACACTGAACCAGCTTCCATCACTTAGAGAAACATGGACAGAAAAGCAGGATGACTTTAAGAAATTTGGTGCTCAGAGGCTAATCTGACACAAACTGGATGAAACACTGCAGTGTTCTTTTGGAGCACTTTACTTAAACAGAACCTAATCACAGCCAACATAATGTTACAATTAAAGCTGTCAGCTGCCTGGATACAGACTAAATTTTGCCCTTGGCAATGAGCACGTGAGGTGAAAAGGTGTTTTATTATTCTATCCTGATTTCTTTTTTAAATAAAATGTAGCAAAATAAGGTTAATATCTCACCGTTTGGTTTAATTGACAATAGAGTAGAGTTAATTAAATAAAATGTTCACAGCAATAGTGTGTTTTTAAAAAATGAGCAGTCTGATGAATGAGCCATTCCCAAAGGGTACTCAAAGCTTCATTTAATTTTAAAATGATTGTAGACTAAAATAACTTTAAAGGGAAGAAGTACATTTAATCAAAGAAGGTAGCTACTAATATAAAACAAATTGTTCAGAAATGGAAATTGTAAAATGAAGAAAATTTGGCAAAGCTAGGGCAGAAAATGTTTTCCATATATTTCTACCCCCTTTAGTGTGGATCAGGCATAATGTTGTAACTCATTACCTGGTTTGTCTTTGCATAGTAAACAGGAAAGCACAAAAACATTTTTCTCTTCCTATTTGTAGGACTGATGTTTTGTACAAAACTTAAGAGTAACTCCTGTCTTGCTGCATTAAGTTTTAAAAAGTCAAAGCCCTTGATGGGTTGTTTGCATCTTTGTTAGCAATCAGCCTGTCCCTCTGTGCTTCTTGCACTGTATCCTTACAATCAATAAAGGCAAAGATGCTAGAGACGTTTTGAATGAATAGCACATGCCATCATAAGAGGTAAAAACAAGTGTGTGGTGTCTTGTTCTTTTTTGTGGAGACTACAATAAAAAGGTGGTTGGAGAATACTCAACAGATGGTCTCCCAGTGTCACTGTTGTCATAGGCACAAACAAGACATCAGTGAGATTTCTTCACATCACATAGATATTATTAAAGATTAAAGCATTTGCAGCTGTTGCCTGATCTGTTTGGTGGGCAGAGTCAGTGATGACAAGCAGAACCATTGGCACAAATTGGATAATCATGTACACATAGATAGAGGCAGACAGGCAGAGAGACTTTCTCTCCTCCAACCCCATTCATTCACTCCACAAGTCAACTGTGGAGCAGAAAAATATACTTGTCCCAGAACTGGAAATAGCCCCATTGGCTGCTCCTTCCCTCTGTGCATGATTTCGAAATTGGGCAGTTATCTTTTCATTCACATTTATTCTCTTGTTTTCTTTCCTCCCACACCCTTTTCCTCATAATGAAGATATCAGGACATGGATTCAGATACCTGAATATGTCCCTAAGAATTCTATAGAACTGTACTGATCTTTATGGGAAAACTAGAATCCTGTGTGCATCACAGCTGGCATTTATCACAAAAATGAAACCAGATAATCAGTAACAATCATAATAAAATTCATCTGGGTACCTAGGTATAAGACTTTTCACTGTTGAGATGATTCAAGGCAATAGTAGCTTGTGTAATTCTGCAAGCTTTATTTCTCTATATTGCTTCTACATTCCATAGGTACAAGGCTACTTCAAGTATTTGAAACCATCCTAAAGTCTTGGAGCTGTGGAAGAAACTAGACACAAATGCTTAAAAAAAGAAAAAGAAATGTAAAAGTAAGTTGCAGGCAAATACTTAAGTCAAAATTCAGTCCAAAATACAGGAGCACAAAAGGTACAATAAAAATATCCAAAAGAATGTTTAGTTACACTCTAAAAATGCAGGTGCTTATAAGCTAATAAGGCACATTCAAGAACCAAAAAACAGAGAATACATCTCTAAAACACATCATTAAGAAGCAAAAAGCATTACAACTTTAAGTAATCTTTGGCCTTACTTTAAAAGCATGGAAAAATATCAAAGTTGTTGAAAGTAAGAATATATAAATTATAAAGTATTTCTTGGCCTCTGGCTTTTGAAAATGAAGTCTCCTGCTGCACAGCTAAGCGATTGTTATTCTTTGATGTCTGGAGTTCCAATGATATGATTCATTCAGGTTTCTCTTTGTGTGTCTTATCTCCTTATATTTACAGTTATATCAATTGTTTTCCTTTTCCTTCAATTACAAGCAATCCTTTCTCCCAGGGTTTGAAGATCCATGGACCTGGATATCCAAGAAAATTTTTCCAATAGAAAATTATAACGTTCCTGCACATATTTCAACTCCAAAGATTTGAAACTCAAAATCTGGCAAGCTGCCTACATGAAGATGATGTCATTATTTTGACTAATATTCTGCAGAGTTTAGAGGCCTGTTCTACCAAGGTCTTGGAACGTGGTGTTTCACGGAGGTGGGGACGTGGTGGCACTGTGGGTAAACCGCAGAAGCCTGTGCTGCAGGGTCAGAAGACCAGGCAGTCGTAAGATCGAATCCACGCGATGGAGTGAGCTCCTGTCACTTGTCCCAGCTCCCGCCAACCTAGCGGTTCGAAAGCATGCAAATGCAAGTAGATAAATAGGGACCACTTCGGTGGGAAGGTAACAGCGTTCCATGTCTAAGTCGCACTGGCCATGTGACCACGGAAGATTGTCTTCGGACAAACGCTGGCTCTATGGCTTGGAAACGGGGATGAGCACCGCCCCCTAGAGTCGAACACGACTGGACAAAAAATTGTCAAGGGGAACCTTTATCTTTACCTTTACCTTTACCTTGGAATGCTATAACAATGCAGTTC
Source organism: Pogona vitticeps (assembly GCF_051106095.1). NCBI lineage: Eukaryota > Metazoa > Chordata > Lepidosauria > Squamata > Agamidae > Pogona > Pogona vitticeps. Next base: position 52,307,836 of record NC_135784.1, on the reverse strand, counting down.
CAAGGTACTGGAACCACAAAGAGTACAAGCTTGAGGTTTAGAAGTAGAGGAAAACAGAAAGAGCTATTTTCTTCCATCTCAGGAAAAGAGGTGGAAAGGACTGGAGTGACAATGGGTTTCCAGAGGTAGGATAGGACCCTATCCATCCTAATGTATAGGGTTCACGGGATAAAGAGAGTGATGGTGAGACATACTATTGTAGTGAAGGCTGTGCATAGAGGCTTGAGTGTTGGCAGGAAACATTTTCAGCTATGTACTGAAGAGCTGCTTTTATTCCCTCTTCACCAGCTCCGCTGCCTATAGAGAAGTTAACAATTTTGCCAAGTCTAGAACCTGATACATGCTTTGAGGGCTCACAATGGCCTTAGAGACATTGGCCTAATTTTTTTCTCAATTAATTATTACTTGGATCTGTTACTTTCAGTGGTCCAATTCTATATACAAGCAACTAAGGATGCAATCAGACAGTGACTAAAGATATTACTGTATTGCACCAGAACAAGTTGCTTTTAGGGTGCATTCTTAAAATGCACTTTTAAAAAGTGACCCTTATGTCTGATTTTGATTGCACCATCTGGTTCAAAAAAAAAAATAGAAAAGAAAAGAAAAGAGCAGCCCTGCATCTGGACCAAAAAAGGTCTAAGCAAGGGATGGAGTAGAGTCAGGCTGGGTTATAATCCGTACTACATCATGTGGTCACTGGCAAACAGAGAGCATGCTCCAAAATGCAATCTAAATTATCGCTTGATTGTGTCCTAAGTATGGACAAGATCCAACCTTTTGTTTATATGTTTTTGACAGTTTGAAAATGCAATATCCTAAAGTTCAGTCTCATCTTATCTTCTCATTTTGCCAGATTCATGGAATCTCTCTCTTTCACTTCCCCATGTCTTCTAAGATCTATACTCCATTATATGACAAGAATCACATCCTGTCATGTGTAACAGATCTAATCTTCTTATGATGATACAGTCCAAACTTTATTCTCTCTTCTTATATATTTATGCGAAACACACAAATCCACATTTAGAGATTAAATCTATCTCCATAGCTGTCTATTTATACTCACCTTTTTATAGGTCTTTGATTCCCACTATGGTCCAAATATATTGGAATGATTGATTAATACTAAATTTGCAAAATATTTAATTACTAAACTCAAACTCACTTAAACCTCCCTGGCACACAAACCTCTTTAGAAAGATTACAAATGAGCTGAGAGTGAAGATTTTGCCCTCATAAATCAAAATATAGCAGTACAGTTGTTACTTGGTGCAGATCAATAAAAGTGCCTTCTGGATGTTAAAAAGCACTGGTGGTTTGATAAGATGGAGCTGCCAGACTTCCAAAAGAAAAAAGAAAAAGAAAAAAGAAAGAAAAGAAAGAAAGAACAGAAATAAAAAGAGAGAGAGAAGATTCATACTATTTATATTTCTCACTGCAAAAATTGTTAACAGAAATGTCATAGTTTTTATTATTGTAAAAGTTAGGATGTTGTTTCTGTGTCTTATTTCCAAAGATGATATGGAATAATACCAGTTGCTCCAAGGTTATGTCCCTAAGGTTTCTACTAGAGTGAGTTTCATTCTTAAAAAAAAGGTACCTTTGAAGGATCATAAACAACTCAGAGTCTTGTAACACCATAAAGACTACCAAAATTATTGTGGCATAAATGTTTGCAGACTTGAACCCATTTCATCAGATGATCTGTGTGATAGGTTCCAGTCCATGAAAGCGAGTCCTGTTGTAAAACTGCTAGCCTTCAACCCACTACAAGAATCAATTATTGTTGTTTATGCTGCTATCCTATGCAGAGTCACCTCAGGGTAAGTCTAGACAAACTCAGCAGGGTTTACTTCTGAGCAGACACATAGAGGATCTCACTGGGATAGTGCAGGCCTCTATTTGGATTGCAGCATTCTGACACACCCACAGCATGAAGTTGTGTTCCTTTCTGGATTGCAACTTCAACAATCCTGTGGATATTAGGAACAGGAGCTGGAATCAAAAAATTAAGGTTTCCAACTTCTTTTTCACAACCTTCCTTGACTTCTGCCAGTAAGGTGAAAGTGAAAAAAGGCACAGCACTTTTTCTGTTTAATACTATTTCCTCTTGTTGCCTACAGTGAAAGGGAAGTTGTTTAGACCAGTTCCTGAGCTGGCCACCCAATCTTACTTTACACTATGTTATAGTTCTGATGTTGGGGAGAGAAGAGCTATAATTCTTTCGTGGGGGGGGGTGTTTCACGGAGGTGGGAAATGAAGTAGATCTCCTGAGGTCAGAAGTCAGTCTTGGGTTCCATCTCAGAGATAGTAGTTCTGTACTACGAGTTTGTTAACTTTTATATACTATTCTCTACTGCTGAAGTGACATCTTAACTGTTTTGGTTTGGAGTAATGAGGGGAAGTGAGAGGAATATATCAGTGATCCAGCCTTTTCAGGAATGGCCCGCCACAGAACAATGGTTTCTTGGGGAGAAAAAAAACGGCCCCTGTCATTTGGAAAGAGCGTTGGACCCACATGTCTGAGGTGAAGCAGCAAATGGAACACTCCTCAATCCCTCAACTAAATCAAATCACAGTATGACCAAAGCCACTCAAATTATTTTGATATATGTCAGGAAAAGTTTAAACAAATGTAATGCCAGATCCCATCCGTGAAAGCCTTCAGGAATACACTAAAATGTAATATCATTCACAATTATTTGTTGTACTTCCATGACATCCATAACGTGTTGTTTGAGGTCACTGGCAAGAGAGTAGATCCATCTGAAAATATCCGAATCTTTTATGATACCTGATAACATAGATAAGACAAAGGAATATATAGTTATATACATAGTTACTGCAGCCAGAATTCTCTATGCCAAAAATTGGAAAAGTCCGATGGTACCGAAACAAGAAGATCTTATAGAGAAGATACGGGAAACAGCGGAAATGGACATTTTATCAGAAGTGATGAAGGACTGTCCTTTACAAAAGGCAAAAGAAAGATGGGACTTATTCTACAAATGGACTGAGTCAACAGGCAGAGTATGAAGAGCATATATTGAAATGAGAACTTAAATCTGAAAGGCACAAAATAGTAAAAAGAATAATTTGGAATTTTGGTATGGCAATATGTATAGAATAGACGTTAGTATGTTATTGTTTCTCCTCTTCCCATTTAACCTCAATTCCCCCTTTTCCTTTTTGTCACCCCTTGTTAAATAAATAAATAAATAAAAGATATCCGAACCTTTGGAAGCTTGTACTGTCTGAAACCCTATTGCTGACTGGAGTAAGTTGCACTAGAGCAGGCCCACTGAATCAGTAAGGATTTCATGAGTCAACTTCTTCATAAGTGCATGTGCTGAATGAATTTCACCTTGATGTTCCACTTCTTGAAATGAATGAGTGATGCTTTTAAAATAAGGATGGACATATTCATCATTTTTTCTTTCTCTAATATTCACATTTTTCAAATTTTGACAAATTCTGATAAAAAAACAAACTGAGACATAATCTTCTCCATTCTGAACTTCAAAGTGTGAAAATGTGCAATATAAACCTGTTCCATTTCTACCATCTTTGAGTTCACTTTTTTTAAGCATTTTGCATCAGATTTTGTTTCAAATTACCACATTTTTCCATGTATAAGATGCCCCTATATATAAGATGCCCCCCTTTCCAACCCAAAATTAAGAAATCTAACCGGAGCTTAGCAAGTGGAGGGGGAAAGAGATCAAAGCGCTGCAGGATCTCTTTGTTCCCTGCTTTCCCCTCTACTTGTTTTTGTTCTCTCCTCAGCTTACTTCCATGTATAAAATGACCCTCAATTTTTATACAGCAAAATACTTTTGCCAGCACTTAAAGCCTCTCTCTACCAGGATGTTACAATATGTGATTTCAGTCTTCCCCTGTCAAACCCTGGAATTATGTATCCATTTCTGTATATTTTCTTTGTCTGAAGGAAGACAACACAACAGAGAGCTGGATTTTTTGCTTGATGGCCTCTTTACTTTAGCTCTGCAGTAGATGCTTTCATGCTGCAAGATGACTTTGCTCCCTAAGGTTGTCTTTCAGTTTATTTAGCAATTCTCTTCAGTTATCTAGCAAATAATGGAAGCAAGTAAGTTGAGGATGGCTGACTCCATCCCTTCACAGAGAAATAATCGTAACTCTGTGGATTATTTCTAATTATAGTGGATGACGCCGCAGGGCACACCTGTGGGCTTTTCTGAAGTGCCACGTAAGAGATTTGTGAGAAAATGCCAAAGAAAAGCACCTGGGGGAAAATCCAGAGGTGGAATCAAAGCTTTGCTCAGGTATAGGCACCATGAATTTGCTCAACAGCTGGAGTCTGTCTCATAGTAGAGAACTACATTCTGCATACAGTCATTGCACATCAGGTCTAAATGATCCATAGCTGTGGTGTGAGCACAAACAAGGAAAATCAACCATTTGTGGAATAACATAAGCAGCTTTTTCTCTCAATCTTTCTTATTGACCTCACAATGTCATTTCCTGATCTTCTCTAAGAATCATAAAGAAACAAGAATCCAGCTAGCTGCAGCTCCCCAAATAACTGGCAAACCCTTCCTGGAAAATGTCAGATGGCTCCTGGGGGAAGAAGAAGTCATCAAGAATTACCAAAATCTCTAATTTTGAATAGCTCCTTCCATGCACCATCAGCAGCATCTCACACCCTAAGCCTCTATTTCCCTATGGTATACATTCTCTATGCTTCTACCCTTTGAAGAAGCTTTTCATGCCTTATATTTTTGAGTCGACAAAATAGCAAATGAAATAACATTACATATAATTTTTGAAAGTAATATGTGAAGCAGTTTGGCAATGTCCATGTCTCTTGGGCACTACTGAAGGCTAATCACCCAAACGAATCAGATTGGTGAGAAACCAATCAGATCTTTAAGCTCCTGCTGCAAAATTCCGAAGCAAACAGAAAGAACGTATCCAAAGAATGTGTGAAGTAACCAAAGGAAGTTGATGGTATTTAAACTGTCTTTAAGGGTTCCATCAGAAGTCAAAAGGTGTCTGCAGCTAATTTCACAATTCCTTTTCTCTGTTTTGAAATCACTATGGAGCCAGCTGGGCATGTCTCAGGGAGGAGTTCTATAGGAGAGAGACCACTACACAGAAGGTTCTCTCCCTGTTGCTGTTGGAGTTTTTAACAACCTCACATGCTGCCTGTGGTTTGATTGTCTGTAAGGGACTTTTCTGCACTGGGTTGACTGTCAGTCTATCCAGTACTAACCAATCATTGCTTCCTGCTTCTCTGCTGAGTGTTGCTTTCCCTCTGTTTAGTCTGTTGGATACTGTGTTTGTTTGTTGTTTGTTTGTTGTTGATCTCTCCACTATTGTACGTAATGGAATATTTTTATTCTTTTCCTACAAATGTCTCAGAATGAGTTATTGAAACCTTAATTGTCAGTTCATGAGAAAGGGGCGGACTATCTGGGGAACTTGTAGCTATGTTCTTCTGTGAGTCTCTGTACTTCTATTGTGTAGGAAAGGGAATTTTTCCAGAAATCCAGATCTCTGCAACTGTTGCCATTATTCTTAATGATTTTGCTAAGGTTTTGCACAAGAGGAACTGCTATATAAAATATTAACACATGCATTTTAAAGCTCATTTCTGGTTCTTCCTATGTTGTTCAGGGATGTGATTCTTTTCTTGTTGGGAAAAAGGAATGTCATAATTTGTTGCCTTCTCTTGGAAGATGTGTTTATATTCCTGACTATCTTGCTAGGGATTTGCACATGAGTGCAAGAGTGTTGCACAAATTGCTGCTCCTTTTTCTACAGGCAGTAGAAGTCTTGGGCAGATAGTTTGCATCTTTTTTGACCAATCAGCCAGGGTTTTTGTGCCAATTTTGTGTTTTCAATTTCACAAAGAAAAGAGACACTAGCTTTGCACAGAAACATTTCACAAGAAATGGGAAGAACTACACGAGAGAGAGAGAAGGGGAGAGAGAGCGCATTTCTTCTCTTGTTTTTATATCAGAGCCAACAACTCTCCTGGCAGTTAGCAAGTACTCAAACTGGCTGTCTCCATGCGTTGAGTGATTTAATGAGATTTCTTCTCACCCCCTTGCTTTTTAAGTTGTCTCCACAATGTGGTTCCCCTATGGTATACATTCTTATCATCCCCTTGAGGTGCAGGACTGCTCACAGAGCTGAGGATATGCCGAGCCATCATTTTACAAAGGCAGGTGTTGACTCCTGCTTCTGCAGAAGCCAGTTCTCAGCCACTCAGCAAGAGCAGCTGCTCTGGCATTTAACTCCCTGCAGTGCGTAAAGTTAATGTTCTTCATAAAAGTGCAAGAATGATTCGTCTGCCCTCCCTTGCCTTGTCTGGGTCTCATGGTGTCTGAATGAATACATATTGAAAATTGCTGCTCATTCCCAAGAGTCATAAAACTGGGAGATAATTTCCTAAGCGTCCTTGTTTGTTGTTTCCTCCTCTTACTTTGTTTAGGTATCTGATGTTGATCATTCCCAACAAAATGACAAAATAATTATATAGCACTGTAAGTCATTGGAAAGAAAAAGTACTGATTCTGGCGGAAAGCTTGGGGGAGAGAAGGCAATCTCTAAAACCTTGCTGTGGATTAGCTTTAAAACTCAGTTCAACCATTTCAAGGAGGTGTGGCTTGTATGTAGTATAGCTTGTAAACAAATCAATCATTTAAGGTTAACAGCTATGGTCCATGTCATCTTACTCTCTTTTTGTTATCCCTTGCCATACTGATTTGTAGCATAAAGGATGATTCAAGGTACTGTCGGAATGAGAGAGAAAAAAATGACACCAAAATTAGGTTATTTTGAGCTACATCCCCAATTCCAGGCAAGAACTACAAAATGGCTTCCATCCATTAGTGTCATGTCTCACCCATTTCAGCCCCTTTATGAAGAGGAGGAGGAAAGGAAGAGATTCAGGACCTTCAGCATGTGCCAGGGCAAGTCAGGTTGGAGGTGTCACCAGAGGGAGTGCTCCCAGAGGGAGCAGAGAAGCAAGAAGCATTCCCTCAGAATGTTAGGAGAGTGGAGAACGTGTTCTGCCCTCCAAAGATGGAAGACATCCTGGCTTCTCCCCACCTAAGAGAGCCGTGGAAGCTGAGTAGGTGAAATGGGAGCAGAACCAAGCACAGGCATGCCTTTAAAAGAATCTCGATTGGAGGTCAAAAGCATGTGGGAGCAAAGAGAAAGCACCATAAATCTCCCTCTTGAGTCCGGGGATGACTGAATGGGTGTTGATGAATGCAACAAATGTGGCTATCTATCTATCTATCTATCTATCTATCTATCTATCTATCTATCTATCTATCTATCTATCTATCTATCTATCTATCTATCTATCTATCTATCTATCTATCTATCTATCTATCTATCTATCTATCTATCTGTCTGTCTGTCTGTCTGTCTGTCTGTCTGTCTGTCTGTCTGTCTGTCTGTCTGTCTGTCTGTCTGTCTGTCTGTCACCTTGCTGAGATTGTTTGCCTTTGCTCTTCCTCTCTACCTAAGACTGTTCCTGTTCTCCCTCAAGAGATTTACTTCACAGAATATCCATATTGTTATCAGTTATCTCCAGTTTACAGCGTATTAGATAAATGTGCTTCACTGTAGAAACACTTTATTTTATTCAGGTTTTGGTCATAACTGTCAACCCTCTAAAAAGCAGTTTCTTTAAAACCAATTAAAAACCCCTGATGATGTATACACGCAAATGTCTTGTAAAACTAAATGTTCTTGAACTCGTAGGTTTTCCCTTTACCATTATTCTGCTGTATCATGGTGATATATGAGACCAACATCCAGATATATTCTGCTGCTTTGGAAGATTAAAATATGCATTGTAAGGACTAATTCCTGCTACCAGCAAGAGGTCCACTTGTAATCAAGTAAAACGTCTGCTCCAAACCTTGATTGCGTTGGCAGAGTTCTGTGTACACATAAGGATATGTCACTACTGGGGGGAAAAACCACTTTAGGATTACAGTGCCCCTGCTGACTGGTGGATTCTGAGAATGGTCATCCAAAACTATCTTTTCCAAGCTGTGGAATAGTTTTGGCTGCAAACAGGCTGTTAGTTTTAGAAAATTCAGGTGGATCCTATGTTTTTCAAGAGACTTGCCCTGACTCCGTGACAACATTCAGAGTGGTGATTCCAGGAATTCTAGATGAATGCAGCCTCAGGTGACAATTCAGTCACTAGGCATCTACTTGTACGACAGCTACCCCCCTCTTGGGGAGGGGCACCTAAAAAGGATCCCCCAAGTATTGGTTCCATAGACACACTGGAGCCAGTAAGTCCTTAATAAAGTCTGGTCTTTTAAAAAAAAAACACAAATAAGCATTCTGAGTCAGTCTACCAAGAACTAGGAGTTGTCTCTGCCCTGGCATCAGTCTCCTCTCAAGGCAGTTTTTTACATCCCTCGCTGAGTCCATCCATCCTGCTTTGATGGGGTTTAGTTCTACTCATTGGCCCCAGTCTGTCACTCTTCAGTTTGACTAGCTCCACCTCCACAGCCTTCTTCAGGGAAGGCTGGCAATCCCAGATGGAAGACAGCTGCTGCAGGCAGAGGCCTCTTCCCGTGTCTGAATGAGGTGTGAGAGACACAATCACTGGCAGTGGTGCCACTGTTCCTGCTGGGTGGGCGGTGTGTTGGTCCTGGTGAGTGGCCCCTCCAAAGTTCATTGCTATATTTTTGTTAGTCTACATTTTGCACAGGGTTGCTGTCATGAGGTGTAGAAGAGAGGACTTTAACCCTTTATCCCTCAATGTGGCCTTCCCTGGATTGGAAGCCTCAGAATTGCAATTTATATTGCTCAAAAGTAAGATATTTAAGCAGAAGGGTCACTTTTTGGCAATAAAAATTTTAGGGGCTAAAGTCCCCATACTCCCCAGGAGAGATTCTCAAGCTGGATCAGGTCTCCACACTTCCTCAAGAGCAGTGGTTCTCAAGCTGGGGTCCCCAGATGTGCTTGGATTGCAATTCCCATAAGCCTTCACCACTTGCTGAGCTGGCCAGGAATTCTGAGAGCTGTAGTCCAAGAACATCTGGGGACTACAATTGAGAACTGCTGCTCTAGAGGATGAAAAAGGATGCAGCTGCTAGCTCTGTCTTTAAAAGGTCATCAAGTTTGACCCTTTTCATGCGCTAACAAAAAAAGTATTAGGGTAGGGCTATTAACATAATCTGTTTTAGAAGTTGGATAGGCTAATAAAAGTAATCATAAAATTGTCATCAGCTTCATGGCTCCATAACTGGCCGCCCTGCCCCCACCCTTTTCTGTTCCCGGCACAAGTGAGTGTATATTAGTATTTAATAACTTGATAAAAATATAAAACCAGAATAACATACTTAATGAATCAAAGCTCACTTAGTTTAAATGATTAGAAGTTGCCAGTTAATTACTTAGAAAGGAAGCTAATTAAATTAGAATCCAGTTTTTATGGGGACTCCAGGATGTTAAATGAATAAGACCCTCTCAATCATATCCCATTAGATTGGCCAAACAATTCAATGCTACCATTGGAAAATGTAATTTCCCTTGCATCTTTTCCACATAAGAATATATGTTGCCTGAAAAATTGAAATCAAGCAAATCTGCAGAAGTGGAGACAAGCAGTCTGGAGTCAAGCAGATCTTCCCTTACCCACTCCAATTTCTCCAAAGCAAATCAATCCAGAAGTTCTCATGTTTTTTTTTTTATTTTGTTTGCCCATAACAGGGATCAAAACAAAACAGAACTGTCTGAGCATGCTCAAGGGGCTGAAATGCAAACAATATTACTGCAGAGTAAAGTAGAAAACTAGAATATGATTTTTAGGAAATCATATTCTATCACACTCGAACAGAAAAGGAGGGAACGTGTTTGAAAGTCTGCTTACAAACTAAACTGTATTTTTAATTTAATTTAATTTAATTTAAAATATTTTTACTCTGCCCTTGTTCTTTAAAAAAAGGTCCCAAGGTGGCTTACAACATTAAAAGACAGTATCTAAAGCTAACAAAAGATGATATGAAAGAGTTTTTTTTTACTTAACATCATTCCAGGACTGAAAAAAATACTGACCATCCATTAATTTTAATCCAAGCCCTCTTTTGTCATCCAATCTCTATATCACTCTAGTCAGGTGAAAGGGAGAGAAGGCCTGTGATTGCTGTCCACTGTGCCCCTGTCATCTGCTCCTGAAGGTAATCCTACAGGAGCCTACTCTATAGGGATCAATTTCCTACAAATTCCCTCCCTCCCTCCCTCCCTCCCTCCCTCCCTCCCTCTCTCTCTCTCTCTCTCTCTCTCTCTCTCACACACACACACACACACACACGCACTTATCCAATACTATTCCTCCAGTGATTGGTACACATGACTCTCATATTCTCCATTTTATCATTTCAATAACCTTGTGAGGTGGATCAGGTTGACAGAGTGGGACTGGTTGGGGTTATTCAGTGTATTTCATGTCCATGCAGGATTTGAATTCCTGTCTTTTGAGACCTAATTTGGTGCTCTGACCTCTACTATGCTACAGGTGCAGCCCTACATCATCTCACAGGCTGTCTACCCATGAGGAGATGGGCCCCTGCTTTGTACTTCTCACTCCAATACATGAAGAGTCACAGAGCCAAGTGACCAAAGACGTGGCAGAGCAGGCAGCACCAGTCAGGGTTGCCCAATGACAAAGGGAAGATAACGGTGCCATCACATTGCACCTCAAATGTAGCCAGAGCAAGATTTGAATTTGTGTCAGATCATTGCACAATTTAAAATTATGGATGTAGATGAACAACAGGTAAAATAAAAACAAATAGTTAAAGATAAGACGATTTAGAATTTTGCTTCAAAAAAGGCAATAGGAAAAAGTCCTCCACCACACTTGAGGATAAGTAGGCTAGATTATAAGATGCACAGCAAACCACATGATGCACACAGCAGTGTCTTCCGGCACTTTGCTACTACTTTTCCCACCTTTGCTTGGCAATACATCTGCCAGCTCATTTTCCCCAATGGTAGGGCTGGGCCTGGTATCAGTGAATTGTGCTGGGATGTGTGCTTGACAATATTTCAACAGCAAAGACAGCATGAATACATAATTTGTCCCATTGCCACATCTAGAACTTTGGAAAGTTACTTTTTAGAGTTACAGCTCCCAGTATCCCCAAATCACGCTGGCTCGGGTATTCTCACAGTTGGACTCCAAAAAATTAACTTCTCCAAGAACATATCCTAACTGCCTTTCAATTGGAAGTCTCCTGAGCACTAAATCTTTAGCCGAGATCTTCAGTATATGAAATCCATCACAACGGGCAAAACGATATTTACCCTGTGGTGATGTGAACCAATCGCTATGAAACAAGAAGGAGCATACAGGGCTTTGTGAAAAGCTAATCAAAGCAAGATAAGGCATTAATGATTTCCTGTAATCTGAGCTGTGCATCTGTGCCTGGTTGCAAGGTGGATTAGCATTTAAATGGGAGGAAACCCTGGGGCAGGAAGATAGGCAATACACAACTACATCTTGAAATGGCCTTGTCCAGGGGGGAAATAAATAAATGACAGGCTATCTTCATATGTATGACAAACACAAAATAACCAGAGTACAGTCTGACTGTGCTGCATTCCCATAAAGTGCTTGTTTCTTGTTTCTTATTTTGTTACAAACCAGAACCTCTTGGCAGAGTGTGAAAATTACTGGCTTAAAGACCTCTTGCTATGCAGCAGGGTAAAAATTCAGGGACCTACAGAAAAGAATTAGCTTCACATCCCCCCAAAGTAGACCATCCCTTATTGTTTGTTCTCAACTGGCCCTTACAGTCTCAATGACTAACTCAGAGACACTGGTAAGAGAAAGAATAAAAAAGTTCAATTTGCTCACATTTGTGAATAGATCAAAACCAGCATGCTGTAGAAAAAATAATGACTGGTTACATGAACAGAGCTTAACTGATTCATAGTCTGCTTACTGACTACATACTGTAGCTACCTACATGACTGACTTTAACTGACTCTAACTGACCACAGACTGTTTGACTTGCTACAAAGCTGACTCTTAACTGACTACTGAGTTGACTCCTGACTGAAAAAGACTAGGAAAAATAGAGAAGCATGACTGTCTTCAAAATCTGAGGCAGAGAGGGAACCTTGACATCTGGCCGAGGTCCTTTTCCCAGTTAGGTCTGCCTGTCCTATAAGATTGTTGCAGGTAGGGCGGCTGAGAGTTCTTACCCTGAGAGACGCCCAAAAAAACAACCAATAGAAATCGGTCCTTCTCGGTGGTAGTGCCACAACTATAGAACTTTCTTCTGCCCAACGTCCGCCTGCCCCCTTCACTGGGCACATTCAAAAAGCTACTAAAAATCTGACTATTTAGACAGGTCTTCCCTGAATAAACTACACTCTGATACAATAGTGTCCAATAATATGACTTCTATCATACTGTCATGCTCCATGTTCTTATTTACTTCTATGCTTTTAATTGTATTTATTGTATTATAATTTTATCCTCACTTCACTTAATGATTTTTTTATTTTCACCCCTATGTATTAATGTTACTATTTGCTATTTTGTTACTCTGTTGTTGTTGTTTTTTGTTATTTGTTGTAAACCACACAGAGTGGCCTTGGCTGCCAGATGGGTGGTATATAAATAAATAAATAAATAAATAAATAAATAAATAAATAAATAAATAAATAAATAAACAAACAAACAAACAAACAAATAAATAAATAAATAAATAAATAAATAAATAAATAAATAAATAAATAAATAACTTGCTGCTGGATTGATTGACAATCATCCGAGCCTAGAAATGTCCCTCTCAGTCAAAACCTCCTATAGGGAGCATATGAAGGTCATTAAATTCCAATAGAAACCATGATGCCAATGTAAACTGGTGCGTACAATATAGGATGCGACCACAAAGATGTTTGTCCTGGATTTATGGGTATTTTTCTATATTGCAGTCTGGCACTATTACAGCTGTGGTTCACCCAGAAATATTTACAAAGCAGTAGCTGTGTTAGTTCAAGCATGTCAGTCACTAGAGAACATAAGGGTCACCTTTTTGAAGTAATGTTCTGCAGCAATGTCTTTCTAACACTGTGCTTAAAACTTCGTGACTGGGCTATATTTTAGATCGGGTTTTTAAAGGGCATTGGTTCAATGTTATGGCGACACAAAGCCTTTTTGCACAACAAGTCAGTATACAAGAGGCATGGATTTCTTCCTTGTAAAACTGTCTTGTTTGGGATGATTAGAAATCCAATACTATCCATATTTTCTGGTCCTTACGATTGCACCAACCCTTTCAATTCACATGGAAAAGCAGACAGAGCTATATGCAACACGAGAGTATTTACAGACACACTGATAGGTCCTAGAATAAAATGTATACGTTGCAAATTCAATCTTAGAAAATTCAGGTGGTTCATAATATTCTCAGCCAGAATGTCCTCTGCACCCCTAAGGGGAAACTATATGTTATGTTGAATGCATAGCATGTACCTGCATATTCATTTTTATTGTAGTTAATTACAGGCACATGGAGGTGGGCTGTCCTCATAAGGAATGCATAGACATTGAAGGAGTTTTATGCCATCCTCCTTCTCCAGTGCAATCAGGATGAAAATCCCTTCACACACTCCTTACAGAGCTACAACACTTAGGGGGGAAAACATATTGTCACTAATAGGAACCACTTCTTAAACCCAAAGCAGCCTGGGTAAGAAGGGAGAGAGAAGTCTCCCATATCTGAGTGCTACATTCCCAGTAGACCCTCCAAAAAACCCTGAAATTCATTGTAACTAATTAAGTAAAAACAACACGTGTAGCTGTGAACTCTCTTCCTCCCAGACAACTGTCCGCTGTGCACTACAACCATCACCACCACAACAAACTCAAGCTTTTGAAGGTGGTACACAAACTGCAACAGGTACAAAGTGTAGTGGCCAGGCTGGTTTCAAGTATCTTGAGATATGAACGTATCTCTCCAGTCCTAGCTTGCCTGTGTTGGTTGACTGTGTGTTTCTGTGAGAAATTTAAGGTATTAAGGTATTAAGCCTTTTCTGTCTCTACATAAGTAGAGGGAGCCGCGGCAGGGCACCAGCTTCACCCTCTTTCTGTGGCAAGGTCCTGAAATGTATCATACACAAGTTCAAGGGAACATGATTTTGGAGGTCAAACGTTCTGCCTTGTCAAGGTTTCTGATCAGACAGAGTTGTGTCATTATATTCAGCAATACATAGTTACAGAGCCCCAACTGTCTGCACTTGCGTAGATAAACCAACACCTAAGCGTGATATGTAATTTGACCCTGTCGGTGGAGGTGAGGTGCATGTCCTGCTGCAGCCTACCTTCCTTTATCTCTTGGAACAGGTTTAAAAAGAAACATGGAACATTACATGGAATGTTACTTTTAAAACTATTAAAAGTAACTACTGTATTGACTATTATATTTCTAAGGAGCCCCAAAGTACTGTAATAGTTGGCATAAAGTAACTCTTTCAGTTTCTTAGAAATAGCTGAATGCATACTTTTTGGTTTTGTCCTTTAAAAAAAATCAATGCTATGTTTTTAAAACATCTATTATGAAATCTCCTGACCTGTAGTACAAAACACATACTTCTTCTATGCACCTTATTCTCACCTCAGTACCCATAACAGAGCAGAATGAGCCAGCGCTTGAACTATATATTTCTTGTCCATCATGTAGTGACAGCACACAAAGTAGAAATAACTAAAATGTACAGTTACACAACACAACCAGTGAAATTGCCCCTTGTTATGTTACAACTGTAATATAATGTATGTGTACTTTCATTATTGGTAAAAGAAATTAATTGTAAGTAGCTAATTATTTTAATGCCATGATTTTCAAACAAACAAGAGAGTTCTGAATAAATCACGATACCTGTGAGCAGCCGATTGGATGGAAGATTGACTAGAAGCATGACTGAATGTTCCCTAGACAACAGTAACAAAAAGCCAAAATCAGTAATGCCTCAAATGCAGCAATTAGATAAAGCTGTCTTAAGAGAGAGAGAGAGAGAGAGAGATAACCTGTTAATTAAAATAATGACTTGCTTTTCAAATTGAAGCAGAAAAAGTAAAATTGAACCTTGTGACATCTGGCATTTTACAACCTCAGTCATCCCTTTTCCAAACTGCATATTTACAAAAGCAAGAAAAGGTGCACAGATTCCCCCTGAAGGTGAAGATAATAACAGAGGCATCAATATAATTCTGAATTGTCTGTCATCCTACAGCTTGGGGGGGCTGCAATAAATTGTCATTTATTTGGGGGGAAATGGTGCTTAATATTTTTGTGTTGCTAAAAAAAATGATAATCCACTCTTGGCTCACAAATGTAGCAGAAGATTCTGGTGATATGTCTTTTGTTCAGCACAAGCAAGTTTTTTTTTTTTTTTGAGGGGAAATAAAAAATCAATGAAATCCTTTTGCTTTCTTTTGAAGCTTTGTAAAGTCAATGCCCAAAGTTCTCTGACATCCAGAGCTTACTCCAAAAAGAATGGACATCTGTAGTTTTCCAAAGCAAGTTACAATCAATTTAAAATAATCTTCACAATCTCAGTTTTTTTCACATTGCTCTTGTCCCCCTTCAGATGTTTTCAGGTAACAAATAGAAACAAGTTCCTCATAATCTTAAACTTCCAGGTATGGGCAACTTGATGTAGCTTAAAAAAAAAAACTTTGGCCAAATTAATCCTTAAATCAATCACAAATATAGTCTGCATTGGATTTAAGGTTACAACAATCTATGTGCTGTTTGTTTGTTTGTGTTTGTTTATTCATTGCATTATATAAAAAAAATTTAAACCCACCTTTGTCCTAAAAAAGGACCCAAGGCTTTTTACATCATTAAAAACACCATATTAAATTTTTTTTGAAAAAAGGATTAGTAGCACGATCTTTAAAATGTTAAGTAAAAAACTTTACTAAATACAGATTTAGAATGAATAAGAACAATGCTGTTTTAAAACCTCTTTCACAGTCAGTCACTAAGAAAAAACATGCTGAAGTCTTTGCCTTTTTGTGGAAGAACAGTAATAAATAGGGCCAGCCTGACCTCCTGTTCACATTAAAGGGATTTTCCCCCCAGTAATAATCTCAGGGTTGTGTGCTCAATAATATGTTCCCCAATTATTAAAAGCAATTCATTCAGAGAAGTTCAGGTATTCACACAGAGTCAAAATAGATGAGACAGTGAAAAATTCATTAGAGAATCTGCCATGGTAAAAATAGAAATGGACAGCCTCAATCAAATTGGGGTTAACTATTTTGTCCCTGTCTCATTTTCACAGTCTAAATTACCTCTTTGATATTTCTATTTGGTTTGTATGATGAAACATATGGGTACTGGCACAGTAATGGCGTATTTTACCCTAAAGGCCAACAGCCGTGTTTGAAGCAGTTTGCCTCATGAAAATGGCCTGGCAAGAAAAGCGCCAACCACAAACAGCAACACATACACATAAAAAGTAATCATAATCTGATTCCCTTTCCTCCATGGTCTCTTTCTTCTTCTTCTTTGTTCCTCTCCTATCAGAGGCTGAACATTATTGTGGCTATTCTGACAGGATGATGGATTTTCCTTTTTGGGTAATTTATAGCCAAATTTCAGGTATGATTCCTGCTCTGTAGATTTTATTTGAGATAAAATACTAAAATTTCTAAGTCATCGTCTTCTATTAGCTGTAGTACTTCTGTGAAAACATTGAATCTGGAAACTTTGCTGTTTCTTGTCAGCCACATTCCATTTTGCATTTCAGAGTTCTGTATTTCTAGTTGAATATAGACATCTAGTAAAATAAATTCTCTTAGTCTGTTATCTACAAACAGCTCCTGGATGTACTCAATACACATTATGATTTTATCCTGGACATCAAGTATCAGATAATCATTGCTATCCACCAGTAATGAGCATTTTTTTTTCCTAAAAATGACTCCTTCCTGCCTGATATTTTATCTGCTTTTAAAGAACTGTGGATTGTACATTCTTCGGGCCAATATTTTTATTTCTCTTCCCTAATTTTATTTCAGCTATTATTGTGTAATTATCTGCATGTAATGTCTTCTTTATTTCTTCCATTGTGCCTCTCTTCCATTAGTTGCAATTAGAGGTGGGGGTATTAATATTCATATACGAATACCCCCGCACAGCTCGACTTAATAAGGGTTCACTCATGTATCTGGTGGCGGTGGCCCCTCTCTTCCTTTGAATCACTCCCGGAGCACCGCTGGGCTAGCAAGTCGGCAGCCTGGCAGAGAGACACGCCCTCCCTCCCATTGCCAGGAGTGGCTAGCCGAGCGGGGCTCCAGGAGTGATTGGAAGCAAGAGAGCAGCCGCTGCTGCCAGACACGTGAGTGGAGGACTCCTTAAGTCCAGCTCTGCAGGGCTATTCATAGTCATATACGAATATGAATACCCACATATCTAGTCATTCACTTCTTTCTATATTCACAATTTTTGAGTTCTCTATTGGTTATTTTTAATTATCTACTAATATCTCCATCATTTTAGAGCAAGTGGCATGTATATCTGAGTTGAGTCTGTGATCTTATTAACGCTTCCATGAACCTTTTCATGAAAATATGCTGTTAACTTTTTTTTAAGATAGAGGACGATCAACTGAATTTCTATCAACAATTAATGCAGCATGGGTTTCTATTCTTCCTAAAGAAAAAAGGAGCTTACTTGACTAATAACAAGTCTCAAGGTGGTAATAGGACCAGGAAGCCTAATATGAAGGAAGGAATGTTCCAATGACTGAGATCCCAGGCCATTTAGAACTTTATTTTATTGGACTTTTTTATTTTCAACTTTCAATGTCATCACTAAAATGTTGAATTCAGACCAGAGGCATATTTGCAGGCAGTGCAATTCTTTCAGAAGAAGAGTTGTGTGAATTCTGAAATATGTTCCTGACAGCAGTGTAGGTACCACATATTGCACTAGTTGAGCCTCCATGTCATCTTCGAGAGTAGTGCTTCCAGGAATTGCAGCTTTCTAAATAGGACATTACTAGGGCAGGCTAAGGTTGCTATGTTCACAGCACCAATTTGTACCATGTCTTCATGTAAAATAAGCAACACATTACAGACCAACCATCCAGAGATTTCTTGTGTACTCAGAATTGCTTAGTGTAGTAGAGGGAATGTAGTGTAAACAGAAGCAGGTGGAATGGACTATTAAATAAATTTTTACACAGTATGTTTTAGATCAAAAGAGTGCTGATCTATTAATCCTATAATGAAGATCGGCAAATTATGGAAACAAGTCAAAATCAATGCCTTTCTTATAATATAGCTATTCTGTATATTCTCAAATCTACTGTTTGACATTGTATCATGGAATATGACCTCGGCCTGCTGGACAAGTGTCTCTTCAAAATGGGAGAGGCCATGCTGCACGGCCTGTCTCCAGGTTGAATGGTCAGATGTCAAGATTTTCCATCTGTTGAGGTCCATTCCTAAGGCCTTCAGATCTCACTTGCAGATATCCTTGTATCACAGCTGTGGTCTCCCTCTGGGGTGCTTTTCCTGAACTAATTCTCCATACAGGAGATCTCCATATAGGAAGTGTAAAATTACTTCAGTTGAAAAGTACAAATTGATGTTCTGCCTCAGATACATCTCAGGCAGAACAAACTAGAGAAAAGTACAAAAGGGAGAATAATTTATTGGCTGAAGGATCTGAGATACTGTACTAGTTTGGATGTAGTGCAACATTATTGTTTAGAGATGACATGCCAAAACTCAAGACAGCCATTATGACATTCAACCTCACCCAATTATAATGGTGTGCCATCAAGATAATTCTGACTTATGGGGACCCTTTTCAGGGTGTTCTAATTAGAGAATATATAGAAGAGGTTTACCATTCTCTCTTTCTGGGAAGAAAATTAATGGTAAAAACTTTACTAAATGCAGATTTAGAATCAACAAAGTAAAAACAATGCTGTTTTAAAACCACTCCCTCACTAAGGAAAAGCTTTAGCCTCCATGAAGAAAATAATATTTGCCTGTTTATGGAAGGACAGTAAAAAGATATAATACAACAGTTAGTCTTTAAGATGCCACATGCTTTTGTCATTTCATTTTGTCTTATTTTCCTTTTGTTTTGGTTTTTTTCCTTTGGATTTTGCCTGATATGCTTGCACAGACTAACACAAAACAAGAAAAAGGAAACAAGTGGTACAATTTATAGATCCTAGAATGCGCTGGCGAATGATATAGGCCCCTAGGAGAGAAGAAATACAGAAAAGAAATCAACACCATTTCTGTGGCAGTAACACTCTTCAGATGACACTTGTTACCCATGCTTAATCAGGGCTGCCGTGGTACATTTCCCAAATCAGTAGATTTTTCTCCTAACCCAAGGCAGTTTTCTGCCTACAGTGGAGAACTTGATGGCCTTCTCACATCATTCCACCTACTGACCAGACTTGTAGTGCAGCTGAATTTTTCTTCAACAGTGTTAATAGGATAGCACCCTTCATCTCTCCAGAAGGTCACATGCTAGTTTATGAGTACAGGGCAGGCAGCACAAACATTGTCATTGCTTTCTTGTCTGTAGAACCCAGCATCTGTTGCCTGCAGTGACTATCTCTCTCTCCTAATGATGGAACCGTCCCTGTGTACAATTAATGCACAGCTGTATTGTACTAGAAGGAAACCAAAGAACTGAAACTAAGCAATGTAAAAAAAAAAGTCATTCAGTCTAATTATTTTCCAAAAGAGTTTGCATGTTACAATTTATGTTAGGGCTTGAACATTATGTATGGGCCTGTTTTTCCCCTTTCTCTAGTGTGTCAACATTCACAATCAGTCATATGCAGATGCAGGCTGGAACCTTCGTCTTGAACTCAACACATTATTAAGTATTTCAACATATCTGCCAATCCTACTGATTTCAGTTAAATTCACAACCTGGCTAGTGGATTAAGGATTGCAGTCATAATACATATGGTGGGTCGTTATATTTAGAAAGGTCAGAGGCTCAGCATTCACCCAGCCAGCTGCTTCTCTTTTATCACAGGATTAAGGCAGATGAGATGGGTTGCATGGGGAACATTGCATTGCCCTTCTGATTCCACTAGGAAATGGAGAAATTTAAATTGCAGCAGCATTTATCCAATGTATTTCCCAAACTGTTTAGTGAAATGCTACAAGCAAGGGGTAAGAAAGAAGGACAGCTGAGAAAATGCCGGCAGACATCTGTCAAAGGAAAAATAATATGAGCTCAGGCACAAATATTAATCTTGTTACAGAGAAAGAGCTGATTCCCAAGACTAATATCCTTGGTCAAAGAACCTTCCTTAGCTGGGTGATTACTTGTGTTGAAAAATGCCTGAAACAGCTTTACAACTGTAGGTCCTTAATACTGTGTGTATGTGTGCAAAACACACTGTTACATTTGCTTGTTTGTTAAGGTGCTCTTTCTTAATTGTGAATGGCATTTCATCATCCAGTGGCACAACTGTTGATCATATGACCTTTGGTGAATATTTTAATGTCTTCGCTAAATGTGGTCAAGATCAAATATGTGACAACCTTCTTGATCATTTCTTTTTCCTCTTTAGAGGATTTGTGAAAATGCCCGTGCACTGTTTATTTTGTTGCTCCAGTGACATATTACATATTACTGCTTACCTTGAATGCTAAATATGATGAAGGTCATATACATGATATGATCAGAAAATTGATTCTGCGAGTATGGTTGAATATTTCTTTAGCTGTCTTTTCCTTCCTCCCCCCCCCCCCCCGCATCTAAAAAGTAACATTGCACAATATGATACAGAGACTGCATCTAAGGAATAAGATTTTCAACCTTGTATTATTATGCTACAGTCAACCTTTCTATACGTACTTAGCCAACCTCCCTGTGAAGAGGTCCCAAAAAGTCCCAGTGTCTGGCCAATAGTGTTTTCCATTACCACCTTCTCCCACCCCTTTTATACTCTCAGGAACTCTCTCCCAGTTTTTTCCCCCGCTTCAGTTTTTGATTCTTTGGACCCCAACTCCCTTCTTTAGACCTTGCCTTGTCCAAAGGGCTTTCTGCCTCATGGACTTTATGGGCAAGTTCCTTCTACTGTCTTCTCCTCTTTTATCTCTTTATTAGCAATTCTGGAGATTTGGAAGCTTTGCAAAGGATAGTGTGGCCACCTTCCAGAGGTAAGGTGGCACACGGGAAATCAGCTTTATTGAGGGGAACAATAGAGTGGAAGGAATTGGGGATAGCCCAACATTAGGCCCCTCTGTGACCCATCACAAGCTCTCAATTTCTTGAATCATAGAAGCCAGCTCTTACCAAGATCTCTATCTTTAGGCAAAACACAATAAGTAGAAAGGAGCAACTGTATTTTTATAATAACAAAGCTGTCATAATAGGTCTCTTTAAGAAAGGAACATACCTTCAAAGACAAATGTCATCTGTTTTGACAGTGACAAATTATTCCCATTTGTCTTCACTAAGCATAAAGACCTTTGAACTCAGTAGGCATATCTCCAAGCTGAATGTCTGCATCTGCTGATGAAACCAGCCAAAACTGAATCAAACCTGAGTGTCCTAAAACAACAAGAACAACGGATCTAACTGTGGCATTTAAGTTAGGCTGAATGTGTGTCATGTTATCCCCCTCCAAGAGTGCAACAGCTGTCAAATGCTAGTGAACTGAATGTAAGGAAACAATCTGGAACAGCTCTCTTGGATGTCACGAAGGTGGTTGAGGTGGGAAACACATATCTCCTCAACACTGAATGGGCTCTAAGTCATATTCAGTGAGTTGCTGATTGTAGTATGTTAGAAGAAGGGTTCCATTGCTGAGTAATGGATATGCTTAGCCATAGCTTGAGAGTGACTAGAACAGTGCTTACGGGAGAACCAACTATTATGTGTATTCTGATTGCAATGGCCCCGGGATTTCCCGCAATATCAAAGCAAAAAGTGTGCTGCTTATATACCGCCCCATAGCACTTCAAGCACTCTCTGGGTGGTTTACAATTTAATTATGCAGGCTACACATTGCCCCCCAGCGAGCTGGGTACTCATTTTACCGACCTCAGAAGGATAGAAGGCTGAGTGAAGTCCAACTCTTTCCGTATGCATTATGGCATCTTCATTTAGTTGCCTTATGCTGCATGCAGGGAATGTGGCAAGAGCCTCCATGAATTATGGGACTACATTTAGGCATTGCTTGGGCAATAGCAGCACCTCTTGGCTGATTCTTCCACTCCAGAAGCACCAATGTGGGGTGGTATGAACACCACTAGATGAGTCTGATTACATAATTTTGACAATGTCCTGCAAACAGACACTGTCAGGCATTTGGGAAAATAAGGGATCATGGAGTCTGTTGTTCTTCTGGAAAAATCAGGCTTTGTAGTAAATGCCTGGGCTGACCTGACTGAGAGAAGGTGGGGAATGCCCACTGGTAAGTAGAAGGCAGTAACACCTGTAGCTTATCACTGCAAAAAAGAGCTTGAAGGCAGAACTGGGCTTTGGAATTGAGCTAATTAGGAAAATGGTCTCAGCTGAGTGAAAGGAGGGGTAAGACATTATTCTGTTCTTCATGAAAGTTCAGGGGAACTCAATGCCTGATTGGCAGATCTTCTGTAAGAGTCTGGAAGCTGGAACTCTGGGTACAAAAAAAAAAGGACAGAATTTACTTTAGTTATCTCTGAGGATATGCTCATTTGCTGTCAGGAATGCACTGCATGTATGCTCTGAGATATGCTGAAGCTATGCTAGGATGTAAGTATTAGGTTAGCTAGCTTTCTTATTTTCTTGTGGGTTTGTTCTGTAATTGCTCTGGCCTCAGCATTTTGATAGCTTGTTGCTTCCACGGCCTTTGACTGCTCCGAAAGATTTTGAAAACTATTTTTAAGTTTTCTGCTCTTTTTAATTCCCCCCCACTACTTTTAATAAAATATAAAACTTTTACAGTGGTTTGAGTCTTTTGGATTAATAGGGAGATTACTTGTTTTGATCATCAACTGGGAACCTCTTATGTTTTGTGGGTATATCGGTATTCCTACCTTGCACTGTCGGTCTAAGAGTCCAAGTGCTTAACTTTGTGGATATTTGGTAACTCCCTGGAAGCAATGCTTAGTCAGAGGGAACTAAGGTGTTGGGAGTGTGCTGAGCAGGAAAACTTCCCCCAGCCATCAACGTATCTGGCCTTTCTGGTTTCACCCGCACCTGTGCAATTGAGTGGAGAGTGTGGGCCTCCCTGACCTAGAGAGCCGTAACAGTCACAAATAACACAAGGGTGTTTGACAAGGCCAGCATTAACCATAATCTCTATTAACATAGTGAGCTTGTCAATACTTAAAGAAGAGCTACTGCATCAGCTCTGCCAGACACATGATTGGGATATACTTTAGATTCAAGAAATGCATAGAGACGGCAGTCAGCAATGACCCTAAATATCTGATATGAGGCTTGCAGCTGATAGACCTCATAGACATTATGAGAGTGCTATATGAGCCAAGCCTCTTCCAAATATCATTTACTACTGCCTCCAAACCGGATGATATAGAGATAATGACAGTGGAGCAAATTAATTGCACAGTATCCTCCATTTATAAATCACCTAACACAACCTCTTCCTGGACAATTTTCATAAGCAATATATTTGGAGACTTCAGTAGTGCCACAGCAGTGTCTGAGGAATTTGATAACAATGGAGAAGCTGGATGATAAAGAGTGCTAAAATAGGTATAACTAGCCCTTATTCAGAATAGCAAAATTTCCCCATCTTTCAGTAGCAGAAGATGGCAATATAAACTGGACTTGATATTTGCTGGTGAGCCTATAGCCCACAGCGTGTGAAGTCTGCTATCCAATTCCAAATACAGAGCAGAAGCCCACAATATGGCAACTCATGGTGGTGTTCTGACCGTCAACAGGAGATATAAATTTTTTAAAAGTTGATTGGCAGAAGTTCAGTAGAATATTGGATGGAATTATATTGAACATTTGTCCAAGAGGCCTATGGCCACTTTGTCAAGGCAGTCAAAAGATTGTCCTGACTGTCCATACAATGTGGAGCCAATTATCTCAAAGGCAAGGTTCCCTCTAAGATGTGCAACTGTGTGCGACTTTGCCCCTTCTATGCAGCTGTCCTCCTCTGTACAGCCCCTTTGATTCAAGTTGTAACAGAATCCTGTGCACTGGGGGGGGGGACGGAGTTATGCACGCATGCAGGGGAGAAGTCGGGAGAAAGAGGCGGAGCCCTGCCCAGCAGTGCTGAAAATTAGAGAGTACATTGCTCAAAGACCTAACGTTAGAAAATAGTCCTCTATTTGGATAATTACTTTTTACTATTTCAACAAAATCCCTTGTTTGGGCAGCAACTATTTCAATCACAGAGATAATTTGAGAAAACTCATGGATGAAATAAACATGTCAAAAAACAGTAAAAAGGTCAGGAGATTATTGACAGAGTTTAACAACAACCCAAGGAGGAGGGCCTCCTTATGCAAACATTTCAGCAATTCACATAGTCCAACAATTCCTCATTAATCGTAGGTCTGAACATCACCAGAGGAATGAGAATTTAAAGAAATGGGCAACTGGAAACCATTATCCTTACAAGACCACTCGGCTTAAGTGAATTGGAAAACCTATTTCTACTGCAAAAATGGCAATGCAGCAGGTCTTGATGTCATCCATTTAGAACAGACAAAAAATTTTGGGACAGTAGCCAAAGAAATGGCTTTTTAATTTTCTTACTAATTATCTTGACTCCATCAAACTTCCAAAATTTTGGAGAAATGCACACACATGACTGATAGTAAAACAAACAAACAAAGAAAGAAAGAAAACCCCACGGACCCAAAAGACTTCCAGCCAATCTCACTATTTTGTTATCTTCATAATTCCCTTGAAATAATGATTCTTAACCTTTCAGTGAAAGTGGAGAACCAGTCTTCATCCCACAATAGGCTTCCTTGAGATCTGGGAAGAACTGCACAACACAAATTCTACATTTAATGCAAAATACCAATTATGACTTTGAAACTAGAAGATTGTGGGCGTAGCTTTCGTTCGTTCCTTTGTTTGTTTGTTTGTTTGTTTGTTTGTTTGTTTATTTATTTATTTATATGCCACCCATCTAGACATAGTCTACTCTGGGCAGCTCACAACATATACAATAAAAACAATTTAAAATATACACAGTTTTACATAGATGAAAACAAAGCAATATAAAATATAAATCATAAGTTTACAATTTTAACAATTAATTAATTTAAAGCCTCCTATAATACTGTTCATCATCAAGTATAATTGCATAAATTCTACAGTCTAATCAAGAATTATAAGTTATCTGAAGTAACAGAGACTCTTTTGCAAAATCACAGATTTTTTGTTAAGTGTCAAGGACAACATTGTTCTATCCCAGGGCAGTGAACTAACTTCTGTTTTATTTAACATCTACACCAACAATCAACCAATTTCTGAAGACACCAAAAGCTTTATTTATGCAGACAATTTCACACTTGCTACTCAGTCAGTGTTCAGATAACAGAATATCTTATAACAGATGCATTAGGAGAACTTGGCATATAGTACAGTATAATACAAATCAACTTAAATCCAATCCTACTAAGACGTTCATCTGAGAAACATGCAGGCATCTCAGAAACTTCAGCTTACTTGGAAGGACATCCAACTAAATCATTGTTTTGCCCCGGATGTTACTTTGGATCATATTCTTGCCTGTAAGAAACACTGCCTAAATACAAAGCAAATGGTCACTTCAAAGAACAATATTCTTCAAAATATTGAAGAACACTGGGAACCAGTTGGGACACATAATCACAAAAACTACAGCCTTGAGCCTATGCTACTTTGCAGTTGACGACAACAGCCCAGTGTAGTATAGTTCAGCTAGTGCAAAAGTGGTATACACAGCACTCAGTGAAAGCTCTAGAATCACTACTAGATATGTGAAGCCAATCTTTGTTAAATCAGTTGACTAGCAGGCATTGTATCCAGTGACATACAGAGAGAGGTAGAAGCTAACAGTGGAAGACTCAAAGCATCTGCATGAAATGTGCATTGATTCTTCAGTTACCATCCTGCACATCCTGAATTAAAATCAAGGAAACACTTTTTCAGAACAACTGTGAATCTTGAAGAAAAAGCAGGACTATAATGTGGAAAGTAAGAACTGCCCGCCTCTTAAAATGGATGAAACCTCAGGGGTATCTAGCCCCTGATCATATGGAGAACTGGGTTACTGTACTGTGCTGTACTTACTCACTTGATATGGTATGGACTGTTTTTCTGAGTTTTTCTGACACAGTACTATGTGGATGCAGAGAAGAGGAAGCAACTTCACACCTATGTCAGTGTACTCTGTGCTCCTCAACATATACCATGGAAGACTGGATATTATTTGTTCTTGCTGTTGCCTGATTTGGGGCAAAATTTATCTGGTATATTTAATTGTGCTGTGTTGATTCTGACATGAACAAATAGAGAAATATGCCCTGTGACCTGCATAAAGTAAGGTTGAAGTGAGTAACCTCAGAAATTAAAGCATAAGGTGTCCTATTTTCCCCCAGAGAATCTGCATTCTCCAGGGGCCTCTGACATTTGGTGAATGAGTGGCGACCACTATATAAAACCTTTTCTATTTTCATTCACCTCTGTATGTGAATGGGAATAATACAGCGGGAAGCACTGAGGCAGTTTCAGGTGGACCATATTGGATAGGCTTGAGAAGTTACACAATTTAGGAAGAGGTCTTTAATAGCTTCCACATTCAGAGAAATATAACTTTGAAAAATTACTGAAGTGGTAATTCTTCCTCTGACAAGAGTCAGTTCAAGTATTCTCCCCTCCCTAATGGTGTATATTAAAATTAGAGCTATTATATAGAAAGGAACATGAAGTGCTCTGGAACAGTAAACAAACCTCATCACTGATACACTTGCATGCTCTTTGTGTTGTCATGTTTGCGGTGCAAAATGTTAGCAAGCTGTGAAATTGGAATTTAATCACTTCAGTGTGGCAGAGAACCTGAACATTATTCTACTTGCCACTAATTTTATTTTAATTAAAAGCAATTACACACACAGCTGAAGTGAACTACAGTTTGTGAAGATGGACTTGGCCTTCATCCTAAGAATACTTAATAGATTCCATCAAAATCAATAGCCTTAACTTGCAGAATGGAGCTTTCCCCTATACTGTCTATTAAAATGTATAAAAGGAACAGTTACCAATTGGAAGAGCTGTATCTTAGCAGTAGGGCACATATCCTGAGCGCAGGCAATCCTAAGTTCAGTCCTGGGCATCATCAAGCACGGTTTCTGATCTTCTTGTCATATGAATTCCTTCCTGGATTTTGAAGTTCAAAGTTTCCTAATCTCATTTGAAAGAAGATTAGCACAAACATCAAGGAAATTAGGGCATAGCTCAGTGTTATACCACAAAGATATGCCTGATTAGTAGGCATCCTTCAGTCTCGAAAGACTATGGTAGCGTGCTCTGTATGGAGGACTTGGAACAGCGTCTAGTGTGGCTGAGGAGGCCAATTCGAGAGTGACAATCCCTTCCACACTGAAGACAAATCCAATCTGTCCCCTGTCCAGCTCCCTGGTTTTGCTTCCTTTGTGACTTCCTCTTTGCCTCAGCCTGCTGGACAAGGGTCTCTTCTAATTGGGAGAGGCCGTGATGTACTGCCTGCCTCCAGGCTGAACGATCAGATGTCAGAGTTTCCCATCTGTTGAGGTCTATTCCTAAGGCCTTCAGATCCCGCTTGCAGATATCCTTGTATCGCAGCTGTGGTCTCCCTCTGGGGCGATTTCCCTGCACTAATTCTCCATATAGGAGATCCTTTGGAATCCGACCATCAGCCATTCTCCCAACGTGCCCAAGCCAGCGTAGACGTCGCTGTTTCAGTAATGTATGCATGCTGAAAATTCCAGCTCGTTCTAGGACTACTCTATTTGGAACTCTGTCCTGCCAGGTGATACCAAAAATCCGTCGTAGGCAACGCATATGGAAGGTGTTCAGCTTCCTCTCCTGCCGGGCACAAAGGGTCCAGGACTCGCTGCAGTACAGGAGTGTGCTCAGGACACAGGCTCTATAGACCTGGATCTTGGTATGTGTTGTCAGTTTCTTATTGAGCCATACTCTCTTTGTGAGTCTAGAGAACATGGTGGCTGCTTTCCCAATGCGTTTATCCAGCTCGACATCTAGAGAGAGGGTGTCAGAGATGGTTGAGCCAAGGTACACAAAGTCATGAACAACCTCCAATTCTTGTGTGGAGATGGTAATAGAGGGAGGTGAGTCCACACCCTGGCCCATGACTTGTGTTTTCTTCAGGCTGATTGTTAGTCCAAAGTCTTGGCAGGCCTTGCTGAAACGATTCATGAGTTGTTGGAGGTCTTCAGCAGAGTGGACAACAATGGCTGCATCGTCTGCAAAGAGGAAGTCCCGCATGCATTTCAGTTGGACTTTGGTCTTCACTCTCAATCTAGAGAGATTAAAGAGCTTTCCATCTGATCTAGTCCGGAGATAGACACCTTCTGTTGCAGTTCCAAAGGCATGCTTCAGCATGACAGCAAAAAAGATCCCAAAAAGTGTTGGTGCGACGACACAGCCCTGTTTCACTCCGCTTCGGATGTCAAAGGGATCTGATGTTGAGCCGTCAAAAACTACAGTGCCTTGCATTCCATCGTGGAAGGACATGATGATGTTAAGGAGACGAGGTGGACATCCAATCTTGGGAAGTATTTTGAAAAGGCCATCCCTGCTAACCAAGTCAAATGCTTTTGTAAGGTCTATAAAGGCCACTAAGAGTGGCTGTTGTTCCCTGCATTTCTCCTGCAACTGTCGGAGGGAGAATACCATGTCAGTGGTGGATCTATTTGCTCGAAATCCACACTGTGATTCCGGATAAACTCTGTCTGCAAGCACCTGGAGCCTCTTCAGCACAACACGGGCAAGCAGCTTCCCTACAATGCTAAGAAGAGAGATACCACGGTAGTTATTGCAGTCACCCCTGTCACCTTTGTTCTTGTACAACGTGACAATGTTTGCATCCTTCATGTCCTGTGGTACTCCACCTTCCCTCCAGCAGAGACAAAAGATTTCATACAGTTCGGTGATGATGATCTCCTTACCGCATTTCAGCACTTCAACAGGGATGTTGTCCCTTCCAGGTGCCTTGCCAGAGGTGAGGGAATCCAAGGCTGCATTTATTTCTGCTAGGGTTGGTTCGCTGTCCAGCTCTTCCAAGACAGGCAGGCACTCAATGTTATTTAATGCTTCTTCGGTTACTACATTCTTTCTGGAATATAGCTCGGAGTAGTGCTGCACCCAGCGTTCCATCTGCTGTGCTCGGTCCTGGATGATCACACCTGTAGTAGACTTCAAGGGAGCAGATTTCTTCTGTAATGGACCTAAGGCCTGCTTGATACCATCATACATTCCTTTGATGTTACCTGTGTCCGCTGCTATCTGTATCTGAGAGCAAAGCTGAAGCCAATAGTCATTGGAGCATCTCCTGGCAGCCTGTTGGACTTGGCTACGAGCGGCTCGGAGAGCTTGCAGGTTGTACTCGCTAGGACATGCTTTGTATGCTGCTAGAGCTCTTCTCTTATCCTCAATGGCTGGCATTAACTCCTTCGAATGGGCTTCGAACCAGTCAGCCATCTTTCTGGTCTTCTTGCCGAAGGTGGACAAGGCGGTGTTGTAGACAGTGTTCTTGAAGTGTTCCCATCGTTCAGGTGCATTTACATTAGCTGGACCTGGAAGGGTTTCCTCGAGTGCTTGGGCAAATTCCTTCACTTTTCTTTGATCGCGAGTCTTGTTGATGTCAATACGTGGTCTCCCTTCCTTTTTCATGTGATACAATTTCTTTGTTCGCAGTTTTACTCTACTACACACCAGGGAGTGATCAGTATCGCAATCAGCACTCTGGCAGCTGCGTGTGATCGTAACACTAGGAAGGCTAGAAAGTCTAGTGAGGATCAAATCGAGCTGATGCCAATGCTTGGATCTTGGATGTCTCCAGGAAACTCTGTGTTGCAGCTTCGTATTAAAGAATGTGTTGCTGACACAGAGACCATAATAACAGCAAAACTCCAGTAAGCGTTGGCCATTTTCGTTCATCTTTCCAATGCCAAAACGGCCTAGACAAGTGGGCCAAGAATTGTGATCAGCACCAACTCTAGCATTAAAGTCTCCAAGAATGAACAGTGACTCTCTTTCAGGGACTTTTTTGATAGTAGCTGCCAGATCGTCGTAGAATTTGTCTTTCACTTCTGTAGTGGATGACAGTGTTGGTGCATATGCACTAATGAGGGTTACTGGTCCTGCTGATGAGTGGAGCTGCAGAGACAGGATTCTTTCACTCCCCACAGTGGGTGGAACAATGCATCTCAGGAGAGTGTTTCTGACTGCAAAGCCAACACCATATTCCCTGGTCTCATTCGATGGTTTTCCCTGCCAGAAGAATGAGAAGTTTTTTTCTTTGACAGATCCCGAGTCTGGCAGTCTTGTCTCTTGCAGGGCAACAATGTCCATCTGCAGTCTACTCAGTTCCATGTCAATGACAGCTGTCTTGCGCACATCGTCTATTTCTTGCAGGTCGTTAGGAAAGCCGTAGTCAGGAAAGCCAGGGGTCATTGTCCGTACATTCCAGGTGCCCAGCTTTAGGGCAGAAGTTTTCTTATGATTGTTGCATGGTGCACGGTTGTCGATCTGCTTGTCGGGTTTCACCCTAAACCCCACGCACCCCGTGAGGTTAACAGACCATGGCGAGGTAGCACCTTACTGGCTGGGGGCTGCCCAGCTTAAGGCGGGCGGTATCTACCTAGTGAGGTGCAATGACCTCTCCCACCGTCAGAAGTAGCCCCTGGCGTCCTGCTCTACGCCAATTGAGCAGAGACTTATAACTGGTAACTGCTACTTCCCGTGTTGTTTCGACGCTGTATGCGAAGCTGGAGTGTCCTCTCCAGAGCACGAAGCCTGGGTAAAATAGTATGGAGGATAGGCTGTTACCCAAGCAGCAAATCCCCCCTCTCCACATCGCTGAAATGGTCCAGTGGAAAGGCAAGAGCCAATACAACTGGTTCCAGCAACGTCGCAGGAGTTGGCAGAATGAAAGAAAATGCCTCCGGGACTCCGGCTCCAGATTTTGCCTCGAGGTTATCTCCTGAAGCCCTTTCCATAAGTGGATATAGCCACAAGGCAGTGGAGGTTTAAATTTGGAGTTTTCCTTCTCCTAGATGGGCTGCCTTCCAGGGCTGACGAGTCCCACCTACCCGGCCTGCTCTCTTTTCGTGATAGGCTCACACAACCATTATTTATGGCTGCTCTCTTGTATCCATCATGTTCCTCTATGACTGTAGGCCTGGCTGGTAAAAGGGACAGCCTTTGATCTCTTGCAGGGGTCAGGGAACTTTTTTATCTCCCCCCCCGCAAATTTATATATGCCAACATTACCCCACCCCCTCCCAGCACTGCCCCTCCATTCTCGCCATCCATGGCTGACCCCCCTCCCCGCCTCTGCACTGGCCTGGGACCTGTGGCTGCCACGCCACCGGGAAAGCACATCCTTGGTGAAGGGAGGCAGGCACCGCAGGGCCAGCAGGTCCACCGGCCATGAACTCAGGTGAAGCGGGGTGGGAAGGGGGCCGCCTTGCCAGCGCTCGCTCTCCCGCGATGGAATGCCTGACTACACACAGTAACACAGTATCGTAGGAAATAAAATGCCTGGGGGTAATGAGGAGGGTCATGCTGCTGCAACCATCCTCATTACCCCCAGGATTTTCATTTTTATCCCATCTGGGGTAATTTAACCCTGTTCCCTGACCACTGATCTATTGTATAGCTTCTTCTGAACATACTTTTGTATCAGACCAGTTTTATATTCTGATAGCTCAGCTGAGACAATGGTTGAGAGAGGGTAGAACAGTCAGCTTATGTTCGAGTGCACTGCTGCACACAGACCTTGTTTTCTGTACAATTTTCCTTCCTATCAATTGAAATGACAATTGATATTTGGGAATATATACTGCTTCAAAATTTTTCCAGTTCTTTGCTATTATTACACCCGGAGCAAAGATATCATAAACCAAATAGGAAAATTGAGGTCATGAGTTTATGAGAAGCTATGTTTAGTTTGGCAAAAGCTTAATGCGAATCTTACAGGGCACAAAAATGTGGGTCCCACGCACAAAACCCGGGAATGGGATACTAAATCTCACCGCTTCCATAGAATCATCCACAGACATGAGTGTCTGAAGCCGCTTTTGCTGTAACATGTTGGTGAATTCCATGTGAATAGGTTTCATGGGGCCAGTATACCTCATTATCCAGTGCTTGTCTGGGTTTGGAGCATAATTATAACTTGGTGTGATGTGCTGAGATGCCTGATTACACAACCAACATACGCCTTTACACCTCATCAATTAGTTACAAATAGCTATAGCAAGTTATGAAAACACTCGTAAGGTTCCAGCCACTTTTAAATAATCAGAGATGTCGAAACATGCATTTTACAGAGAGCCTTGGATGGACAATTTCTTAACAGATACAGAGTAAAGTGATTGTATGCATTTTATTTCTTTTGTATTGTGCTCTTTTGGCTTTTTCTATGACTAAAATAAGGAGAGAGAAAGAAAAACAAAAACATACTACTACATAGGTGGAATGCAAAACGTTACATAAATATGATTTTTGAAAAGACTATAATAAGAGTAAATTAATGTGAGTAGTCCTTCAAATCCAGATGGGGAGGATGGAATACAGAGGATAAGCAAAGGATAACCAAAGAGGAATAAATTAAGATTCCTCTAGCAAATCAGGAAAACCCAAATGCTTCTCAAGGCAATAGAGGTCCAGGACAAGTCATGGCATCTTTGCTGATCACAGACATTCCTTTACTTTTTACTTTTACTTTTATTAGATTTTTTACCCCACCCCCCTAGACAAAGTCTACTCTGGGTGGCTGATCCACCCAAGCTGGATTTAAGCCTAAAAGACCAAAGCAAAGTGAGGGTTCACAGGGAGTTGTAAACACACACCATTTGTGATGTTGCACTTTTTTTTAGAATGTGAGGTGCATTTGCCTTGTTAGCATTAGCTTCCAATTTCCTGGACTTGTAGACTTTCATGAATTGACATGAGGTAGCCTTAATTCTGACAAAGGTCTGCATAGTCAAAGCTATGGTTTTTCCAGTACTGATGTATGGAAGTGAGAGCTGGACTATAAAGAAGGCCGGTCACCAAAGAATTGATGCTTCTGGACTGTGGTGCTGGAAGAGAATTTTGAGAGTCCCCTGGACTGCAAAGAGAACAAGCTTATGCATCCTATAAGAAATCAACCCTGAGTGCTCACTAGAAGGACAGTTCCAATACTTTGGCTCTCTCATGAGAAGAAAAGACTCCCTGGAAATGACCTTGATGTTGGGAAAGTGTGAGGGCAAGTGGTGAAGGGGACGACAGAGGACGAGATGGTTGGACAGTATCATCAAAGCTACCAAAATTTTTGACCCAACTCCGGGAGGCAGTGGAAGACAGGAGGGCCTGGCGTGCTCTGGTCCATGGGGTTATGAAGACACGACTTAATGACTAAACAACAACAAGCCTTAATTCTAATCTTGAACCAGGAGAGATTTCAAAATAAAATCCTGTACGATAGATACAGTAGATTCAGTGTGGATTCTTTTCAATTACCTTTAGCTTTATTTCAAAACTAGCAGAAGTGCTCAGCTTCAAGTGGGTTAAATCCCCTTTGTTGCTCCCCTCCACCTCAGTACTGTTTCAATCCCTTCCCCTTAAGTGCTGCTTTCCTCTTTGCACTCATCCATCCGTATTGGAATGGCGTTCGTAAGTTGAAATGTTCATAAGTCGAAGCACCATTTCCCATTGAAATGCATGGAAATGGGATTAATCCATTCCAGCATTTCAAAAAATATATATTTAAAAATAATAAAAAATAAACAGAGCAAGTCCCACACTATGACTATAAAAAATAAATAAATCCAAAAACAAAACAACACAGCACAGAAACATAACCCCCCAGTCCAAACCCACCCTCCAAAACCCACCCAGAACAGCTTTTTAAAAAGGAAAAAGGAGCACCTTACCCGTCTGAAGCCTCCTCAGCCTTCCGGCACTCCGCTTCCTCCGCTGCAGCCAGGGGCGAGCAGCCAAGCACCCAGCCAGCTCAAGCCTCCCAGCACTGGGTGACCTCTGCCTCCGATCGCAGTGGCAAGGGACCCCCAGGAGGTTTCTCAGGGCTTCCCCGCCACCATCAGAGACCTCCTGGGGGTCTGATCATGGCGGCGGGGGAGCAATTTTAAATTTCCCGCCCTTTTCCGCCACTGCAACTGGACCCCCAGGAGGTCTCTCAGGTCTTTCGCGGTGCCATCAGAGACCTCCTGTGGGTCCATCACCACTGCGACTGGTGCCTTCGGACCTCAGGAGGTCTCTGATGGTGGCGGGGAAGTCCCGGGAGACCTCCCAGGGTCCCCCGCCACCATTAGAGACCTCCTGGGGTCTCTGCCACTGGCCTCTTCGCCACCAACGGTTTATTTATTTATTTATTTATTTATTTATTTATTTATTTATTTATTTATTTATTTATTTATTTATTTATTTATTTATTTATTTATTTATTTATTTATTTATTTGATTTATACCCCGCCTATCTGGCCCACTGGACCACTCTAGGCGGCTTCCAATATAAAATCAGATAATAAAAACATAGACAAATACATAATAATCAAACAGCAGCAGCAGTGAAATAAAGAAGGAAAAGTAAGAGTGAAATCAAGAATTGGCTGGAGGGAAGGCCTGGATAAATAACCATGTTTTTAGCTGGGTTTTAAAGGTGCCCAGCGTGGGGGCCGCGTGAATCTCCGGAAGGAGATTGTTCCAGAGGTGAGGAGCCACCGCCGAGAAGGTCCGGTTTTGTGTTTTCTCCTTCCGGGCCTCTCTCGGCATCAGGCTCCTCAGCCTCACCTCCTGACTCGTGCGGGTGATCCGGGTAGACCTTGCTGGGAGGAGGCGTTCCGCCAAATATCGAGGTTTGAATGGAATGTAAAAAAGGCAGGGGAAATTTGAATTTCCCACCCTTTCCCCCTGCCTTTTTTCCTTCTCAAGGAAGCCTCCATTCACAAGCCGAGGCAACATTTTGCAAATGGAGCTGTTCGTAACTCAAAATGTTTGCAAGTGGAGATGTTCGTAAATCGAGGTACCACTGTATACACAAAGATGCATTGCTTCTGATGCAAGAGGTGATATTGCCACTGATGGTGTAAAGATGTATAAACATGTTGCTTGTCATGTACCGATACTACTGAATAGACACTGAATGGCTTGGTCTACTTCATCTGAATGACACAGTAATTAGTATGATCTTCTTAGATATGTTCTGTCTAGTAAACTATCTTCATGGAACAAAGATTCAAAATTAGTTCATGTAAAAACATCTTGAGGTATGATGATGTATAAGAAACTATTAGGTGCATTTGGGTACAATCTAAATACAGTGGGCCCTCGACTTACGAACTTAATCCATTCTGGGAGGACATTTGTACCTCAGAAAGTTCGTAAGTCGACCTACCATTTCCCATTGAAATGCATGGGAACGGAATTAATCCATTCCAGCATTTCAAAAAAATACAAAAATAAAAATAAAAAAAGCAAGTCCCACATTGGGATTGCAAAAACACACATACACACAATACAAAAACCCACAAAAACATAACCCCCCAGTCCAAACCCACCCTCTAAAACCCACACAGAAAAGCTTTTTTAAAAAGGACTTACCAGTCCGAAGCTTGCTGGTGCTCCGCTGCCTTCATGCGGCCAGGGGCCAGCGGCCAAGCGCCTGGCCAGCTCTAGCCTCCTGGCTCTCCACTGCCTCCACCGCAGCTGGGGTGAGCAGCCAAGCGCCCGGCCAGCTCTAGCCTCCCAGCGCTCCGCTTCCTCCACCATGACTGGGGTGAGCGGCCAAGCGCCCGGCCAGCTCTAGCCTCCCAGCGCTCCGCTTCCTCCCTTCTTCCATGCCTTTGGAGCTTTCAAAGGGCTTCCTCCAATGTCGGGGAAAGCCCTTTGAAACCTCTGAAGGCACCGATCGCGGCAGGGAGGACCCCCAGGGAGGTCTCTCATGGTGGCATGGAAGCTCTGGGTGGCTTCGGAGCTCTCAAAAGGCTTCCTCCGACATTTGGAGGAAGCCTTTTGAGAGCTCCGAAGCCAAAAAGGCAGGGAGAAAGGGTGGGAAGTTCGAACTTCCTGCATTTTCTCCCTGCCTTTTTGGCTTCGGAAGCAAGCCGGCCGGCCAGGGAGAAATCGGCTCCCTCCTTCCACCCGATGATGAGTCCCCTTCCACCCGATGATGAGCTCAGCCGGCGGGAAGGGGACTCAGCATCGGGTGGAAGGAGGGAGCTGATTTCTCCCCGGCCACCCGGCTTGCTTCTGAAGCCAAAAAGGCAGGGAGAAAGGGCGGGAAGTTCGAACTTCCTGCCCTTTCTCCCTGCCTTTTTGGCTTTGGAGCTCTCAAAAGCTCCAAAGGCAGGGAGAAAGGGCAGGAAATTTGAATTTCCCACCCTTTCTCCCTGTCTTTTGGGTTCGTAACCCGATCCACGTTCGCAAGTAGGGTTTACTACTTGCGATGAGATCGGGTTCGTAACCCGAAAAGTTCGCAAATAGGGCCGTTCGTAAGTCGAGGGCCCACAGTACAAAATTGACCAAGATATTTTGCTGCCAGAAGTGGAGCAGCAAGTGGTGCCCCAATATCAAAATCATGATACATAGCAACTACAGCAAGTCTAATTGATCCCTAAGACAGACAATATGATAAGCACCTCTTCCAGTCTTTCCATCACTGAATATACAACAATGATAATTAATAAATAAGCATTAGCTGCTTTTAAAAAAACCACACAGACCTATTAACCAAGGTGGCTGCTGCACATTGTCTAATGGCAGGGCTGGACCCAAATGACTGACTGAAAATAACAAAAGGAAGACTTATGGTGAATATTGATTTTCATGGATCCAGACATCTAATAATAATCTTGGCCTGATAATGCTGAGAGTTATAATTTTTTTAAAAAAATCTCAGTAAATACATTGCATTCTGTGTGCCAGTAATGAGGCCAGATTTTGTGTAGCGCAAGTTCTTGTCTCTTTCCCTTATACTGTAAAACAGTCAAAACAGCTGCCTCGTGGAACTGAGAAGTAAAATTTCTGTGTTTGAAAGAGTTTCCTTAAAATCGATGAAAAAGGAACTTGAACTGTGTGAATATGCAAATCATGTAATCCAAAGGTATTACGAACAACATTTTGCACTCAAAAGTTCTGGTGGTTGTAATTTGAATTAAGAAAACCAGCTTGAAACAAAGTCTTCTGTTCACTAATTGTTACATTGCTTATCAGGCCCTAAAGGCTTGTGCAATGATTACCGAAACATGTTTAGCTGTGCTACTGAATAAAACTGCAAGCTACAGTGAAATCTATCTCTCTCCTCTTTCTTATTACAGTTAAGGTCACTGGTTCCATATTACCTCATTAACAGAAATAAATGCTGAAGTACTCACTGCACGATCTCCTCTTTTTACAGCCCCTTTATTGTGGCTTCGTTACATATGTACTTTTCAGTCCTGCCCCGTCTGAAAGCCTGAAGCTTGTCCTTCCATTGTGGTTCCACTTTCTCCTTCCTTGAGTATGAAGAGCCTTTGGTAGGATATATCTAATCCTAATGTATTTCCTAGGTGAAAACTGGCCATCAGATAAACACCAGGGGAGGGGAGCAGATGTTAGAATAACTCTTTAGAGTGTGCTGAAGATACATCTTTAAGAAATTGCCTGTCCTTTGTGGGTGAGCATGGTTACCTTAAAGATTTAGTTAAAACTAGTTAGAAGAAGTTGGTCTGCCTTGAGACCAAAGTGTAATGCTGCTGTCGGCTGCTTACTCTCTTAATTTAAACCACAGGCGAACCCCCGAGGTCCCACTGTATACCCCACACTCTTAAACAACTGTTCTGAATGTTTTTGAAGAAAATGTCTTCAAAAATTCTCCTTTTGCCCTCCATTAGGCCTGTGGGGGGCAATGTTGCAATGTGGGAGTGGAAGCACATCTGGAACTTGTAAATTTGATTTATCTTATATTTTCCTTCCCTAAAGATGTCCAGTAAAGGCTGACTTTCTTATCCCAGCGTTGACAGCTAGCTCTTCCTAGTATACTGTCGTGCAGTGGTTCCCAACCTTGGGCCTCCAAGATGTTCTTGGACTTCAACTCCCAGAAATCCTGGCCAGCAGAGATGGTGGTGAAGGCTTCTGGGAGTTGTAGTCCAAGAACATCTGGAGGCCCATGGTTGGGGACCACTGGTAGTGGATGTAGCAATGAACTAACTTCTCTCATTCATACAAACTTTGAAAACCATATTGGAGTCACTGTAAGTCCGATGTGACTGGACGGCCATAACCTGCACACTGAAACAGATAGGCCCAGCATACAACTGCTTATGTGCTGCTCAAAAGTTTTCCCCTGGGAAACACAGTCCAGAATGAGTTAGCAATTCATTCCAAAATTGTCCTAACCAAAGGGAGGGGTAAAAAAACCCCTGCCATTTTATTTATTTATTTATTTATTTATTTATTTAATTTATATGCCGCCCACACTACCCAAAGGTCTCACCACACCATTGTTGTTGTACATTTTTTATTTGGGTTAATACACAAGCAGAGACCTCAGGTTTAGAGAGACAGAGCTGCAGCATCAGTGGAAAATGGACATAATGAAAAGAACGGCACCCCCCCCCCCCAAAGCTCAGTCTCCACCATTCATTTCTGTGGAAGAGATACAATGGAAACTTCTCATCAGCTATAACTATACAGTGACAAGAGCCATCATATAATTTACACCCATATCCCAGTGTTTGTCTGTGTACTTTTCTATAGAGATTTGCATGGAAGTATTATTCACTTGTTTTACTGTATGGGTATTTGCCCTGTCTAACAGCATACTTTTAATTAAAAAATGTATTTTCAGTAAGTGGGTTTTAAGAAATGATGGTTTTATTTTGCATTCCTGAAACCACAGGATAAAACACAACTGTCTGAGTTTTAACTATACTTAATTTATCCGTGAGGCAGTGGAAGATAGGAGGGCCTGGCGTGCTCTGGTCCATGGGGTCACGAAGAGTCGGACACGACTAAACAACAACAAGAACAAATTTATTCAAATTATAGAGTGGTTATAGTCTCTGTATACTTTTGGTTGGCTACAGATTTCCATGTTATCCACCCCATTAAAAGCTGCTGGTGAAGACTATAGGGTTTTTCCCCTCCCTCTTCTTTTTGGCAGTCTTTTAACAACTGCCTCTGTTTGATGTCTCCACTTGTGCCTTTTACCCAAGTAGGCAAAGTAGTCATTGGGTGAAAACTGTGGTTTTCTAACACACACACCCTTGGGTGGAGCTAACTTTTGGTGGTACACATGGATCTTGGACTGTGTCTCCCAGAGGAAAATGTCACAAAGCACACAAATGCTATTGGGAGGAGGGGGTCGTGCAAAGCCATTTATCTCTTTGTAATATCCCTTTTGCATTAGTTTCTGTAACAACATGCAGACTACAAGCCTTTTTTCCATTTCCCCTCCCTGCTGACTTCTTACATCTTCCCTAACGAAGAGATTGTCTTCTTGAAAGCTTCCACACTTTTGCACACTTTGTGTGTATGTGTGTGTGTTGTGTTAGCCTAATGAAGGCTAAAGCTGAAACATTGACTAATGAGGAGCTACCTCATGGACTAGCTATGAATCAGGAGGAGGCAGAGGCAGGACTAGGCTGACTGGGGACATCCTGAGTCTAAGGGAGCATTGCCCTCTTCGCCAAGAGGGAACAACTTCCGTTGTTCATGATGTTTCTTTTACATTAATTTGCCATTGTACAGCAGCCAAAATGTAGAAGCACCCTTGACCTTTAAGGTCAGTGGCACTACTGTACCCTCACAGGGTCTGCCAATGTATCTGCCCATGACATCTTGTTGTGTTTGATTGGCTGAATCCAAAGTGGAGATTTTTCCTTGTTAGTGAATAAAAGGAGTGGAGTTCCCCCCCTTTTGTTCACTGAAAGTTAAGGGACAAGAAGAGTGCCTCAACATGTCCATGACTGCAGTGCAAGTGGATGTAAGCTATACTTTTGGAGGTGGAGTATATATTCAATTATAACTACAGTATTTCTTTAAACCAAATAGGGGGTTCTCCCTTGCATGGATAGCTTCTGTAAATGAAAACATTAGAAGAATCATGCTGAAATACCACAATAAATCACAATGAGTTTTGCATATTATTACCTTCCATAAATTTGTCATTAATGATAAAGGTAAAGTAATTCTATATGAGATTCCATGATGATTTACCCACTTTGTTTCTTGTGCAGAATATTTCAAAACACCCCATTTAAAATGAATGGTTTTTAAATTACTTATTAAAGTGTCAGCCGTTGTATCATATGTAGTTGATTTATTAACAGTTTATTAGCATTATCCCCTAAGAGCCAACAAAGTATGAGTGTCTTTCTTCATTGGAATGGTTGTGGTGTGCTAATTCAGGTAAACTGTGTGTTTTTTTTAAAAAGGAATTACTGTAGTTAAAACTTTAGAACATGCTAAAAATCTGTCTCTTGACAGCCTTCTGAAATTCACATTCCTAAAATGCTTCAAAAACACCCATTGATGCCTAATGTGAGACCTTCTCTTAGTTATTGCTGGCAGGATGAGCCAATGGTTATTTCACAAAGGTTTTGCACATCTTGTATTGTAGAATTTTAAATCAAATAATAATATAAAATAATATCTCACTCATTTGGAGTTTCCTTTCACCCTCCCTACATGTTTGGCAGCCGTATGACTGACTGATTTCTTCCTTCTTCATTCCTTGTTGGAACATGGGGGACAATACATTAACAACTGCAGAGCACTTAAAAGTAGAAAAAGATTTTGGTACATGACAAAAGCCAACTCTTTTTAATCAAACACTCTGAATTCAGTTAGAATCTGTGTTCTATAAATCATTAACTTAACTATGTAAAGTCATGCAGCTATGAATCAGTTAAGATCTGTTCATGTATCCAGTCATTTTTTATACAATATGCTGTATTTTGATCTGTTCGGAACCATGAGTAAATAGAAACAGAATAAAAGGTTTCTCGTACCAGTGTCTCTGAGTGAATTATTGAGACAGTAAGTGCCAGTTGATGAGAACTAACCAATAAGGGGTGGTCTACTACGGGGAGCCTTGAAACTAAAACTGCTCTGTTTTAGGTCTCTCACCTTTCACCCACTGCAGAGTTGGAGGTTTTTATTAAGCCACAAAATTTCACAATCTGCCAATAGCGCATGCACCTGGTGGCGTTCTCCTCAGTTCCCTCTTCTTGCTGCTGGTCTGGGCAAACCATACATACATATATCTTCTTACTGATTCATTGACCCTTGGCATCAAATAAGAATGGATGGAAGTGAATATATCTGCATAGCTGCCTCACATACATAAATATTTTTTTTTCTCTTCCAAAAAGCCATTCAGTCTGAGACCTGGAAATTCTATAACTAGCATGATTTGTGTTGAGTTGGGGAGCTCCTGTGGGAAGGGGAAAATTGCAACACATATATATTTTCTTTTATTCAGTAGGGCCTTTTGCTAGATCTTCAGCCCTTCCATTGATTCAAGATTTTGTTTCACTCACAATAAGTCAGCAGCAACCCGTTTATTATGGGTGATAACTTACTTTTACTTGGTACAATTCAGAGATGTAAGTGCTCCAATGGAAGAGAGAGGGTATCACACACAACATGAAACACAGATCCTTCTCTCCTTTCCCTTTCCTACAATGAAACTAAACAAAAATGCATCCTCAGAAAAGTATCTGAATTTCTTTAAGTGAAAATATGACTATCCCTGGCTTTAGCATGGATCAGTCCTGCTCAAAGTGATTACACTGATTGTGTTGCACCCAATAAGATAGACATGGATAATTTCCTGTATACTTTGAACTCAGTTCCTCATCCAGGAAAAAGAAGAGAAAGACACAGAAGGTAATGTTGAAGGTAAAACAAGGTAAAAGATATACCACTCCCCTGCATCATTAATTATATGTTCCTACCTACTTGTTCCTTTACAATAGTCAGAAATTGTGGCAGTTATGGCATTCACTTTGTCATTGTTTTCCTCCCACAGATTGGTGATGGCAATTTGGATTTAGCACTAATTCCGTTTGGACTGGTACAAACCTGAACTGATCCAATTAAAACTGGAATTGGAACTAAAAGTAGTAAATTTGAATCATTACACTTCACATTGGTTAATTAACTGCACTGAGAAACTGGCAGCTGTAATTTTGTTTGCTTTTTGATGAATACGCATGAAATTTGGGGACACTGTAGTCCTCCTCAGTCATCATAGAGAGGCAGATTATTTGGCAGGTATACAGTATGTAGTAGATGTGGGGGGGGGTTTCAGCAGCGAAGGTAGGGAGAGAAAGAGGGCGGGGGATAGGCTGTGGGGCTGGGTGGCTGCCTTTAGGCCCGCTGATCAGCTGATCGGTGGGCCAGTAGGCATAATGGGAAAGCCATAGGAAGAGAGGGAAGGCTAGTCTTGTATGGAGGATGAATAAAAATGGGGCAATATTCATCCCTTCGTATTTGTCAACTTCTCTGGAACCCACAAATATGAAGGGACAAATATTTAATGAATCAGCGATTTCTGACAAATACCGTGATGCATTTTTTTTATTTGTGCCCATGTCTAGTGAAGACATTATGATACAGGAGGAAATGTGATTTGCAGTCGTACACAAACTTGTCTTGTCCAGATATCATCATCATCATCTTAGAACTGCAGAGCTATGGATCATTGAGTCCAGGTTTGCCAAGGACAGTGGCACAGTGGGGAATCAAACCCCTATCCTCTGGCTCTGGAGCCGGAGATCTAACCCATATGTTGGGATTTTATCAGTCCAACAAGTCCATTGGTCAGGCAGGATGGACAGAAGGATAACTATTGTCCAATATTTCTGAATGGCATCAGCATAGAGAAGGTTGGGGGATTTTATAAGCTAATTAACATTATTCGAAATGCTCTGAAATGAAGGAAAGAAACACAAAATACCAACGGCTACTCCCCCCACCTATGATCAATAAAAAGAAATCTGATACAATCCGATTTATTTCCGTGGGGATTATTGCCCAAGCAAATTAATAAGAATCTTAGCTTTTTGATTCTCAATTTAATCTTAAAGCTGCAGGAATAGTTTTGGATCTACAGTCCCTTGAAAGATTAAAATGTCTTAATCAAAAATGTAAAACATCATTCCCCTGAATGACACTGAAGGTCACTATGGCAAGAATTCTGTTTCAATATCTTTATTTCTGATATGTATATGTAGTAGTAGACATCCTTCAGTCTCGAAAGACTATGGTAGCGTGCTCTGTATGGAGGACTTGGAACAGCGTCTGGTGTGGCTGAGGAGGCCAATTCGAGAGTTACAATCTCTTCCACACTGAAGACAAATACAATTTGTTCCCTGTCCAGCTCCCTGGTTTTGCTTCCTTTATGACTTCCTCTTTGCCTCGGCCTGCTGGACAAGGGTCTCTTCAAATTGGGAGAGGCCGTGATGCACTGCCTGCCTCCAGGCTGAACGATCAGATGTCAGAGTTTCCCATCTGTTGAGGTCTATTCCTAAGGCCTTCAGATCCCGCTTGCAGATATCCTTGTATCGCAGCTGTGGTCTCCCTCTGGGGCGATTTCCCTGATCTAATTCTCCATATAGGAGATCCTTTGGAATCCGACCATCAGCCATTCTCACAACGTGCCCAAGCCAGTGTAGACGTCGCTGTTTCAGTAATGTATGCATGCTGAAAATTCCAGCTCGTTCTAGGACTACTCTATTTGGAACTCTGTCCTGCCAGGTGATACCAAAAATCCGTCAGAGGCAACGCATATGGAAGGTGTTCAGCTTCCTCTCCTGCCATGCACAAAGGGTCCAGGATTCACTGCAGTACAGGAGTGTGCTCAGGACACAGGCTCTATAGACCTGGATCCTGGTATATGTCATCAGCTTCTTACTGGGCCATACTCTCTTTGTGAGTCTAGAGAACATGGTAGCTGCTTTGCCAATGCGTTTATCCAGCTCGACATCTAGAGAGAGGGTGTCAGAGATGGTTGAGCCAAGGTACAGAAAGTCATGAACAACCTCCAATTCTTGTGTGGAGATGGTAATAGAGGGAGGTGAGTCCACGCCCTGGCCCATGACTTGTTTTTTCTTCAGGCTGATTGTTAGTCCAAAGTCTTGAAAGGCCTTGCTGAAACGATTCATGAGTTGTTGGAGGTCTTCAGCAGAGTGGGCAACAATGGCTGCATCGTCTGCAAAGAGGAAGTCCCGCATGCATTTCAGTTGGACTTTGGTGTTCGCTCTCAATCTAGAGAGATTAAAGAGCTTTCCATCTGATCTAGTCCGGAGATAGACACCTTCTGTTGCAGTTCCAAAGGCATGCTTCAGCATGACAGCAAAAAAGATCCCAAAAAGTGTTTGTGCGAGGACACAACCCTGTTTCACTCCGCTTCGGATGTCAAAGGGATCTGATGTTGAGCCGTCAAAAACTACAGTGTCTTTCATTCTATCGTGGAAGGACCTGATGATGTTAAGGAGACGAGGTGGACATCCAATCTTGGGAAGTATTTTGAAAAGGCCATCCCTGCTAACCAAGTCAAATGCTT
This sequence comes from Pogona vitticeps, assembly GCF_051106095.1. Taxonomy (NCBI): domain Eukaryota; kingdom Metazoa; phylum Chordata; class Lepidosauria; order Squamata; family Agamidae; genus Pogona; species Pogona vitticeps. The sequence goes on along the minus strand of NC_135784.1, from coordinate 52,263,052 downwards.
TTGTATGGTCTATGAAGGCCACTAAGAGTGGCTGTTGTTGTTCCCTGCATTTCTCCTGCAACTGTCGGAGGGAGAATACCATGTCAGTGGTGGATCTATTAGCTCGAAATCCACACTGTGATTCTGGATAGACTCTGTCTGCAAGCACCTGGAGCCTCTTCAGCACAACACGGGCAAGCAGCTTCCCTACAACGCTAAGAAGAGAGATACCACGGTAGTTATTGCAGTCACCCCTGTCACCTTTGTTCTTGTACAATGTGACAATGTTTGCATCCTTCATGTCCTGTGGTACTCCACCTTCCCTCCAGCAGAGACAAAAGTTCGGTGATGATGATCTCCTTACTGCATTTCAGCACTTCAACAGGGATGTTGTCCCTTCCAGGTGCCTTGCCGGAGGTGAGGGAATCCAAGGCCGCTTTTATTTCTGCTAGGGTTGGTTCGCTGTCCAGCTCTTCCAAGACAGGCAGGCACTCAATGTTATTTAATGCTTCTTCGGTTACTACATTCTTTCTGGAATATAGCTCGGAGTAGTGCTGCACCCAGCGTTCCATCTGCTGTGCTCGGTCCTGGATGATCACACCTGTGGCAGACTTCAAGGGAGCAGATTTCTTCTGTAATGGACCTAAGGCCTGCTTGATACCATCATACATTCCTTTGATGTTACCTGTGTCCGCTGCTATCTGTATCTGAGAGCAGAGCTGAAGCCAATAGTCATTGGAGCATCTCCTGGCAGCCTGTTGGACTTGGCTACGAGCGGCTCGAAGAGCTTGCAGGTTGTACTCACTAGGACAGGCTGTTAGAGCTCTTCTCTTATCCTCAATGGCTGGCATTAACTCCTCCGAATGGGCTTCGAACCAGTCAGCCATCTTTCTGGTCTTCTTGCCAAAGGTGGACAAGGCGGTGTTGTAGACAGTGTTCTTGAAGTGTTCCCATCTTTCAGGTGCATTTACATTAGCTGGACCTGGAAGGGTTTCCTCGAGTGCTTGGGCAAATTCCTTCACTTTTCTTTGATCGCGAGTCTTGTTGATGTCAATACGTGGTCTTCCTTCCTTTTTCGTGTGATACAATTTCTTTGTTCGCAGTTTTACTCTACTACACACCAGGGAGTGATCAGTATCGCAATCAGCACTCTGGTAGCTGCGTGTGATCGTAACACTAGGAAGGCTAGAACGTCTAGTGAGGATCAAATCGAGCTGATGCCAATGCTTGGATCATGGATGTCTCCAGGAAACTCTGTGTTGCAGCTTCGTATTAAAGAATGTGTTGCTGACACAGAGACCATAATAACAGCAAAACTCCAGCAAGCGTTGGCCATTTTCGTTCATCTTTCCAATGCCAAAACGGCCTAGACAAGTGGGCCAAGAATTGTGATCAGCACCAACTCTAGCATTAAAGTCTCCAAGAATGAACAGTGACTCTCTTTCAGGGACTTTTTTGATAGTAGCTGCCAGATCGTCATAGAATTTGTCTTTCACTTCTGTAGTGGATGACAGTGTTGGTGCATATGCACTAATGAGGGTTACTGGTCCTGCTGATGAGTGGAGCTGCAGAGACAGGATTCTTTCACTCCCCACAGTGGGTGGAACAATGCATCTCAGAAGGGTGTTTCTGACTGCAAAGCCAACACCATATTCCCTGGTCTCATTCGATGGTTTTCCCTGCCAGAAGAATGAGAAGTTTTTTTCTTTGACAGATCCCGAGTCTGGAAGTCTTGTCTCTTGCAGGGCAACAATGTCCATCTGCAGTCTACTCAGTTCCATGTCAATGACAGCTGTCTTGTATGTGTGTGTATATGTGTGTGATAGGTTATTGAAAATATGACTGGAGAACAATGGTCTGTTTTATTTAGAATTCTACAACATTCCCTGTGAATAAGGTGGAATGCTAGATTTAATGGGAAAAACTCTGGATCACATAGATAAGCTCATGACTCTGACCATGTGAGCTGAAAGAATATTTTGATTTATTTAAACAGAACATGACTTACTTCAAAGAAATTGTGTTTCATTTGAATGACTGATCTAATGGACTTGGGCAATGATAGATCCTGCTGGCTGATCCTTCTTCCCAGAAACATAATTAAATTACTTCTGGTATGAATAAACAAGAAGCACAGGTCTAGCATAGTTGAGACTACCAATAAAATTACTGTCACTATATTTTGTTAAACATTTGCTTTTCCTAAGATAACCAGAATTCTATGAAGTTCTTGAAAGTCATCTTCAGTTCTTGAAAGAGGACCATTAAAAAAATAAATAAATACTGCAGGTGGGTCTGTAGCCTATTTGAATAAAAAAATCATTGCTTTTGGCAACTGCTAGTGAAGAATCCAAACACATGGTCCAAGGGATGATGAAGACTCAGAGAACAAAGGTTGCTGACCCTCAGGAATATGTAAACCCCTACCTCTTATGCTGGAAGATCTGGCTTCTGACTCAGGTGAGGATGTGAATCTCTGCTCCTACTTGACTCAAGGCCATCAGAAAAGTCCATCTCCAATAAAGGTATTCTGGGAAGTAGAGGCTTTCTCAGGAGCAAGAAAGCTGTTGCACAATATGACCTTTCAAAGGGTAACTTAAGGCTAAACAGCTTACTTCTGAACTTTGGCTGGGTTGTAAGGCAGCAACGACATTATGTCAGCTTCAGTCCCAGCCAGGCTTATAATGGGGAAAGTATCTAACCTAGGTTGTGTTTTTCTCAATAAAACTTTACACTGTTTCTGCTACGATTATTCTGCCATATATGACCCTTAATTGTGTGTCAATTGCCAAAAAGATTATCCTTGTATTCTCCCCATGGGGAGAAAGGTGTCATATAAATCAAGTCCACCATTTAAAATATTTTATGCAAATGTATTTTATGCATTTTATTGCACTTTTTATGTGTATTTTTATATTTTAAATTTCCTGTTCTGTTAACTTGTATTTTAATTATGTTGTTTGTGTTTGTTGTGGACTGCCCAGAGTGGCCTTTGGCCAGATGGGTGATATGGAAATTATTTAAATAAATAAATAAATTTAAATAAAATAAATGTTGGTCTCCTGGCTTGCTACGTTCACCATTGTTTTAACCTTGGCTGCGGAGCTCCCGACACCAAACTGACTTTCCCCTTCAGCTACCCGTGTCCTTAATTGTGTTGCTAAATCATCCTTTTCTAGACAAGGGCTGAGTTGTCCATCTTTGACATTAGACTGAGCAGGTTGTGCCACTGTGTTTTGCCTGAATGGGAACAGGAAAACAGGAAATGTCTGCAAGACGGCACCTTTTTTTTTTTTTTTGGCCATTCAGTTTGTGGACAATATATTTAAATACCAATATGAAACATAGATTTAAGTTGCATTACATTTTAGCTATGGAAGTGGCTAAACTGATGTTGTTTTAAATCAAGGCATTAAATCATGCATTCTTTATCTCTCTATTTATTATACTCACAAATCAAGGCATAGATAGGATTGCTACTTGGCAGGAGTCTTGCTCTTTTTATTCTTATCTACCCTTATCATCTTTTTTATATCTTAGATGCACAACAAAATTTACTCTCGCGCCTGCAGTCTAAAAAGGAAGGCAACTACTTCCTGCTGCTTAAGTTGTGTCTTTTTCATGGGAGTACTATGTAGTGTGTTAAGTTACAAATTTAGGCTATTAAATCCAGCGACTAGTGGATGTAATTATCAGTTAACCTCTAAAGTCGCTCTTCAATTTTTGTAAGGGTAAGAGGCAAATGCTTGCGAGAACTGAGCTTATAAAAAGACCGCCTGATCAGGGTGGGGCATGTAAGTGGACTAAAAAAAGCAAAGGGTTATTTTAACAAGTTATAACTGAAATGGTAAACCCATTTTGTGCTTTGGCATAGTGAATGTATCTACGTATTTATAACTGTAGCTTTCCAAACTCTATGGCAAACTTGCTTTCCCTTAATCTTCTGGCATTTTTGGTTATTCCTAAGAAAAGCAGAAATGGAGGGCAGAAGCAGATGTAGACTTTAGGGCTGGCTCATGATCCGAAAAATGACTCCCTTAACTGCTAAAAGTGAGTGCACAGTAGGAAGGGATGCCGTTGGAAGTCTGATTTCTAGAACACAAAAGACTGCCCCCTGTCATGGTCTCTCCAACATTTGCTTTCACCTCTAATCACTCGCTAGAGTGACAGCAGGAACAATAATGATAAACCATAGAAATTAAACTGTACCCTGTTTCCATCCTGTCCTGAAGACTAGAGGACAGTTGCAGAACTTGTAGATAGGGTTGCTTTGGAATGGACGGTTAGCCTGTGGCCAGAAGCAGAGGCCAGAGATAGCTCGTGATTAGAAAAATAAAATTCTTAACTAGTTAAAGCTGCTGAGTGTCACAATAATATAATCTTAGAACTGCAGAACCGGAAGGGAGCCTATGGGTTATTGAGCACAGTGGAGAAATAAACTCCCAATCGCTGGCTCCACAGACAGATGCCCAAACCACCGAGCTATCCAGCAATTCAACATGAAGGAGAATATCTCTCATCAGAACTAAATGGTCAGCAATACTGGCTGCGGGTGCGCAGTGATGTAGCGCTGCACAGCTGCACACGTGGGCGGCTCAGAGGGAATGTTAAGTGTAATAGCACAAGAAGAAGAATAACAACACCAAAAACATTAATAAAACATGGAAATTAAACTGTAGCCTTGACCTAAGAATTTCCCAAACCTTTTCAAAGTGCTGAGTAGAATTAAAAGAGCATCAATGGTTATCTACTTTAAAAACCGTATGTCAGCAACTAACTCTGATCCTGTGGGAACTGACCCAGAAGAATCCATCTGCTCCTGAATAACTAAGGCTGAGGAGAGGCATAACAAAGAAAAGAAGCTCGCAAGGCTGAGAACACAGTGCTTACCATCTTTCTGTACAAATATCCGTCTCAAGGGTGTTAATACCAAGGTATCAAAGGCTGTCTGACTCTTGCCTCTCCTCACGTATTCAACTACTTGGTCAAAATCTGCTGCTGTCTCTTTTTTGGCAGGGAGAACAAAGCACCCCACAGAGAAGTACCTTGCGTAAACATGGTGAGCCTTCTCCCCTCTTTATTCGCCATATGGAGGGAGATGCAGCAGTGGTGAGTCGGCAGGCAGCAAGCTGAGAAAGTCAGGAACAATAACATCATCAGGTCATTTGCTGCTACGCTGTAAGCGGGCTTCCATATGAAAAGGTGTCTTTCAATCTCATCTACTCAAACTATTTTTCTTCATTTTTGTCCTTTGTAGGAATTCTACAGATTCTCTTCAAGGCAAGATGTGTTGCATTTTGATACTGAAATGCTCCTCAGGCAGTGTAGTGGTATTTAAGAAATAAAAGAAATTAAATACAGAGTGTTAAAATAGATTTTTCATATAAAGGACAGAAATCTGGGCAACTCTTCCTGAGAATAAGTTCCCACTCAAGGTGGGATTTTAAAAAAGAAAAGAAAAACACCACATTTTAAAATTTTATGTCTTGTGAGGTACTTCTTATTCTTTAGTTGGGAACAAGATAACATATAATTATAAAGCTGCCTTTTCGGCAGCTGCCCCTGGTCTTTCAAATGCCCTCCCAAATGACATCCGACTGGCACCGACGTTACTGAAATTTTGGCATCAGGTTAAAACCTTCCTTTTTAACTGAAGTTTTTTAATTGAAGGTTTTTAATTCTAACTGATAGAGTTATGGATCTAGATTGTTTTTGTTTTATTTTTGCTTTTGTAGAGTACTGTATAGATGTAACCATATTGGTTTTTAGTGTGTTTGTTTCAACTGAACTGTTTTAATTGATTTTGGAAGCCACCCGAAGACCCTTGTGGGGTTCGGGCGGCATACAAGTCAAATAAATAAATAAATAAATAAATAAATAAATAAATAAATAAATAAATAAATAAATAAATAAATAAATAAATAAATAAAAATACAATAAACACATAAATTAAATAAAACATTCTGCCCAGTGCAATTCCCTTGGCCTCAATAATTGTGGTCAAGAAGGCGTATGTAAAAGACCATTTAGTTTTGCTTTCTGGCACAATTACAAAAGTGTCATCAGTTCCTTGGAAGGCACATATATCACTAGTACATTGTATGATTTTTATTTCTATTGTTTATTGTCATTTTATGAGTATCAGAAAGTTAGCCGGGAGCCTGAATGAATGCACTGATTGACAGGTGAATGCTGTGCGAATGACAGCCAGAAAAATTATGAATCTGGCTCCGTAGATCTTTGTTATAATTGGCTGATTTTCTCAATTCATGTGGGAGGAGTGTGAATGAACAGAGATCAGAAAGGAAAGCAAGAGGGTCTAAGATTTAACAGTGAAGATGTAGGATTAAGAACCTGGTGGGGGGGGACACAGAATAAGCCTTCCAAAGAACCTGAAGAGAACGAACATGGTAGGTAGCTAGTTGGGACTCCAAATTATAGACGGAGGAGGCTTAAATTAAGAAAAAAAGTATAAACTGTGTAAAAATAAGGACTAGGTCAGAAATAAAGAAAAACAGCTCAATATACCTATGGCCTGATCGTATTATTATCTTAACTTTGGTATTTATTTTGTCATAAAGTAAAAGCTCCTTTTGTTTTTTTTACTACAAACATATCTTCATCTTTCAGTAGCAGTTACCAAAAGTCATTCGCTCCCATGCTGGCCATAGTTCAGCTAGAGTGGAAAGGTAAAGAAAAGTGCACTTATTCTTGCTTGGAACCAGTGCTGTCAAAAAGGCACAAGACAAAAAGGATGAAATAAAACCCTTTTACAGGGTACAGTGGAAGGTGATGAACGGTTCCAACAGCCTGAAGTGTGTGGGCATCAGTATGAAGATGTCTGTTAAGTGATACAGGTATTTTGTGAATAGAAGCTCCAGCTGAGGAATGCTTGGGAAACCCTACAGGTATTCTACATTTTTCAGTAATAAAAAACTTCAGATCAGTTGAACATATTTATAAGCATGAAAAGGATTCTGAAAAGTTAATCTGTAAATACAGCTTTAAAAGTATATATTTTCTTTAATACGACCTCTGCTATGCACAAACCATCTACAAATGTCACAGTGATGCTTAAAAGTGGGCTAACAGTTGAATAACCACCTTTTCAGGCAGGCTTTAAATAACTATGACTGTGTCCATGGATGCTGGCTTTTTGCTTTTTTAAGTACACAGCCAGAGAGGGGAAGTTGGAGCAATCTGGTTCATATTTAAAAGGTGTGATCCTATTTATATTGCACTTGAGCAATCCTTTCCTCACACAGGAAACATTTCTTTTCCAGTTAGAAGGATTCAGACAGCTCTTCAGATTACTCCAATTGGTTCTTCTTTCAATTAATGCTGCCCCTAATCCATCTTCACTTTTTTTGAGGCTATCACTCCACAGACGTCTCTCCTCTTTTATTGTTGTTGAATAAAGTAAGTGACATAGCACTACAGCAACACATCAACCTAGTATAGGATACATATTATACATACAAATGTTACTAAATAATAAATAATCAAAATGAATGTGGTTCATAAACCTTAAAAATACAAATATCCCCTACTGTATATCAACTAGCTCCCTTAACAGGGGAGGCACATTTAAAAATTTAAGAACTGAGGATACAAGATATGTAAGCCATGGTGATGTGACAATGCGAAAAAATACTGTACAGTGGCAACCTTTAGGTATCAGGGCCAATTAAAATATCAAAAGTTGTGTGTTATGTACTTATGACTGGTAGCCAATTAGATAAACATGCCTGATTCAACATGTAACATTTGTTTACAAAGCCCCACACAGTTCAGGACCAGGTTATCTGAAAATCTCCCATCTCTCATATAGACCTCCCTGGTCACCATGACAGCTGGGCGAGAAGGCTCTACTTGGTTGATGTTCATAGGGCTGCTCTCTTTGCTAGCCAGACAGGTAAGTTCAGATTAAAATCAGTGATAGCTGAAAAGGATACAAAAAATTTTTTAAAGGAGGGGGGGAAATGGTGGTTGCACATGACTATAGTTGAAATTATTTTATCACTTTGGGTAGTATTAAACCTGCACAAAAATAAATCTTGTGACAATGGTAAAATAGAGCACTGTAAACCTACTATCCTTGGAACGGCAAAAGATTATACTGTTGAGCCATTTTCCTTACAGCCATCAAATGAAAAATGCATTAATATAGTAGGGAGTCAATGAAAAATGTATGACTCTTCTGTGTATTTATCCCAACTTTTTGCACTTGTATCCAGTGAATAACCATAGGTATCTGCCTTGTCATATAAAGGATTTTTTAAAGCCATACACAGAAGCAGTTTTTGGTGGGGGTTAGAAGGATCACCCCTCCCTCTCTTTCTCTCTCTTCTTTTTTCTTTTTGACAGAAGTCCATTAAGAGATGATAGTATTGTAGAGGTGGAGTTTTTCCAAGCTTAATAAAAAGGGATGAGAATTCAAACCAAGGAGATAGGAATGAAAGGGGAAAAAAAGCAATTGTGTGCTTTTGTATCCTCACATTTGCCCCCCCCCACCAAACAATGGGGCAGGACTATCTTTAAACATTCCCTCAGTGGAGATAAGGGTGGCCCATTATTTATTAGAACCATCTAAGTTCAGCACTCTGGCATCTAAAATGCATTGTCACAGCTTGAGAGCAGAAAATATAAAGTAGAGGCTAAAAGCTGGAGCTGATAATCATCCAAAGGATATTATGGAAAGTTTGAGTCAGTTGTCTGAATTCTGGTGCTGACAGTAGTTTGAAAATGAACCCTTTGATCAACTAGATAACCCTACTAAGTACTAACTAAGGCATCTTTTTTCTTTCAAGAAACAGAGGACACTTGGATTGGAAACATGAAGAAGAGCATTTTAGATGTGAGGTACCCATCAAATTAGCAAGCTTTGCTCATAACACCAAACATAAAACAAACCACAATGCAGTGAAAACTGATTAAGCTTAACTCTTTTTAAAAAACCACCTTAATTTTCATGCTAATAAGACCATTTTAGTGCAACAAATAAATACCACATTGCTTTATAAAAAGAAAAAGTAATCCACATAATTTTAGTAGCCACAGTTGAATTTTGGTTTTTAAAGTTCATTTAGTCACTTGAACAGCTCAGTCAGGAAGAAAACTGCAGAAAGGTAATTTATCTTTATTTGCCAGCTCCCCAGAGTGAGTTCTTTTGAAGGGCAAAAGTAAGAACAAGGGTAGAAATCAAACACTGCCTGCCTAATTTTTTTGTTAAGTACATCTGTGAGGCGGTCCTATTAATCATTAATTTGGCACAGATTAAGAAATATGCCCATTTTTTGTGTCCATTAGGTGAGGAGAACAAAAAAGTAATAGAATATTTCTCTCACACACAATGGGAAAAGGCTAGCTTCCTTGAATATACCTTTATGAGCATAAAGGGAAGGCTAAATAAAATACCTGTATATGCCATTCAGCTGTTATAAGAGGTTTAATATCATTGCATGATAGAGAAGTGATGACAATGTAGTTCCAAATTTGACAGCAACTACAATCAAATTTTTTAAAAATTCCGATAATGTGATTTGCCTTTTGATGGAGTATTAGAAGTTCTTTTAAAAACATTGCCGTGCACTCACATCATTGCTATCTGTCTAAAATCAATTCTGGATTTGGTCACATGAGGAAATAGATCGCAATTTCTCCAAGCGGTCCAGTGCTATCTATTTCCTGGTAATTACACAACGTATGGGGAAATGTGTGCCAAGCTGGAACGTTTTTGTAGTGCTTCTCCCTTTGGAGCCAGGCTGCAGCAATTTCTTCATAGATGGGAGTTTTTTTTAAAGGAAATTGCTCCCATTAAAATGATCCTTTGTACTATGATCAAGTGCGCAACTTTTTAGCCACCTGATCACACCCTTATTTCCTTTTTTTTCAGCAAGAGTCGAACTACATCATGGCGTTCCCACAAGCAGGAGAATTGTTGTTTGTTTACAATCTGCTCTATCAATCCCATTCACATTCAGTTGTACCCATTTTTGGTTTCTCTCCTTTCATTCTCGAAATATAGCATCTCAGTTCATGAATAATTTGGTGAATATATAGGAAAGCAGCACAAGATGTTTGGGTTTTGAAATGCACAAAATTGTAAGAGATGCATATAGACTATTCCACCCCTTAAGCTTTGATGCATTTGGCTTTTTCCTCTTTTTAAAATTCAGTTAGTTCCATTACAAGCTTCTAGAGATGAGGGGGGAAATAAAATAAAACGATGCATTTATAAAAAAAATCTTAACAGAACTTTTAAAATATTGACAGTGGATTTTATATATGCTTATTTAACAAGTGTATGCAGCAATAAACTTATAGTGCTTCACTGGAAACATTGCAAGCATGTAAACGAACCCTCAAACTTGGCATGAAGAAAAGTTGCACTTAGAATGGAGATGCCGGCAGGGAGACAAACTCAATGTGGTATTCATACATACATGGCCATAATACTTGTGATGCTATAGGCAGTTTCATAATATTGCACCAGTTACACCCATTCCTTTGTAAACTCAGTTTAAATAGTTAATAAACTAACATTTACTTCATGACACAAGTCCAACCAATGGCAACCCTCCCAAGGCACACAAAAGTAGTTTACCAGATTCTTCTGGGAGCACTCTGGGACTATGAAACTTGCCTTAGGCTGCACAGATGGTAGGTTACTTAACCTTGTCAACCGCACATGCTATGGATGATCTCAGTAGACCTCTTTCCTAGGAAGCTGAGGATTCCGTCTCCTGGCTTGTAGCTTCACTCCACTGAGCACTCCAATCCACTGAGCTTTAGTTGCTTAACCCTAAACAATTTCCAACATCCTTAGACTGGGAAGTGGTTTGGGTTCAGCACAGCTATAGCTGGCCTGGTGTTAGGTCAGCTACCCTGTGAACATCTCAGTTAGCAAGAATTGGACCAACTGACCGATCGACCGACATACCTACCTACCTACCTACCTACCTGTAACAAGCAGCCCTGACCTCACCTGTCCGTCACAGCTGGGCAGTGAATCATCAGCCAATGGGGTGATGGAGGGTGGGGCTGAAGAAGGAGGAGCTGGAAGAAAAGGGGGCATGAAGAGAGTGTGAGAGATCAGGAGAGGGAGAGAGAAAGAGCTTGTTTAGAGGCCTGCGTGCCTAAGTGGTCAGTGAGAGAAAGTCTGTGATTGATTAAATAAGAAACAGTGATTGACGTCGTGATTAGCTACTTGTGATTTTCATATTTTATTTTGTTATTTCAATAAACCTGTTTTGTTTTGAAGGAAACCTTCGTCTTTCTTAAATGGTCATTACAATTGGTGGCAGCGAGTGTGAAGTGGTGTGGTGGGCATTCTGAGAGGCCTGAGTTGGCAGTGACATCAGAGTGGCCTCCTTCCTACCTACCTACCTACCTACCTACCTACCTACCTACCTACCTACCTACCTACCTACCTACCTACCTACCTACCTACCTGAATTTAAAGATCTGTCTTTTTGCTCAATTGCAAAAAAAGTCCTTTCACTTTCCTCAGTCTTTCATGACATTCTCTTTTCCATGCACTCCAACTTGTAACATCCTTTCCCATTCTTTGTGCCACTGCTTACCCAACCTTTGTAAAATCTTTTGGAGGAAAACGAATGCCTTCTACTAAAGGGCCATTTATCAGTGTTTGAATGGAAGCCAGCTAGTTAGTAACTAGAAAAGGCTGTGTAGTGAAAATCCTAATTAGCGGATGTAGTTGGGCTTAGTGGAGATCATCAGTCATTTTTGCTGTCATCATTCTCAGTACTCCCTGAGCTTACACACACTTGTTTCAAAGAAAATGGTACTTATTATGGTTTTTTGTTGTCATGTGCCATAAAGTCATTTCCATCTTAGGCTTTCAAAAGATCCTGTCATTCACAGTGCTGTTGAAATGCTGCAGACTAAAGACTGTGGCTTCCTATATGCAAGCAATCATCTCATATTTGGTCTTTCTCTTTTTCTACTGCCTTTTACTTTTCCTAGCATTATAATCTATTCCCTTGAGTCTTGTCATGTCATGATATGTTTACAATTTTGCATCCAGGAAAAGTCAAGGCTTGGTTTGATTGAAAACTCATTTATTTGTCTTATTGGTGGTTCACAGTATGCTCCCACACCACACTTCAAATTAGTCAGTCTTTCCCCCCTATCAGATTTCTTCATTGTCCCATATTCATATCTGTACAGGGTAATTAGGAATATCATAGTATGGGCGAGTTTGTCTTTTTTCTTCAATGACACATCATTCTTATACATCATGATATTTTCTAGTTCCTTTCTTGGCTACAGCCTCTGTTTGGATTGACAATTGAACTGAAATATTTATTTCTACAATTTTCATGTCTTCACTATCAACAGAAAAAAATATGTAATTCTTCTGTAATCATGATTTTTTTTACCTTCTTACTGTTCAACTTTACCCCTGCATTTACACTTTCTTATTTAACTTGCAGCAGCAGCTATCCCAAGTCAATGCTATTTTATGCCTTTATTATTGATCAGGAAGGGAAAAGAAAAATGGTGATAACTGAACACAGGTTTATCCAGTTCATGCTCTGTGACGCTCGTATTGAAAGTCCAATGGTTTTCCTGACTCCCGTGTAATCCCTTTCATCATGTGGAAGCCATGGTACTGTGGAACAGAAAAGAAGAAGTCTGTAATGACAAAAAATTTGTTACCAATGTTACTGGTGCAGCAAGATTTTAGTTAATTAAGCATTTCTTCCTGGGAAAAGAAAGAAGTTGGAAGTTTTTTAATTACAAAAAATTGTTCCTTGCAAGTGATGTCATCACCCTTCCTCAGTGATGTACAGTATACAGCAGATACATTTTTATACTATATTTTATTAATATTATTGCTGTTAGAATCATTTAGGAGAATAACTAGGTTCAGGTATAACAAACACAGAAGTAATGTCATGGATTTTAAGTTCTTTAAGTGGAGTGAGTTTACTGTGCTGTCATAATCGCACAGATTTTCTGGCAGCAATCCCAAGGAATGCATTGATGTTCCAGAGGCTATAATGCTGAGAGATTTCAAGATATTTAAACTTTTGGCATCTCATAATGTATTCCATACATGACTTTCTTGTTTATGTAACATCTCCAGTGGAATAATCAATAAAAAACACAAAGTGAATGTAGATGAAGAGGAACTGATTGGTAGCAGACAAGGATAAATCTACATAAATGTCACAATGGCAAATAAGAATAAGTTGTAATGATTAGCATGATGAAGGGTATTGTTGCTGCTGGTGCTTAATGCTCTCCTGATGACCAGTGAGTCAAGAGACAAGAAAGATAAGCTGCTTATTGATAGATACAAAGATACTGAAGAATCCCAAAATACAAAGAATAAATCTTAATATGGTCTGGATAGACTATAAAAATGCATTTTACTCATTGACACACCTGGATTAACACCCGCCTAAAAATGTTTGGGACTGGTAAAAACATTCAGAGGTTCCTCAAGAAAAACTTGGAAAACAGTCTTAATGGCTCAGGTTAAGAAATTGAGGAAGCTAGCATCAAAAGAGGAATATTTCAGGAGGACTCTTTGTCATCACTGCTGTTCAACATCTCACTAATCTCCATGTCAGTAATTTTAAATATAACCGGATTGGACTACCATATTTCATAATAAGCTGGAAAAATCAATCACCTCTTATACATGGACCACCTAAAATTATATGCAAAAAGTTCCATGGAGATAGAATCACTGCTAAACACAGTGCAAATATTTAGTGAAGTTATCAAAGTGAAATTTGGAATTGACAAATATGCAGCTCTATCTATACACCATGGCAAGATCCAAAAACTACATGGAATAGAGTTAAAATGGCAATATTATAAAACCACTATCAAGTGAAAAAATTATTAATACCTTGGAATACTAGAAGCAGATAACATTGAGCACACAAAGTTAAAGAACTGACAGAAAGAGAATACAGTGGTGCCTCGCTTAACGATTTTAATTGGTTCAAAAAAATTCATCGCTAAGTGAAAACATCGCTAAGCGAAACACGGTTTCCCATTAAAATGCATTGAAACCTATTCAATGCATCTCATTGAGGGGGGGAAATTCAACAACAAATTAAAAAAGAGTCAGAACAAAGTCAAATTTGGTTAACAAAGGGTTTATTAAGTGCACTTTATGATTTCAAACATTTTAAACAGTAAACTTTATAACATTAAAAAAACAGCAAACATGAGGCTGTTTAAACCATTGTTAAGCGAAACAGGGGACCCAAGAATTTAATTGTTATGCGAAGCATGGTCCCAACATCGCTAAGCGAAAATCGCCCATAGGGACCATCGGAGCGCAAAAAAGCTCCGAAAAAGTCATTGCTAAGCGAATTCATCGTTAAACAAAGCTCTCGTTAAGCGAGGCACCACTGTATATCAAAAGACCGGAAAATCTTAAAAACAAAATTACATGGTGGAAATACAATCAAAGCCATGAACACATGAGCTTTATTGCAAATACAGCAGATAGTAAAGGAGTTTAAAAAACTTAAATGACTGTATCAATACAAGGAGAGAAAAATTAATTAAGGCAGTGAAAAGGCAGGCAAAATAAGACTATTTTGAAAACAACATAAAAAAAAGGCTCGATATAAGAAACAACAACTTGAAAATTAATTAAACAGCTGGAAAAGAAACCACTACATGGGCAACACCTGAAAAATACTGATGGAAAGCATGATCATAATTCAACATGGGCATGGCTAAAACCGGGGACCCTTAAGCAAGAAACTGAAGGCTTATTCTTTGCTGCACAAGAATAAGCACTCCAAACCAATGTGGTGAAAGTTAAGATCCAAGGAATTAGTGCTAACAGCAAATGTTGACTCTGCCAGGAAAAAGATGAAACTGTGTCACACCTCATCTGTGATTGTCCAAAGATGGCACAAACAGTTTACAAAGTTAGACATGATAGAGTGGCAAAGTTAGTGCAATGGACATTATGGAAAAAATACAACTTGCCAGGCTCCAACAACCCATGGGAATATCAGGTAGAGAATGTGTCAGAAAGTGAGGAAGTCAAGATCTTGTGGGATTTCTGGATCCAAATGAACAGACACTTTGAACATAACACACCAGACATAGTAGTAATAGAAAGAAGAAATGTCTGGATCATTGACATTGTGCTTACCCCTCCCTTACATGACAGATGAGCAAAAGACAGATTGCAAACTGTGGAAATCTGATTTTCTAAATGACAGGCCACCTGTAATATATCATTGGGCCCCCTTGAGATGGCTTACTTCATATAAGGCCCTAAAATACTTACCCACTAGTGGAGGCTGCATATGGAAATTAATGATAAATGTTAAACATGTGTCCAAATCTACTATATGACGAGAAAATGTTAGAACAGAAGAATGGATTGAAATTGGTTGAAAAAATGCTTGTCTGTATAGCTGAGAATTTTGAATCTCTTACAATATAAACCCTATTCAGATATTATAAATGCCAGTATTGTGAATACACTTAGAGGAGAGCATCCAATCCTATCTCTTTCACTGTCATATTCTTCAGGTATTAGCCCTGGGAAGAAAAAGGACAAGGTTCCTGATCACAATTATGCAATCCAAGATCCAGATGAATCCAAGTATTAATCCCAACAAATATTAATCCCAACAAGATAACTCAGTGGCTTAGATCTCTGGCTACGTAGACAGAGATTGGGAGTTCAATTCCCCACTTCCCCACTTCATGACAGGGGTGGACTCGATGATCCATAGGGTCCCTTCCAGCTCTGCAGTTCCAAGAACACACATACTGAATGAATAAAGGTTCAAAATGGAAGTCCTGTTCCTTCAATTAGTCTACTCTAGCTGGAACAGTAAGTGGATTTAGCCAATGGAATTTTACCCTGTCCTGAAGTTAAAAAAACAGCAATAAGCAGGAAGGTTGCCACATCTGATTTTCTAAATGACAGGCCACTTGTCATGATAATCATGAATCAACTGATTGTGCATTGTAGAACCAATCCTCTTCATAGAAACACTGCATCTACTTAACACACCTACAAATATAGACTTCCTTCTACATATGTGGATTTTGCTAAAGACAATATCAAAGGTCTTTATCACCCAATAATGAAAAACCCTTGAGGAAAAACCGACACAGGAAAGAAAGGTAGCAGAAAGGATAATATTTTTACTTGGATGGTCTTGTAAAGAGTAAATTAGATAATGCATTAGGAAGCATGGATAAGAGGTTCTGAATATATTTCTCAGAGGAGCTGTCTTATAAAAGGCTCAACAATTTTTTAATTCATGGAGGAGGTAGTAAAAAAAACAGATGTACATATTCATTCTTAATATAGTGTGTAAAGGCATATTGTTGCCAGGCAGAATAAACCTATGCCCTGCTTAGACTGGAAGTCAGGACTGTCTGAATCATTGGAATGAAGCAACTACCTCAGATGGCCGAGGTGGGGAACAGAAAACAATAACATAGTGTTGAAATAAGATACTGCCACTAATCTATTTGAGGGAGGTGGTGCCGCTGTGGGTTAAACTGCAGAAGCCTCTGTGCTGCAAGGTCAGAAGACCAGCAGTTGTAAGATCAAATCCACGTGACGGAGTGAGCTCCCATTGCTAGTCCCAGCTCCCGCCAACCTAGCAGTTCGAAAGCATGCAAATGTAAGTAGATAAATAGGTACCACCACAGTGAGAAGGTAACGGCATTCCATGTCTAGTCACGCTGGGCAAGTGACCACAGAAGATTGTCTTTGGACAAATGCTAGCTCTATGGGTTGGAAATGGAGATGAGCACCCTAGAGTTGGACATGACTGGAAAAATTGTCAAGGGGAACCTTTACCTTTACTTTACCAATACAGTCATCTCCTGGAATGGAGCAGCTTCCCCTTTGTCTCAAGAAGCAAATAGCTTGTGCTGGTCCTTCTGGAGATAGAGAATGATTGAGCCCTAGGGCGGGGGGGGGGCACATCTAGAATTCAGAGATACACCAGCCAATTGAAGTAAAGTGAAAAAGACAATTTAAATTTCCTTTGACTGTAAAAATCAATAGAATCCACCCTTCAATACACTCCTCATTAAACGTTTAAAATGATTATTTCTGCATTTTATTTTGTTGCTTTATGTGCTACCAATCTGGTTCTAGCTCATGGCAACCTGTGAATTAAAAAGGTAAAGGTTCCCCTTGACATTTTTAGTCCAGTCATGTTCGACTTTAGGGGGCAGTGTTCATCCCATTTTCAAACTGTAGAGCCAGCGCTTGTCCGAAGACAGTTTCCATTGTCACGTGGCCAGTGCAACTAGGGAATGCCGTTTTACCTTCCCACCAAGGTGGTACCTATTTATCTACTCGCATTTGCATGCTTTCTAGCTGCTAGACTGGTGAGGAGCTGGGACAAAGCGATGGGAGCTCACTCCATCGTGTGGATTCAATTTTATGACTGCTGGTCTTCTGACCCTGCAGCACAGACGCTTCTGCAGTTCAGCCCGCAGCACCACCATGTGATCTCCAAAAAGTTCTATAGTTAGTTTTATGTATTTTAGCAAGATGGAGGCCTTTCCTTCTGCCCATTGGAAATCACCAAGAGACCTCTCAGTAGGTCGCTTGGTGATTTCTGTTCAACCATTGTGGAGACAATACCAGTTTGGATGGAAAAATATTCTTATTTATTCTAAAATGACTTCCTCTGCTTTATTGATTTACACTCTGCAAAGACCAGAGCATAAGGAAAAGGGAAGATACTGGAAAGGAAAGAAAGGTAAAAAATAAAAGAGCCACATGAAGTTTGATGTATTGCAGTTAAAATAATAAATAGGCAAGTCGTCAACAGTAATGTCTAGAAATGTCAGGGACCAAAGAATATTAAACTGGAATGCACTTCCATATTTTAATCAGACAGCCCCCATATGTTTTCCTGGATTTCTCTTCTGTGTTGTTAATAGTTTCTCCATTAATGCAAAGGGCAGAAAGATCATGCTATTCATTTGTATACAGGAAAACTGTTTCAAAAACAATTTTATGCAACTTATTACAGCCTCCTAAAATTATTATTTTTTTGCTATTAAAGCAAGGATCCAGACTTATCTAGGAGCTTCAGTTGTGGTTGGAGTGACCTCTGTGATTGATTCCTGGTGGCATGGAGGATACTTGGGCTCCATGCAGGCACTGGGGACATTAGGAAGTCAGCAATCAGGACACTCCTTCCTGTCATCTTCCCATCAGTTGGCAGGAGCTGAGGGGAGAATTCTGTGACAGGCGGACCTGACTGTACTAAGTCTGCCTAGTACAGTATATAAAAAGGAGTGCATGGCCACTCCAGGTGGTCTGTGGCTTGCCAATGCAGTCTGAGGCATTGTGATGGATCCAGATAGTGTGGGGCTGGCACATGGAAGCTTACCCTATGTAATAGAGGGATCCTTTTAGAGGGAGCTGGGGACAGAACTATGGTCTGGTCTAAACTTGGGGCTGTAGGCCCACCCTTGCCCCCTTGTGGCAGGGAAGCATGGAGTGGCATATACCTGTGTGGTCTTCAAGGGACTTACACTCCTGGTTGAACTCTTAGCTACTGCTGGAACAGATAGCAGATGGCACTGGGGGTCATTCAGGTCTTCTGATACACTGCATCCGTAATCAGTGCTGGGCCAGGGAAACTGCTGTTGGAACCAAGAAAGTTGTAGCCTTTTTTTCTTCCAAAGAAATTTGATTAGTATTCCCTATATCTCCTGATCTAGGTCGTTGATAAAAATATTTAAGAACACTGGGAGACTGTATTGAACACTGAGGGCTGAGCCTTAGGGTATCCCACTTGTTACCTAATCCCACTTTGAGAAGGAGCTGTTAATCATCACCGTCTGAATACAATTCTGTAGCCAACTGTATCCTCCTGATAACTGTTCCATCAAGCCCACACCTTGTTAGCTTGCTAATCAGAATATCATGGGGCACTTCGTCAAAAGCTTTGCCGATATCAAGATATACCGTATTTTTCACTCCATAAGACGCAGCTGACCATAAGACACACCTAATTTTTAGAGGAGGAAAATAGGAAAAAATATTCTGAACAAGTACAGTATAAGGAATGGTTCCTGCGAAGAGCACCGGAAGTAAAACTCTGCCCCCTTTCAGAGAATGGTGCGCTCTGTCTTTGCACGTGTGCCTAAGGCATCAGGGGTAGGGAGCCGCCAGCTCATCATGTCTATGGGACTCTTCATTTGACCACTCATGGTCTGGAAGCCCTCCTAGGCCCTGCTCAGAAGGGGAGGAGAAGGGCAGTGTGGTGGTGATGGTGGCAGCGGGGGCTCAGCCTGGTGCGGAATGAACCAATACTGGCGGCAGGAATGAGAGAGGGAAGACAGAGATGGTAGTGTGGAAGACAGAAGGCAGAGCTCACCTCTTTCCTTGAGGAGTTGAGCTTTCATTGCCTGCAGTGGAAAACCAAAGAAGATTCATGAGGCGTGCTGTTGAGCTTTGGTTGGGTTGCCTTAGAAATCAAAAAGACTGATGGGGGAGGAGTACAGAACCCAGCCACGTATGACAGCGGCATGGGCTTTGGGGGATCTGTTAATATCAACAAATTGCACCATTTTTACAGTGTTCGCTCCATAAGACACACACATTTTCCTCCCATTTTTTGGGGGGAAAATGTGTGTCTTATGGAGTGAAAAATAAGGTACTATGTCTACAGCATTCCCTCTGTCTATCAGGGAGGTTACCATATACAAAAATGAGATCAGATTAGTCTGACAGGATTTGTTCTTGACAAATCCATGTTGGCTTCTAGTTCCTACTGCATTGTTTTCAAGTTGCTTGCAGTGTGATCACTTTGAAATCAGCTCTAGAATTTTCCTTGGGATTGATGTCAAGCTGACTGGTCTTGCAGTTCCCAGGTTCCTCCTTTTTGCCCTTTTTGAATATAGGGACAACAGTAGCCATCCTCCAGTCATTTGATACATAACCAATTTCCCATGATTTCCCACTATTTAAAACACCAGGAAATGGTCCATATTGCCAGCAGAAAAAAAGGATGCCGAACTTTACATAGCAAAGGGCAATCTGAATGCTGATGACTCCAAGGCCAGTAAGTTCATCTACAGAACCTATAGTCACTACCACATACAAAAAGAGGAGCCTGGACTCAGAAATCTTGTGAGAATGTTTACTGGAAGCACTCAGGACTGACAGAAACACAATTGTTCTATGCATTTTTAAAGTGTGCAAAAATACTTCAAATATACCTTACATAATTATAAGTTAATTCCCTGGAGATACATGGCGAAATGTCCCTTTCTAAAGGACTGTGGCTCTATTACTTTCTCTAAAACATACCTGTGGGTTTTTGACTTTTCAAAGAAACCTGTCTTTTGATTCTATTTTTGTGCCCTTTAATTGGCTTAAGCTATCTCTCTCTTTTTTATCTATGAAGCTGCAACAATATATCTACTTTGCAAAGTTCTTGCTGGAGAACCTGTTCCACATATGCTCAGTGTGATAAAAAAATTGTTTCTTGCCTGGTGTTTCTTTGTGAATGGTAGTAAGCACAATAGGGTATCCTGTGGACCATCTTGACTGCTGATATAGGTGGTGTCAACATCCAGGCTGCCCTTTGCTGTGTAAAGTTTGGCATCTTTTTAATTGCTGTCAGCATGGGCATAATATTGCACATCCGGCCATTTCTAGCATTTTGATTTGGGGATACAGAAGCACAATATCCCACATTCATAAACTGGAAGATTTATGAAGGAGAAGGAGAATTAAATTTCCTGGCTTTTAAAAATGAAAATGTAAGTATATATCTAGTACCCACAAATTCCGAAAGAAACTTTCCTCATATAGAATTACCGAGTGCTAGAGGATCAGAAGATGAGCACATCATCTGTACTATAGTTGCTGGGAGAGGTCAGAAACAGCTGGGATGTGGCTGCAGTCCCTCTGTGCCAAAATATTTTGAAGGGCTATTTTGGACTTAATGAAATGGTGAAGCAAAAGTGTGAGAGCAATATATAGTCTGAATTCTGCAGAGCAGACATAGCAACATTAGTTTACCTAGGAGGTTAAAAAGTGCATATGTTTCTCCTATATATATATATTGGAGAAACATATGCACTTTTTAACCTCCTAGGTAAACTAATGTTGCTATGTCTGCTCTGCAGAATTCAGACTAGAAATCTGTGTTCCAGACCATTTCCTCAGGGTAGGCAATTTGGGTATGAAAAGCTTTAATTGGACAATAAGCTCTACAGACACGTTGCCTTTATATTTTCCAAAAGATGTCCCTTTGCCTTCTGAAATTAAAAAAGAGAGAAATACACCTGGGAGTTAGCAAAGATTATCACTGGAAACCAAGGTCAAAATCATCCACACTCTGTGAAAGAAAGACAATGAAGAAAGACATGGACAAAAATCAACTCATTTGAAATATGGTGTTGGAGGACAGCCATACAAATATAAAAGACAGTCAGAAAAGCAGAGAAGTGGGTGCTTAATCAAGTCAACCCTGAACTCTCACTGGAGCAAAAATGTGTTAACTGGTCTTATCTCCCATGTATAAAGAAAATACAGAACTAGCGAGAAAAGATAGTCTTTCTGAGGAAAAGGATAGTAGTAGAAAGCGAGGAAGACAGATGGTTCCATTAAACAAAGCCATAGCTGTGAGTTTGCAAGACCTGAACAGGATTTACTGGAAAAGACAGTATTGTTAGTAAAGGGTGTGGGGAGAGAAAGGTGCAGAAGGAAGAGAGAACAACCTAACATGCGATGCTATTGCTTTGCAAGATCTGACCAGAGTTGTTAAGGATATGACAGTATCTTTCAAACTGTTTCTTACAACCAAACTCAGAATCCCTTTCCCAGCACCAAGCCTGTTTGGCCGGGAAGGAATCAAAAAGTTCTCCTCCCGAGAATTGCTAATTGTGTCCTAACTGACAGGGTCAGAAGTTCAGATTGTCCCAGACCTGGAGCTGATTTCCCCTTCAAAGTCTGGCGTCAGGAGCTGGGTTTAAGAAATATTTTCTGAAAGCACTCAGAGTTGAAGAAACACAAATGTTCTGTGCTTTTACAATGCAGAAATATTTTCAATATGCCTTACAAAATTGTATGACAATTCTATGGGGATGCATGACAAAATATCTCTTTCTAGAGAACTGTCCCTGCATAACTTTCTTTAAAGCAAACTTGCTTTTTCAACTCTTCAAAGAAAAATTGTCTTTTGACTGTTTCTATGACCTTCCAATGCACTCCAAGCATCTCACCGGCCATGAAGCTGAAGCAATGTATGTGCTTTGGTCTTGAAGGTAAGCCTGTTCCATACATGAAATGCCTTTTTGGAGGATCAGTATTTGAGCCCCTGATTCCCGGATCATTCTCTTTCAAGATAAACAAGATTGGTATTTTCATTTTATTTGATCTCTTTTAAGTCTGGCAACATTTAAGGCTGCTTGTTTAAGCAAAGGTAGGAGCAGCTTTATTTTCGAAAGCCGTAACATGAAAACCCTTTGCCCAAATATCCCCAGATTTGGCACAGAGCCTTCTGCATCATGCATCTGTGCCAAATTCAACTGATCTGAAGTCCTGTTTTAAAGTTATAAATTTTTGTTTGTGTTGACTGCAACATGCCTCATGTTTAGAATTGCCTTGTAAATTATTGGTTTGCTCTGCCAGTACAATAACATCACTGCAGTCTCGTGCAGTGATAATTAGAAGTACAGAATGCAGTATGGATATGTTTTATTGTGTGCTGCCAATGAATACGTGTAATAAAACACCTGTCTTCCCCTCTATTGCTTACAGAAATATCAAGGAACAAAGGGATTCACATTCTTGTTGTATTGAAAAGGTAACAAACTATGGTCATTGTAGGTTCCATTATAACTCCATTCCACATCGTTACTGCAAAGAGTAAATGTGTTACTTCCAAGCTCTGCTTTTATAGGAAATTAAAATATTCAAACTAGTTATTATGACATTCATCATCTGGTAGAAGGAAGAGGTGGTGGCAAATAGAGAAATTCTTAGAAAGAAATGAGCTGCAAGAGGCTTAGCATCTTCCAGATTTTGAACTTCACAGCTTTCCATCATTTGAATATTATAGTTATAAAATGAGTGGAAGGAAATTATCATGGGTCACATTAACCCGTTGAAAATAATGCTTAAAACTCATTAGGCAGGTTCTATTGTATTGTTGCCTATAATTAGGTTTAAAGTCTGCCCCCACCCCCCAGCTCTTATAATGAATTATTGATCTCTTTGCCAAGAACTTCATAGTTCCTGAGGCAGAGAATTCATTTAAATGATGCCAGCCATAATAAATGGAAGTTTGACTACATTTTATAGGTCTCGTTAGACTTTTTCAATATTAAGTTGGCATTCCTGCCCTTTCTTCTGACCCGTCCCAGTAACAATTTTATTTTAAGCTCATGGGGACGAGGCATCTTATTTGGATCTTCCTCTTGTTCTTTGCTTCATAGGATACCCATCTAATGAGAGACATTGTGCTGCTTATGCCTTCTAAAACAGACAGCTAGGCCTGTCAGCTGCTAGGAACCAACAGATGCTGTGCAACTTTGGCAGAAATTTTATTCTTCTTACGTATCATTATGCCTTCCGTTTTGATGTTTGTGTCTTTGACGTCTTTCTGCAGTAATTAAAGTGGCATCAGAATCCCAAGAGAGATGAAGTAAGCACAATCAGGAAGCTTGTTCTCTCATGCATATCCTAATTCTGGTCGTTTGACTTGTTTCAATTACCAAGCTAACTTGCTGTTTGGGAAGAAAAAGGAAACCTAGAAGGATGGCAAAGCAAATTAAATTAAAGAAACTTGCTCCTGTTGTGCCACAAATATTTCTTGTGAACCAGGAAGGCACATTAATATGTGGGGGAGAGAAGATGGAGTATTTTGCCACTGCTACCTATATTTTGGTAAAATCCAGGTTTGACTATAGCAATGCATAGTTACGTTGTCACCATTGACTCCTAGTAGCATATCTGTTATCGGCTCCTTCAAAAGTGTTTTTTTCTTGACACTTTAGAACTGTCTTCTCCAATCTGGGGATGACAACTCTAACCAACCTGTGCTAAATGAACATATCAGGTTGGGGAACAATATTTGTTTCTGAAAACAGAATTTTATCTCTACCTCAGAGAAGAAGTCATGCACACATCTAAAACAAGATCAATTCTATATAAAAGTTTTGCCTAAAAGTAGTCTTAACAAAACTCGCCACAAGTCTCTCTAGTCTAATTGTCTTGCAGGTCATAGAGATCACAATGACCAATTCCTACTACACAACATTGTCTCTGTATTGCCAGCAGATATAATGCAAAGCTTTACATAGCAAAAGTCAGCCTGAATGTTGACAACGCCAATGGCAGCAGTCAAGATGTTCAACAGGATACCCTCTTCTGCTCCCTACCAGTCACACTTGTTGAAAAAACAGCCTTGACAATTACTTTGTATATGGGTAAAAAAAATGATTAAAAAAAGAGTCATCTTCTGGGATTTCTCCCTGCTTGGTGTTACTTTGTGAATGGAAGTGAAAGCAAGACAGTGTCTAGCAGACCAACTTGATTGCTACCATTGGTGTTGTCAACATCACGTTGCCTTTTGCTATGTAAAGTGTGGCATCCTTTTTCCTGCTGACAACGTGGCCATGATATTGTGCAGCAATACCGGGCTATTTTGTGGTGTTTTGAATTGTGGGTACAGAAGCACAATATCCCACATCCATAAACTGAAGGTGTTTTTTTTTTTTTTTTTTTTTTTTTGAGAACTTGAAGCTTTCTTCTACTTGAAGCTTTCTTCATTATCCCTCACACACATTATTCAAGGAACATTACTTCAGGAATGACCTGGCATGGCCAAAAATAAGGCAATTTTGAGCCATGATCTCTCTTAGTGAGTCATTTATCCACACCTAATAGTTTCCACGTCTGTCTCAGTTTTCTTAATCAGTCTGGTGTAAGTGTCTAGATGAAATGTTAGTTCAATTTTTAAAGCAGGTGACTGCAGTCTTTCCTTAGCAGTTCAGTGGAAAGGACAGTGGCCAGGTTTCCTTCTTGAGGCTTTTAATTTTTACGCCCTTTCCTGTATAAGAGTTTAATGGCTCAGATTACTCAAAGTAACGAACTGGAAGAGGAACACAGTTAATAGTCTGGGAAACCTGATACCGTGATGCATAAACCTATGGATATGTGTTAAAATTACTTGCCAGCATAGCCTCCCTTTCTCCTTTTCCCACAACAACTCGTTTAAGAAACAGCCATTCTATAGTGACCGTGTCACTCCTACTCCAGATTGTGCAATTCTTCCTCTCCTTTCCTCCCTCCCTCCAAAGCCTTTTGTTGTTGTTTAGTCGTGTCCGACTCTTCATGACCCCATGGACTAGAGCACGCCAGGCCCTCCTGTCTTCCACTGCCTCCTGGAGTTTGGTCAAAGCCTTAGAACCATTTATTTGCCCAGCAACTATTACATTACTTTCCCCCAGAAACCTGACTGTTCAGATTTACACATTTTAACACACCCACCCTTGTTAGATCTTGTACACACCTTTATTCACACATATTTGCTTTACTTTTGAACATTACTTACCCGCTACATTTCATGTAATACTAACGACTCATCTGTGTCTCTCACAATCAAGCCAATTGCCAAACAAATGATCACTATGTTTGAAGCCTGTATACTCCATGACATTCCCCTGAGAAATAGAGGTGGTGTGAGGACAAATTATTGAAACAAATCAGCTACTGCCAAGGTTCAAAGGTCCTTTTTCATATGTTATGTCAGAAAATGCATAAGACCACATAACTAAGGTTTCCCCTTGACATTTAGTCATGTCCAACTCTAGAGCGCAGTGCTCATCCCTGTCTCAAAGCCATAGACAGTTTCCGTGCTAGGTTGGCAGGAGCTGGGACAAGTGATGGGAACTCACTCTGTTGCGTGGATTTGATTTTACACCTGCAGGTCTTCTGACCTCGCAGCACAGAGGCTTCTACGATTTAAACTGCAGCAACACCATGTTTCCCCACCACATAACTAACTGGAGTAGATATATATCGACAGTGGGAGAGCCACTGATATTTTTTAGTGCCTGTATTCTAATTTACAGTGCTCTTGTTTATTTATTCCAACATTACCTATATTTTAGGACTGAAGTAATAGGCTAGTGTGTCATGAGTGCTTCCGAAGACCTGGACCCAGAAGGGTTAACTGTGGCTGAAGAGAATATGGAGAGATCAGAAACACCTGAACCGCCTCCAGATTCTCCCTCCACAGCAGACAGGCTTCGGGGCAGGCTTCGGGAAAGACTCAGGACAAGAAGATCAGAGGATCGCTCAAAGGCTTTCCACAGAGACCTACGTTCATCTAGTCCTGAGTACTAGCAGAATAGAAAGCTTTCCAGCAGCTCAAGGAGCTGTTTCATTATAAAACAAGCTTCCAGTGAAGCCAGAAACTTCCTGGAAGCAAGGAGTCAAAACCTTGGCTTGCATCCACGTTTCTTGCATCTTGTTCCTGACTTTGGACTTTGACCCTGGACTGCGTTGGTGTTGGACTCTGGACTTTGGCCCTGGACTTTGACATTGGACTTCATTCTGTAAGTTGGCTTCTGGACTTTGGCTTTGCATTCTTGATATCTCTGCCCCTGGACTGGTTTATCGGACTTCGGCTATTGTAACCCCCAGGAACGTGACATAGTGCAAGATTAAACAGTAATAGACAAGGAGCATGAACAATGAAAACTTTTCCAATATGTAAAAGTTGGTAGATTCATTGAGGCCCAGGACATTTTGCTGCCTCATATGTAGTCTTGTTCTTGGCATGGCCCATACTTTGAACAGTTTCCTGCACTGTTTCTTGTTTTCATCTATTCCCTTCTCATGGTGCCAACTGAAAACAGTTTACTTCATCCTGCTTCATTGGCAGCACTCCTGGCCCTATTCAATCTGGAGACTTCTGAGATTGGTTCCATAAAGGGAACTGCTCAGAATGATCCCTCCTTGGTCTCCATTTTGTGAGCAAGAGGTTTCTTCTTAAAGAACTGCTCCCATAACCCTATAGCTGTCGTAAAATATTCCATACTATAAGATGGCACTTCATTTAATGAATGCACACATAGAATTACTAACTAATTATTCTTCAGATCTTTTGAGGGAAGTGCTGACTAACTCTACTAAGTGCTTAAGGACAACTCTTGTGCATTTTTAGTTTTTGAAGTATGCAGAAAAAATGTCATTGTTCAGCACTGCCTCAGAATATATTGGCTTAAAACATATTCAGATGAATTTTTTAAATAAGAAACGAACTATAATGAGACCTGTGCAACCAAGCCACAGGTAGTGAGGTGTATGTATGCATGTGTACTCTTCCTCACTTAGTCACAGAGTAGATGAAACTGAGCAGGTCACTAAGGTAATGCGCTCTACCACTGTGTAGGATAATGGAATCTGTCACCCTAGGCAGAGGTAGTTGCTTCTTAGACAAGCAAAAAACTAGGATGGAAAAGCAATTCACTTGCCCTTCAGGCCTGAGAGAAGAAGCCACTTAGAGGCACAGAGGGAAGAGGAAATCAATAGAATAGTGGAGTGAAACACAGAATAAAAGATATAATAAAAAGGATGAGGGAACACTCCTCTCCTCGCTTGTTGATGGTAATCAATGGTAAATGTGAAGTCTGTCACTGCTTAAAAATTCATTTAGCTGAAAAAAATTTCCCATGCCAGTGATGACATTCTTTACTCAACAGTGAGTCCCTGTTCTTATACCAAGTTCTAGAAACTGTAAAGAAACACTTGCTACCGACAATAGGAAAGAACTAAAACAGTTCAATGAAAGATTTTGAAGAAGTAGCTGGGTTAGTTGGTGCAAGCATATCAGAGAAAAAACAAAGCAAAACAAAAAACACAGCCAAAAAAGAGACAATAACATTGTCACTTTAAAATCTGCTCTATTTTAATGTCAGTTTTATGGATCAAGTTCACTTCCTCAGACTACTACTTCCTCGTTTTTATGACTGAAGAAGTGGACTTGACGTACTGTATAGAAGTTCACATTAAAACATAGCAGTTAAGTCTGCAAAGTGCCACACTGTAATAATCTTTTTGTTTTGTTTTGTTTTTGCCTGATAAATTCAATGTGAGGTAACCATAGCATGCTCAGATGTGAAGAAGAATGCAAAGAAAGGGAATAATGTATGCAAAGGAAAGCCAACAAATATATGATTAGAAATACCAGTCATGCACACTGTCTTCAGACAAATATACAATGTATTAGGTGCATTTTTTCAGTTTTGTAGGGATTAAGAAGCACTGTAGAAATGCCACAGATCTGGGCTGGGTCAGAATGTCTCCCAAAGGCCACAGGAATGGCAAGACAGACAATGTTATGGATGTTCACAAGGCATGAGAGAACAAAAATGATTACGGAGCAGAGTAAATGCTAAATAGATACATGGGCAGTTAGTCCCATAATAAAGGAGCTAGAAGTGGTTAAAGACAACCAACCAGCCTTTACTAAGGAAGTTACATTGAGGATAGAAAAGGCTAAACTAATCCAAATAGATATGTGTTCTGAAAGACAGGTGAGAGAGGAGCAAGAGCATGTCTGCTCTTCAGCCAGTTAGGATAGAAAGGAAGACTAATAGGCAGACGTTGAGAGAAGAAGGCTGAGGGGAGATTTGATAGCACTTCAAATACTTGAAAAATTATCATACAAAGGAGAGGCAGAATCTGTTCTCAATAATAAGAGTGAGGGAAACATAACAATGGGCTCAAGTTACAGGAAGCTAGATTTAGGTTGAATATCAGGAAAAACCTCCTAACTGTTGGAGTAGTACAGCAATGTAGCCTTAGGAGGTGGTGAGTACTATTTCCTCATTCTATTACTACTATGTCTGATGTTTTATGTTTAAGGTGTCTATCAATTTATTATTATTATTATTAATATTAGTAGTAGTAGTAGTAGTAGTAGTAGTAGCGTTAGCGTTAGCGTTAGCGTTGTTGTTGTTATTAATTATTGACAACAATGACAATGATGATGATGATGATGATGACTAGTAAGTTCCCCAGTGGATGAGAACAGAAAGTTGCTGCTTCTCAATATTGCTCATTCCTGTCTTGCAGTATGTGATTTGACTGGCTTTCATGAACCTTCTGGAATTACTGCTATGTACGCATTTCCATGTAGTGTGCTTTGGTTTGAGTTTTTTGGTCTCTTCTGGCTTTATGAAGTTCTGATCATGTACTGAACAGAGACTCGAAGCAAGCAAAAATTAGCTCAGCCTGCCAAATGGCTGCTTTCATAAATTACAGTATAAGCACTTCTTACTCATAAAAATTGGGATGTTATTTTAAAATGAGGCCAAGCCTGATGAAAAATGAGATCCCATTTCTATTCTTTTCAAGTCTGCTAGACTGAACTCAATAAACATAAAAGAAATCAATCATCATGCTTCATTTTTGAAAAACTCCCCCTTGCTTGCTTGCAATGAGGCACGTGCTTGCAATAAGATACAAGTTTTTTCTTTGACATTTCTGCAGAAAGATTCCAAAATATTGTCCACAGTAAAGCCATAATTCAATATAAAGAATAAATTTGGAGCAGAGAGAAAAGCTAACACCTTTATAGTAAAAAGTTAGCTTACAGCACAATTGGGGAGATTTTAGCTTTGCAAGGTCTGTTTATTCTTTGTTTTCATTATAGTGCATGGTAGTGTAGCTGGGTTATTGTGCAGCACAGCAAATCAGCATTCTACATGACAATTCTAAAAATGGGGGCAGCCCAAAGAAAAAATTATACCTTTGTAACTGGGTTTGAAATAAGTACCAAATTTGGTACAGTTGTAACAGTATGCTCTTGCTCTGTGCCAAATTAACAACTTTGTCTAGAAGTTGCAAATCAACTGCATCTCGTGCTAGGCCACACTTCTTGAAAAAACAGCCCTGACAACTGCATGTTGTTTGGGAGAAAAGTGTTTAAGTGATGAAAGAAGGGGTCAGCTTCTGGGATTTTCTTTGCTTGATGTTTCTTTGTGAATGGTAGTGAGCAGAATAAAGTTCTGTTGACCATCTTTACTGCTGCTACTGGTGTTTTCAACACTCAGACTGCCCTTTCCTATTTAAAGCTTGACATATTTTCCCTGCTGCTAATGCGGGCATTATATTGTGCAGCAATATTGTCATCTCCTGGCATTCTGAATCATGGTACAGAAGCATAATATCCCACATCCATAAACCACAGGTGATTTTTGAAGAACTGAGGGGTTTTTTTTATTAGTGAAACCCTAAGATTCACCAGTGGAGAACCAGGTTCAAACAATATGCTTAGAATTGGGAGTGGGCTTTGGGTTGGAGAGATGGTTACAAATATAGATTATTACCATCTGAATAAAGAACCATTCAAGATCATGGTGCCGCTGAAGTTACCTCAGAGCCGCTTTAATTATTTCTCAAAGTAAAGAGGGAAGAAGGTTCCATTTGCCTTACAGATTGAAATTGGCTGTCATTAGCTAAGATAGACTGCTTCCTGAATTGGGACTCTAGGTGCCAACATCCATTGCATTCGACAGGGGCAAAGGAGAGGAGGACATCCCTCTGCTACATGAAGAGCTGCAGCAAAAGCAGTAGCTCAATATCTAGTCCCAGAGCTGATGAAGGAGAAGAAGAGAGGGCTGATGTCGATGTCACAGAACGTCTTCCTTCAGACAAGAATGAAGAGCAAGTGAAAAAGAAGCCACCCAGCAGTGGCCACAATCAAAGGATAAGAAAGGAGAGGTTGCATGATGTGCACCCCTGCCAAAGTCTGGTTCTACAGAACTGTTTACTGAGTGAATGCCTGGCTTCAAAGACCCTTAGAGATTGTGCGAGTCCCTTTAGAAAGTCTATGCCATCCAACCATCTCCTCCTTCTTGGGTAGCCGTTATCACTGTCATCAGATGGCTCCTCCTCACCTTCTGCTGCTCTTCAGTCTCTTATATTTGCAATGCCATTTCTAATGGCTTTCCAATAGAGAGCCTGTGGAATCTGAATTATTCAATATTATTTAAAAAATGATCTTGCTGCTGTTTTTCCACTTTTGGTTAACTTTCTAGATTATTCCTTGCTTCTTAAACCTTTTTATTTTATTGATACAGTATTTGGAAGGACTTTCTCCCATTTCTTTTATTGTTACCTGGAGTGCCTGCCTGGACGCCATTCACCTACCAGACTTCTATCTTGAGGTTTGGGGAGTTGATTATGTTGCCCTAATTGTGTGGGTTTTTGTTAATTTAGCTTATAATATCGTGATGATGACTTCTGTTTCTCATTTGTACTATTTCTTGCTCATGAATTGATGAGGATGGTGATGTGATAATAGATGTGAATTTTAAAGTACTGTTCGTGCACCCATAGGTCTCTGGATGATTGGGTTTTCTTTCTAATGTACTGTTGCTCTTACTTGCTTTGAGAGTAAATAATTGGCTGTTGCCTTGTCCCTAATTTTTATTGGAATAGTTTTGAGAGTTCTGTAGGGCTTAATTTGTTATAGTGCCAGAAACCAGAATAGGAGGACGGAAATGCAAGAACCCAAAAGATTTGATCTTTTTCAAATTTACCGAAAGAACCAAAAATGAACTAGTAGACCCCTGATAGAAAACCAGAAAAGATGAAAGCTGTCGGAGTTCTGCTCTGGCAATCTGTGGTGAAGGGAGAGATCTCTGAAAGGATTTGTGGTGGAGGGAGAGATCACTGAAAGAAGAAGACTGCAGTCGAGAACTGGAGTACAAAGCATGTTCCAGTGAGCTCTCCAGCAAAAGCTAGCTAGCCATCCTGGACACCTCCTTTTATTAGCACAACAAGTTACATAAGCAATACACTTTAACCAATCGGGCATCAAGTACAATTTGCCTAGTAACAGCTACGCGTGGCCTTGCCCTGCTCTGTGCACATGTCGCAGCCATGCTGTAAAATGGCTGATTCCCACAGAAAGCAATCCAAAAGAGTATCTTTAGAATACTCTATAACACTGGTATAATATGTGATTTTAAATTTACGGCTTTAGATATTTTTAATTGCCATTTTAGATTTTAGCTATTCATAGTTTATGGTTTGTATTGTGTTTTTTTATTTGAATTGTTTCATGCCCTAGGATCCCATCACAAAAGGTGTGGTGAAAATCAAGCAAAGGAGAAGGAGAAAGGATGTTTATGTTTATTCCTCATTCGTATGTCTTATTTCTTCACATATGCATTGAATCCTATGATCACATGACTTTAAGAACCTTCATAAAATCTAATTGCCCACACTTTCTTATCTGGCCTTCACCTGTCTTGCACGCTTCCTTCATAGAAAGGCACTACTGTTCCATAGAAGGGTATGTGCAACCAGATATACCAATTTCTTGCAATTCTGCCATTCAATTAAATTTTGTAATGAGTAGGGGATAATTTTTTAGTATGCAAAGTCCTGAAGAGTTATTTTGATATAACTGTAACAGAATGTTGTAGACAAACATACACTCTCTCCTTCACTGCAATCTGTCTCACACATGAATGCAAGCTGCAGGCACTGTGTTGCCTGGAAACCCAGAACAGAACAATTTATCTTTATTTGGCACATTCAATGGTGATGCTTCATTATCCTTCTGCCTGACCTGGTCATACGTATTGCCCTGAGGAAGAAGGAGAGAGAGATTGGGAGGTGGGGTGGGTGGGGGTGGGGGTGGGAGAGAGAGAGAATCAAACCAAGTAATTTATCTTTCTAATAATGAGCCACTAGTACTGAGGTTTTGGTAAAACATCCCATATTCTAAGAAGTAAGAATAATAGAAAGTATTCCAGAGCTGTTTCACAACATCTATAGTATGACCTTCCATACTTAAAATGGTCTAAATCTATATTTCCACATGGATTGCCCCAAAACATTTTATCCCTGAGGCAGATAGCAAATGGCCGCTCTACTTCAGCTCAAAATACAGAGTATCCAAGGCAGTGGCATCATTCTAGGGTTTGAGGTAGAAAATTCCACAAATACCTCTCTTTCTCCCTGTCAGTAAAAGCAGTCATAATAAATCACCAACAACCTACTGCTCTTTCATGATACCCTAAATCAAGGTTTGTCAAGTGAAGTGATTGCCTCACTCTCTGACATATAGCTAGCCCTGGTTCCTAGTTAGTTCCTACTGAAATGTTAGCATTTTATTTATTTCATAAGACTTTTAATGTTTTTATTTTCCTTACCACTGCAAACCTGTTAAATATCACTGGCTTAAATTCTATTTGTAGAAGTCATGCCATATAAGGCTGATGGTGTCATTATCCAGGACAATATTTTTTTCCCAAACTAATCATTTCCTACTTCTGTCCTGAGGTCCCAGCTCTCCTGGGAACCCATGGGAGCAGTGGGACAAGAGGAGGAAGTC
This sequence comes from Pogona vitticeps, assembly GCF_051106095.1. Taxonomy (NCBI): domain Eukaryota; kingdom Metazoa; phylum Chordata; class Lepidosauria; order Squamata; family Agamidae; genus Pogona; species Pogona vitticeps. The sequence goes on along the minus strand of NC_135784.1, from coordinate 52,229,690 downwards.
TTTAATTATAAAAAATGGCAAGTTATTAGTCACGTTATTGTGGTAGTGGCGATTTTTGGTAATTAAATGCTTTTTTCCTCTTCATGGGTTTCCAATAATGAGAAGGATTACACAGGACTCATGTCTCATAACAGAAATAAAAGATATTTAATATTGGAAAAATTGCTCCACTAATGACATCATCAGCCACATAATTTATATAAACAGAATTTCAGCCAACATATTCATAAGCATAAAGTCTTTTAATTTGGACTACTTACAAGTTAATGCAGCAATGATCTTTTATGAGATTTTATCTTGTAAGCCACTTTGAGTAATTTTAGGTAAAGAAATGCAGAAACTTAATCAGTCAGGTGCACTGGAAGCAGATGAATGTAGGCACTAATTACAAATTACAGGTAATGCAGAAGAAATCTCTTCAAATCAGGAATGTTCTTGACAAGTGAAGGCAATAGGTCTAACAGAACAATTAACCAAAAGCAAATTGTTATTTATTTACTGCATTTGCATTTTCTGCCTCCAGCAGTATGGTGTATTGGGCTATCCCAGCTTATAATCCATCTGTCACTAGGAACCAAAATATGGCCTTCTTCTCCTTTGTACAAATTAGTGGAGCAGCAGAGATGAAAGCAAATTCTTGGCAAATTCTGTGTAAGGGCAAGTGAAACAGGATTCATATCACATAGTTGGCTTTGGTGCATTTGATTTTTTAAAAAAATAAATAAATAAAGAGCCTGCATATGTATGTAGGGTGTGGAGAGCATACAGTGATTTGTGCTTTTGAGGATTTCATCATTTGACTGATTTCTAAAAATCAAATATTTATGCCTGTTCTTATGTGAGAGAGGATGCTGAGGGGAGGAAGTTTCAAGACTTTGTCATGTTCCTGATCAGACCCCCTGGCATGCCAACTGCTTGTCATGGGAGGGCAGTTTTTATTAGCACCAATATGTATTGCTTTTATTTAATGTTGGCACAAACAAAATATTTAAAACAGTCACAGGAACTGTTTTAAAGGGCAAGGGGAAAATTAGATCCAGGAGCAACATTGTGGGGAGCAATGTTTAGTCACTTCACTAGTGAAAATCTATTAGCCATGGGGAGGGAGAGAGATTGTTATTTTGTCCTTCCTCTTCACTTGGTACAGGCTTACAGTGCAACAGTAGTACCTCGGTTTATAAAATTAATGTGTTCTCCAGAATGTTACATAATGCGGGAAAGTTCTTAAACCGAAACGTGGATTGCCATAGGAACAGGGGCAGCGCTACAAACCTCCAGGCACAATGCATCCTTGGGAAACTTTCTTCACAAACAAAAAAAAACCCAGAAAAAAACATAAACTGAGGCACTATTTTCAACAGATTTCCATTTGTAAAATGAAGATTACGTAAACTGAGGTGTTCATAAACTGAGGTACTACTGTAACTCCAAATAGTGCAAAAACTCCCTCCCGCAGGAGGCCAAGCTGGCCCTGTCTTTGCTGTCCTTCTACAAGAAGGCAAAACCCTTTCTCTTTGGGCAGGCTTCCTCTAAATAACTGGCTGCCTAAGAGGGTTTTGTTCAAAATGGATTTGCCATGTCTTTCTTGCTTTAAATAGTGCTTTTAAAGTTTTTATCTGTTATTTATTAAATGCTATTGTTTTTGAATTCTTTTTAAATATTGTAATAATGTATTGTTCTTGGATTTATTTGTTTTTTAATATTATAGTCCACCTTGGATATTTTTAAGGATCATCATAATCATAATCATAGGTGAAAACTTGGGTTAATAATAATAACAATGGGTTAAAACATGTGTCTGTTATAGAATACCAGTCAATGTTTTTATAATTTTGATTGACTGTACCTGGTATTTTTGACAACGACTACTACTACTGCTGCTGTTGCTGCTACTACTACTACTACTAATACTAATTGAACATCCAAAAAGTGATGTGGACAGATTATGTTTACCATGAAAAATCAGCCATGGATTACTGCAAATACAACGGGTAGTAGAGGAGGAAAAATAAGCCTAAATGCTTATATTGATACAAGTAGAGAAAAATTATTCAAGGCAGTGAAATTGGAGAATATTTTGAAAACAACAGAAACAAAGCATTAATATAAGAAACAACAATTTGAAAATAAATTAAACAGTTGGAAAAATAAACCACTACATGGACAACACCTGAGAAATATTAATGGAAAGCATGACCATAATACAGTATGGGCTTAGCTAAAACTGGGGACCATTAAGAAAGAAACCGCAGGCTGATTTTTGCTGCACAACAACAAGCACTCCACACCAATGTAATGAAAGCTAAGATCCAACAAATTAGTGCTAACAACAAATGTTGACTCTGCCAAGAAAAAAAAATGAAACGGTCACATCTCATCTTCAAATGTCCAAAGATTGCACAGAGTACCAAATTAGACATGATCAAGTGGCAAAATTAGTGCACTGGTCCTCATGCAAAAAAATATAACTTGCCAGCCTCCAAAAGCCAATGGAAACATCAGATAGAGAAGGTGTCAGAAAATGAGGAAGTCAAGATCTTGTGCGATTTCCGGACCCAAACAGATAGACACCTTGAACATAACACACCTGACATAGCAGTAATAGAATGAAGAAAGTTCTGGATCATTGACATTGAAATTCCAGGTGATGCCAAAGTTGAAAATAAATAATTGGAAAAAATAACAAAATTCACTGACCTGGCAATTGAAACATCTCGCTTGTGAATGAAACACACTTCAGTGGTTCCCATAGTCATTGGGGATTTGGGAGCAATATCAATAAATTTCACACAGTACTATAAGCAGTTGCAGATATCAGAAACCACACCATCACAGCTACAAAAATGGTAATATTAGGAACAGAATACATACTGTGCCAATATTTGACAAATACTTAGTTTTTTAAAAAAAAAAACTTGTATCTGCTATATAATACCAGTCAGTATTTTTGTAATTTTGATTGACTGGTATTTAACAACAAGAACAGCAGCAGCAGCAGCAACAACCACCTTAGAACTGTCTGAAGGGACCTTTCAGATCATCAAGTCCAGCCCCTGTTAGGGAGGCAGAGTGGGAATTAAACTCCCAGCCTCCGGCTCTACAGCCAGATACCTAAGCTACTGAGCTTTTCAAAAGAAAGGCATGATATAAACATTTTAAATGAATACATAAATAATAAATATAGTAAACATAAGCCCCCAAACTGTGTGTGTGTGTGTGTGTGTGTGTGTGTGTGTGTGTGTGTGTGTGTGTGAGTGTGAGTGTGAGTGAGTGTGAGAGAGAGACTAAATTTTGGTTTTAAAACACCAGAAACAGATAACAGAAGAAGCACTCATCAGTTTCTCACATCTTTTCTATTCACCTCTGAGTATTATAAGACTGCAAATTCCTAACAATATTATTCCATAGGCTTAGACAATGGAGTAATATTGTTGGGAACTTGGAGTCTTATAAGGCATGCACAAACCTGAGAGCAAACAGACTGAACACAGCCCAGTAATCCTGTGTTGGGGTCTGCCAGAAGGTGGTCATGCATATACACATCACACAGAGACCTTTTCTTTTTCCCCAGCCATCAACAATACAGAGAAGTTATACATAGCTGGTGGGCTGTTGTTGGCCTCAACCTAGCAGAATCACAAATTTTACTGCCTGCCTCTCGTGCTTGCTCAGCGTAGATAAAAGAAGAATAACACATGAAAAAGCACCAGAAGAATCTAGTTTGCTGTCTTGTAAAGGAATCCAGAAGAAGATGCCTTGTATTTTGTACAGCTTGGGGAGGAGGGATAAAACTATAGCATAAGCTTTGAGACCTGAGGATGCTTATGTTTTGGACAGAATCCTTGTAAGACAGCCGTGTTTCCAGGTAAACTTCAAAGTACAGAACCATTTTCTTCCCTATGGAAACTTTTAAACTTGATACAGAATGCAGGTAACCACAGAGCTATTCCTTGCTCCCTATATTACTTTTTAATTGACGCTTGCACCTGTGCTTTTGTGTAACCTAACTGTGACGTCAAGAGAAAAGTCCTGGCAAAGATAAAGTAGCTTTCTATTTTCTAGCACAATCCTATTTTTCACACCTTTCCGGTCTGGCTAAGTGCTAAGTATTCATTTCTGGCTGGAATGGAGTCAAACACAAAAGCCGTTCCTGTTGAGTTATAATGTTGCTTACAGGAAAGTACAGGGAACCAACACTGACTGGTATTTAAAGTTTTTCTACCTGATCATAAGCCAATTGAACATTCTCTGGCATTAAAAAATTATTATTATTGGAGTGCATCAAGCCATTTTATGAGATTGTCCCAGGCCAGGAATTAAAACAAAGACTTCTTGTGATCACTTTCTTAGACTGCATTCCTATGCATACTTACCTGGGACTAAGTCCTACTCAACTAAGCAGAGCTTCTTTCTGAATTGATATGCATAGGATAACGTCATTAATTATTCTGTGATATACCATTTCAGCCAATGAGAGACTAATAACACATCTCTCCTTGTTAGATAGCTAGAATATTTATTATCTGTTAAGATCAATGGAGTCCATAACAATTTGTCTTCTGGTAAAATGAGTATGCATTCATTTTATAGAAATACTTTAAATATTTTTTCCTATAAGTTTGTATTGGCATGCATGGTAAGTCTTTGGAGTTTGCTTGGAAAAATGTTCAGGAATGTAACTGTGAGTTGTTGGTTAGTATGATTCCTAATCGCGCGCGCGCGCGCGCACACACACACACACACACACACACACACACACACACACACACACACACACACACACTTGTATATAAAAGGCTGTGGTACAGAGTTGTAAATTTGAATGCAGTAACAGGTGTATGAAATCCTTCTTTGTGAGATGATGATCTTCTATAATACAGTGCTTTCAGTGATTTTGTATATCTCCAGAATTATTTATTGCTTTTAAATGAATAGCCCTTTTGTTTTGTAATTAGGCTTTTCTCTGGCTTGTATATTTGTACTGTATTTTGTTTCTATTAAAAGAGGATCATTTCAACAAATCTCAGAACCTAAACTGGAGATCACTTATTTGTTGTTATTTGAATAATTCATTCTGAATTTTTAACTAGGTTTCACAGAGAAGAAAATAACTAGGTAACATCATTTACTATGATGGAAGTACATCTGAGACTTCGAGTGCTTCAATGCACAAATAGAGTTTTATAGGTGCTCAGAGTCATTATGTACAATATTCAAAATTAGAAATGTAGAAAGGTTTCATTTTTTTCAACATTGATTCTAGATGAAAGCTTGGAAGTGAATAAACAGATGGTTGCTATATAGAGTATGCACTCTAAATATACATAAATAAAACAAATTCATCCCCCCCAGAAGAGCTGGAGTTCTAGTCTGTTGATTTGAAAGATGTTTCTCTGTTGAAGATTTTTCAGCAGACCTTTGACAATCTAAAGTGGGTCCCTGTAGAAATCAGAAATGGTGTTCAATTCACTAGAGGAAACGCTTAGTGAAAACACAGCCACATACGAGTAGAGAGAAGGTCATACCAGCTGTGATCTTGAGCCCTGCAGTTTCCCCTCCAGTTTCACGACTGAAAGCTCATGAGCTCCCTCCAAAGACCTGGCCTTCTGCTGCCTTGTATGATGGGAACTGCCTTCCGGAACTCTCATGTGATGCCAGTTTCATAAAATGCTTCTCAAACACACCTTTCCCACAGGAACTTCAGCATAATTCTCTTGTTCCCTTGCTCTGCTGTACCTCAACTTGGGCTTAGGTTTTTCTAGCCTTAAAGCTATGTGAAGAGAGAGGAGAATAGGCTTTCTTGGGGGGGGGGGAACCTCACTTCATCATACAAGGCAGGTCTTAGTAAAAATTACAAAAAAAAAAAGAAAACAAAGCAAGAAAGCAAGATTAGTATATATAATCAGTCATCCATTCTTGTGCTTTTATATTATGTCTTTGTTAGTAGCTGGAATATTTTTTTTAAATGTTTTGTTGATATTTTGGTCAGGTTCATATTCTGGCCCAAGCTGTCAAGGTGTGGTTTTGATTTTGATCCCATTATGTGCTGTTTAGTTTTTCTCTTGCCTACTTACAGAAACACACGGAGTGGACAGAATCTTAGTGGATATTTATGCACAGACAAGAGGAATCATGAAAGTTGCTGTGGTTAATTGAAAGTGTATCAGTCACCTTCAGTGACTGGCTTGCAACAGTCAACTACAGTGATTAGCTTGAAGGTTGGACACCTTATCAACTACCTGCAATTAGTTGAAACAACTTACACAGCTCTGATATAAATATCCAATAGGATTATCTTGCAGTGTCTCATAAGGACTATTATCTTTATTGATTTCCTATTCATTTTCTTATTTTATTTAAAAGTAATTATTAGTGCACTTCTGTATAATCAGAACTAGATTTTTGTCATGTGCATTATGTGCTGTGTAGTCAAACCTTACTTAGGGGTTTCAAGGTGTGTGAGCTAAATAAGGAGAGATTTTACCCATGCTACACCACTGAGTTTCTATGCCTAAGTGGAACCCACACATCTTGAATCCTAACCCATCCATCTATCCAGTACTCCACACTGGGTCTCACTAGTTATACAGCTGTTTGTGCTTGCACTAATACCTGGCTACTGGAATGCAGCAACTACATTGTTGTTGTGTTTAAAACAACATAGCATATGTTTTATCTAACCTCAAGGCTGTATTTTGGCTGCTGCTCAGGTTGCATTTGGCATATTGGTAGGATCAGCTGGAAGACATTGTAAAATGCATTACATTTTCAGTTGTACGAAAAATGTTTTGGAAGAGTTTCAAACCCTGAGACCTCGCAATCTCTGCTCCCAGTCAGCACATTAACAGTTACAATATCTCATCCTTAACCAAGGCCTGAACACAATATCTATCAGTCAATGATCTCGGGCTTACAGAGCAAGTCAAAGTTCTACAAGACAATTCTAAAACTGGGGACAGCCCAAACAAAAAATTAGAAGTTTGAAACTAGACTTTGGATCAGCACCAAATTTGGCACATAAGTAGCAGACAGTCTGTTCATGCAGTGTGACAAATTTGAGGGAAGTTTTGGGAAACAGTTTCCGAGTTACAACTTTTAGAAACCAAACCATTTTACTCCCTCGTACAGAAACAGGTGACCATTTTTGTCTGTAGATTTGAGATACATCAAATAAAAGACCAATCTTGTTTATCTTGGAAAAGAGTGGTTATTTGCAGCTGCTTTTTTTAAAATTTGGAAAGAATCCAGGCTGCAGGGGGGAAAATATTGATCCTAAAAAAGGTCTTTCAAATGAGTAAAACAGTGACTTTCTTATAAACTGCCTTAGCAGCATGAAAATTCCAAAGTTAGAAACATTGTTGTGGCTTCTCAGCCAGGAAGAAAGATCAAAACTTTTGACCTTGCCAGGCAAGACTAAATTAAATGACTCTCACTAAGATAACTTTTTAACTCCTTCATGGCCAAATAGACACTAAAAAGTGATTCTGGTTGCAAAAATGCTTTAAAATATATTAATACAAGTAATAGGGAATAAATATTTGGAAGCTCACTCAGTTAAGTTGTGAAATTACTATTTTTTGCTTTATGGCTGGGGATGGTCTTACTTGATGTTAGTAGAGCTCTGGTGCCTATTCCACCTGCCATCTCACTATACAATTATCTGGTAATTAAGAAAAAAACCCACAAAGATACTATGTGCCATCAATTCACTTCTGAGGTGTGGTGACTATATGAGTTAATGACCTCCAACATCTCCTAACGTTAAGAACACCAATAGTGGCAGTCAAGATAGTCTACAGGATACCTTCCTCCATTCACTACCATTCACACTTGTTGAAAAACAGCTTTGGCAGTTATATAGTGTTTGAATGAAACGTGGCTAACTGGTTAAAAAAGGAGTATGCTACTGGAATTTCCCTATGTTTGATGTCACTTTGTGAGTGGAAGTGAGAACAAGAGGGTATCCTGTAGACTATCTTGACTGTTACCATTGGTGTTGTCAACATTCAGGCTGCCCTTTGTTTGTAACATTTGACATCTTTTTCCTGCTGGCAACACAGGCTTTATATTGTGTATTATATTTTTGAAGAATTGATTATTCTGCAGCTTGGATGTGGTTCATCTCAGCTTCTATTATCGGCATGCTAGCATGGGATGGTGAGAATTGTAATCTAACACATTAAGAGAAGTCTTGTTTGGGAATTGTTGCTATTATACAAAACATTTCTTCACCAATTTATAAAAATATGTGGGCAAAATCTTTAAAACATCTAAATATCCAGCATTGAGTATTGTGCCAAACTTACCAAATTGCTGGATGATCTACAGTGAAGGATTATAAAAGAACATCACCTTTTTACCTGTGTTTGAGATGGAATGGCTGTCAAGTCGTTGTTGGATGAGAACTCACCATCCTCACCACTGAAGCCAACAGATAGTCTGCATATTTTCCACCATAGATCTATATGGGGAAATCAAAGGATCTTGATGGAGAGTAGCTTCCCTTAAGCAGGTCCTGGGGAATGATGTACTTCCTCTGGCATTAGCACAGGAAGAGCGATCTGGTGGCGGACCAACTACAATGCCTGGCAAGATATAAGAATTCACACTCTGCCAATTTCCAAAGGCAGTGCAGCTGCTTGTTTCTTTATAACTGCTAATGACTTCTATAAACAAGTTAAAGTGTGGCAATCCAGAGTTTGACTGATATTACCACTGCTTTTCTAGAAGGCCTAATTAAATTTTTGGAATAAATGTAGTCTGTAAACTAGTGAGCCCTATACTTCTTTTTGTTTCTCTGGGCCCCTACAGGTCCAGTCAGATATAGGCTTTTTGCCCCTTCTTCATCCTGTTTGTTGTTTTGTAATTTAGTTGTGTCCGACTCTTCGTGACCCCATGGACCAGAGCATGCCAGGCTCTCCTATCTTCCTCTGCCCCCCGGAGTTGGGTCAAATTCATGTTGGTTGCTTTGCTGACACTGTCCAACCATCTCATCCTCTGTCGTCCCCTTCTCCTCTTGCCTTCACACTTTCCTAACATCAGGGTCTTTTCCAAGGAGTCTTTTCTTCTCATGAGATGGCCAAAGTATTGGAGCCTCAGCTTCAGGATCTGTCCTTCCAGTGAGCACTCGGGGTTGATTTCCTTGAGAATTCATAGGTTTGTTCTCCTTCCAGTCCAGGGGACTCTCAAGAGCCTCCTCCAGCACCACAATTCAAAAGCATCAATTCTTCATCCTGTTTACTTAATGATTATCCAAAACATATTAAGTAATTTTAAATAAATATACCTTCCTCAAAACTGGTCAAATAGCCACAAGAAAATCTAACTTAGAAACTCAGACATTCCTCATTTTACAGATGTTTTAGAACTTTCAATTTGCACGTGTAATCTATTCAGAAGTACACCTCATTTCCTGAAATCCTGTTGCTTAACTTACTTAACTAAGTTGCAACTAGAGTAGGATCATTCAATCAATGGAACTTATGGAGAAGCTGATTTACAAAATCCTCAGTGATCCAGTGGGTCTACTTTAGTTGTGACGGAGCGTGCTAACCAACAAGATTTCAGCCACTGAGTTCAATATGACTTACTTGTAGGTAAATATGTACAGGACTGCAACCTTAGAGTGTAATTCTGTACATTTCTACTGAGCCTTACAATAACAAAGGGACTCACTCAAATGTAGGATAGTATAGGACTGCAGAATGTGTTGTTGAAATTAATCATTGCTATGGAGAACAGTAATCTTTTCTTAGAAGATGCTTCCTTGATTGACTTTTCATTTATTATTTAGAAAACAGCTTTCAGAAACCCTTTGCTAAATAAATTGTTCTCCCAGTATGGCATACAGTATGTAAGCAGTGCATTATATTTAAGAACAGAAATAATGTAACTAGAAACGTCAACAATAAATCACAGAAGAACCAGTGATGTGTCTTCAAAAGCATTCTCCAGCCAAGAAAAAATAGAACAAAAATATTACCAACTATCTAAAGTCTGAAACAGGGGTAGGTGTCATGCAGCCCATGGACTCCATGTGCTTCTCCAAGGAAATTTTCAAAGCTCCCAAAGTCATCCTGACCCTCTCTACTACCCAAAATCCCATGTATATTGTCTTTGTCAAAATGGACTTATTTCCATTTGTGGAAGTGCTGCTTTTTAGCTTTTTTTTTTTTTTTTAAATGGAATTCCAGAAAAGAAACGTCTGTTACTGTTTTTTATTGTCACAATTTTGGGAGCCTGGTCCACCCTGCAGTGGGATGTAGGCACAGCTGGTTTTGGCTGTCAAGTCTATTGAGATTGCTCACCCCTGCCCTAAAACTAATGCCCAAAAAATCCTCACTGTTCTCAATTTAAAAAAAAATTCAGCTAGAAGAGATAAGCAATGTACTGAGTGCTAGGGATGGGTCTTTCATTTAAAAACGAGGCCCTTTCACTTTTAAGTTCTCTCAGTGATTCTCAAAAAAGAGCCTCTTAACCATGAAGGATTTATTTAAATGAAAGAAGCTAACACAAAAATGTAGTTGCTGACCTTGAGCCAGACATCCTGGAGAGCGAAGTCAAGTGGGCCTTAGAAAGCCTGGCTTAACAACAAGGCCAGTGGAGGTGATGGCATTCCAGTTGAACTATTTAAAATCTTGAAAGATGATGCTGTTAAGGTGCTACATTCAATATGCCAGCAAGTTTGGAAAACTCAACAGTGGCCAGAGGATTGGAAAAGATCAGTCTACATCCCAATCCCAAAGAAAGGCAGTGCCAAAGAATGCTCCAACTACCGTACAATTGCACTCATTTCGCACGCTAGCAAGGTTATGCTCAAAATCCTACAAGGTAGGCTTCAGCAGTATGTGGACCGGGAACTCCCAGAAGTACAAGCTGGATTCCGAAGAGGCAGAGGAACTCGAGACCAAATTGCTAACTTGCGCTGGATTATGGAGAAAGCCAGAGAGTTCCAGAAAAATATCTACTTCTGCTTCATTGACTATGCGAAAGCCTTTGACTGTGTGGACCACAGCAAACTATGGCAAGTTCTTAAAGAAATGGGAGTGCCTGACCACTTTATCTGTCTCCTGAGAAACCTATATGTGGGACAGGAAGCAACAGTTAGAACTGGTCATGGAACAACTGAGTGGTTCAAAATTGGGAAAGGAGTACGGCAAGGCTGTATATTGTCCCCCAGCTTATTTAACTTATATGCAGAATACATCATGCGGAAGGCTGGACTGGAAGAAACCCAAGCCGGAATTAAGATTGCCGGAAGAAATATCAACAACCTCCGATATGCAGATGATACCACTCTGATGGCAGAAAGTGAGGAGGAATTAAAGAACCTTGTAATGAGAGTGAAAGAGGAAAGTGCAAAAAACGGTCTGAAACTCAACATCAAAAAAACTAAGATCATGGCCACTGGTCCCATCACCTCCTGGGAAATAGAAGGGGAAGATATGGAGGCAGTGTCAAATTTTATCTTCCTGGGCTCCATGATCACTGCAGATGGAGACAGCAGCCCTGAAATTAAAAGACGCCTTCTTCTTGGGAGGAAAGCGATGACAAATCTTGACAGCATCTTGAAAAGCAGAGACATCACCTTGCCAACAAAAGTCCGAATAGTCAAAGCTATGGTTTTTCCTGTCGTGATGTATGGAAGTGAGAGCTGGACCATAAAGAAAGCAGACCACCAAAGAATTGATGCCTTTGAATTGTGGTGCTGGAGGAGGCTCTTGAGAATCCCCTGGACTGCAAGGAGAACAAACCTATCAGTTCTAAAGGAAATCAACCCTGAATGCTCACTTGAAGGACAGATCCTGAAGCTGAGGCTCCAGTACTTTGGCCATCTCATGAGAAGAAAAGAGTCCTTGGAAAAAACCTTGATGTTAGGAAGGTGTGATGGCAAGAGGAGAAGGGGACGACCGAGGATGAGATGGCTGGACAGTGTCTGCGAAGCAACCAACATGAACCTGACACAACTCCGGGAGGCAGTAGAAGACAGGAGGGCCTGGCGTGCTCTGGTCCATGGGGTCACGAAGAGTCGGACACGACTAAACGACTAAACACACACAAACACACAACACAAAAATGTTGTGTTTTTCATGATTTCTTCTTTTATTAACCCTTTTCTTCACTCAAATGGCCTAATATACCTACACAACTGTGGCATCCACCCTCGTGCCCTTTTTGCTTGACCTTCAAGCCTCAGAGCACACGAAGGCAAACACTCTCCTCTTTAACACTGCTGCCACCAGGCGATCTCTGAATCACCATTACCTCAGAAAGATTCAAGTCCACTCTTCAACTTCTTTTAAATAAAACTTTGGTTTATTGATTACAGAGATTGATTCATAAATATCTTCAGTAGCTAATCACACCTCAGAATTTCCCAAACTACACACTCTATTACTTTCTCTGACTTTTCTCTACTGCCTGACTGACTCTGACTTACATTTCTCTTACTGACTACAGATTGACTCAGGCTCTGCCTCGCAGGGGTCCCCAACCTTTGGGCCTCCAGATGTTCTTGGACTTCAACTCCCAGAAATCCTGGCCAGCAGAGGTGGTGGTGAAGGCTTCTGGGAGTTGTAGTCCAAGAACATCTGGAGGCCCAAGGTTGGGGACCACAGTCTTATAGCATCTCTCTCGGCTCCGCCTCTCAGCAACATTAATATGCATGAACCATTATTACATAACAAACATAAACCATTACATAATATAACATGAACCATAGACCTAATAAATAGAGACTGCTACAACAACTTTCAGTTTATTTGGGAATGTCATATCATCCTGAGTCCCTGCCACCATGTACTTTCTTAGTTTACCCCTCCAGCCCATATTTTCCCCTCTCTTTCTCTTTGCCTCATTGCTGCTGTCATCAGATTCAAGCTCTACTACTTTTTTGGACTAGTGTCAGAAATGCTAATGAGGGGGAAAATAACTGACAGGCACTCCATAAAAAACAAAAGGAGCACTGTACAACCAAAACAGTGTTTCAGAAAGAAATGAAACAGAAACAAGAACATATCTCTGTACAAGTCCCTACTGTCTTGTTCACAATGCCTTGAATCCATAAGTTATAATTTCTGAAGCAAACAATGCCCTCAACTCTCAAAGCAATGAGCAACAGGCCAAAGGGAAACTGGCTTACAATTTCAACATGTAATAATGGGCTCAAGGTACAGGAAACCAGATTTAAGCTGTATAGTATATGAAAACTTCTTAATTGTTAGACAGCATGACAATGGAACCAATTACCTCAGGAGGTGGTGATCATTCCAGTGCTGGAGGCATTCAAGAGAAAATTGGGCAACCGTCTGTCAGATCTGCTTTGATTTGGATTCTTGCACTGAGCAGGGGTTTGGACTCAAACCCCCTTCCTCACTTATTCTTTGATCCAATGTTTTCTTCACTGTAACCTGGGTGGGCTACAGGACAAAAAGCAGACATGTACAAGATGGTGAAAGCCAGGCCAATGCTCTATGTGTTGGTTGGAGACTGTGTACACCAGTGTCTCTGTATGATGACCTCCCTCCCTGCATCCTTCCTAGCTGCAGGGAAAGTTGAAGAAAATCCTGGGTAAATCACCTCAGATCCTGATGAGCAGGCCATCCTTCACTAGTTAGAACTTAATGTTTGACATTTGGAAGACATAAGTGTTACTACATCAGTGCTCTTTCCTTGGGGTAGATGATGATTATTTTAAAAGCTCTGTGAATCAAGCAAACAAGTACAGTGGACCCTCGACTTACAGATGGCTCCACTTACAGACTTTTCGAGTTACAGACTTCTCTGGCCGCAAAATTTAGGTTTGACTTGCAGCCGGAGAAACAACCTACAGACAGGGAGAAAAATGGAACAAAAATGGCCAGTTACGGATTAATCAGTTTTCAATGCATTGTAGGTCAATGGAGCCTCGACCTACAGACTTTTCGACCTGCAGCCACCATTCCAATACGGATTAATTCTGTAAGTCGAGAGTCCACTGTAGCGGCCCAATGAAAGTTTTCTTTTGTACGCAGAGTGAAAACAGGATGTTGCTAAGAGACCATAGAATGCTTGATGAGATCTGTCTCTCACACATACACAGAGAGGCCAACACACTATTGTTGTAGTGCAGTATTCACAGTTAATGAAAATGCATATGAAAAGCCTTCAGGTAAGTAATAGGTAGGAGAAAAACATTTTTGCTGACCTCCCTGGGAAGTTAGCTTGTGGTCTGAGCTGCCAGGTTTCATTAGTGCAGTTGCAGAGCTCCAGTTGCTAACGTTGGTGATTAATCTATCCAGGCTTCCACTGAGAGCATTACCTGGCTTTCCAAAGGAGGCCTCAAGATGCTTCACTTTCAGCTGAACAAAAGAATAAGTTGCTTAGAAGAATATTGCAAGTCTAGGAGAAAGTTTCATACAAGAAATAAAGTAACAAAACATTGCTCTTAAAGTACATGTCATTCCTTCTGAATTAGATCCATGAAACAAAACTGTATCTACTATTTAGTTGCATTATTTTTATTTTGTATTAAGCAAAAAAAAAAAAACCTAAGCAAAATGGGCTTTTTATATACGCCACTATAGCACTTAAATCAATTTCTCAGTGGTTTACAGCTTAATTAGGCAGGCTACTCATTGACCCACCCCCATCAAGCTGGATATTCAATTTACTAACATGGAAAGGATGGAAGGCTGAGTGAACCTTGACCCAGCTACCTTGGATTGAACCCTGGTTGTGATCAGAGTTTTGGTTGCAGCACTATCACTGCACCACAGGGCAGTCTTAATAATTATAGAGAGGTTTTCTGATTATTTTTCAAAATTTTAATTTTGAAAGTGAAACGCATGAATATTAATACATGAACTGTTAAACTATTTTCCCAGTCAATATATACTTGTCAGTTGGGAGGGCGGGCTGTATTTTATTTCTAGCATTCATAATAAGATGAACAAACTGTGAAACTTGGCACTCATGTTGACAACAAAATTTATTTGTTTGTTTGTTTGCTTGTTTAAATTTTTATATTACACCATCTAGTGACATGCCACGACTCTGTGTGCTTTCCAACAAAAGCATAAACGTAAAGAAAACAAACATCTCCCCATCCACCCACACCATAATAATATTAAAAAAGATTCACAGAAAGCACAAGATGGCAGCCATGGACAAAAATTAATAAATGTAGAAAAATGGATGAAATTAAAAAAAATATATGCCTTTTTGAGAAGCAAGGTGATGTGATTCCTAAATGTCAGAGGGGTAGGGGCCTGGCACACCTCCACAGGGAGGGCATTCTACAGAGAGGCAGCCACCAGCGGAAAGGCCCAGCTCCTGGCTGTGGTCTTCCTTGTTTCCCTCAGAGTGGCCACCCGCAGCACCAGAGCATGAGAAGTGTGAATAGTACAGATGGTAAATCGTAGGGATGGCAAGAGGTACTGAGGTCCAAACCATTCAGGGCTTTCTATGTCAGCATAAGTACCTTGAATTTGGAATCATACAGGCAGTCACTGCAGGTGAGCAAGGACTAGGAATATATGATTGTATCTCAAGGTGCCCAGGACCAGCTTGACCATCACATTTTGCAATAGCTCCAGCTTCCACGCTACCTTCAAGACCAATCCCTTGCAGAGACCATTGCGACAGTCAGTGTTTGAGACTGCCAACACATGAACCAGTGTTAAAAGTGACTTTCTGTCTAAATAGGGCTGCAGGTGTGCAATCTGCCTAAGATGGAAAATAGCAGACCTGTCCATGACTGAAATTTGTTTCTCCATCAAGTGGGTAGCAGTCCAGATGCACACGCAGCTCATGAACCTGGTCCTTCAGGGGGAGTGCAAACCTGTCCAGAGCAGGCAAGAGGCCCTCTAATTTATCAGGGACCTCTCTTAAAAAGATCTCAGTCTTGTCAACATTCAGTTGCAGCCTGTTAGCCCTTGTCCGGTCCATTGCCAAGGCCAGGAAATACTTCATGGTCTGTACAGCTTGGTCTGTACACTGAGCAGGGCCATGGTCTGTTCCCTGTTAACAATGAAAAAAGAGAGCTAGAGCTCCACGTCGTCAGCGTAGTGATGACATTGAACTCAAAATCTCTGGGTGACCTCTCCCAGTGGCCTCATATAAATGTTAAGCAGCACTGAGAAAATGATCAACCCCTGTGGGACTCCACACTGAAAGACCCATAGGATCAAAACAGCATCCCAAAGTTTTACCATCTGGTCATGGTCCTTGAGGAGGGACCAGAGCCAGGATAATACTACCCACCTATCCCCAAACTTGCTAGCCAGTCCAGAAGGATACTGTGATCAATGGTGTCAAAGGCTGCTGAGACATTCAGGCGGACCAACAGGTTGGCCTCCTTAACAGGTTATCCAGCAGGGCAACCAGAACTGTCTCAGTCCTGTTGTGTAGTAGCCTAAACCCCAACTGAAATGAAGACTATCCACGTCCTTCAAGAACGTTTAACAGTTCATGTATTAATATATAGAAAACCCTTTTCTATGCAACCCTAGTGGTGGAAACCTGTTCACAGTGATGCATGCAATTCCCATGACAAAATTGGTGAGAGGATTGTATGAGATTATTAGTGTGTCAGGAAATGATATTGAATACAAAATAATGCTGCATAAACAGTTTTACAGCTCACCTTCTTTGTCATAAAGGTGTCTGCTAGGATTTCTTGAAAGCACATCTCTTTCTCTTCTCTTTCCAACTTATGCACACAGACCAAAATAGCCAATTTCTGCATGAGCAGTTAGCCACTGACATCTACAGAAGGCAGCAGGAGGCTGAGGCCTACATCTGAGAGCATGAAACCAAAGAGGACCATTCCGACTCCCAACCATTTGCGGACAGACCAACCATCAGTGTATCTGGCTTCTTCGCCATTTTTCTATTCACCCAAGATATGTTGTCTCATATGGAGTTCAGTGATGTCTGTTGTCTCGTTTTCACTGCGGATAGTCTTTTAGCACAAGTGTACCATCTGTGTCTGGTAATTGATTTCCCCTTAACTTTTACCAGCTGCTTTTAAAGCAAAATTCTTTCTTCTTCTTCTTCTTTTTTGCAATTTCAGATGATCCAGCCTGCAAATAAAGCATTTTGGTTTATGTTGCTATGCTAGAGCGATATAATTTATTCAGTTAAAAAAACTCCCAATCAAATAGCCCAAACAAGGAAGGGCACACACTCATCTTAACATATTACAGAGTACAGTACATAAATAAACAGAAACTTCCAAATGTTCCTAAGAAGAAAGGGCTGCATCCTGTTTTTAATTAAAGAAATATATGTCATACACTAGCATCTGGTGCCCATCAAAAGAACTGGCCAGCTGCTCAAGGAATTTTTGTGTAGCTGGTTCTTCCTTCAAAGAAGTTTCCATGGAGTCTCCTGCTGTTGGTTTAGGAAATGTAGTACCACAAGGTAAACTTCCAGGGACTGTTATCTTGAGGCAAAAGGAAGATTCACAAGACATTGGTAAAAGCACAGTGTTGAACCTGACCTTCCTTCTGTGAATAGAGCAGAGCTCATGGTATCTGTAGCCTCCCACTTTCCTGCATAGATCTTCCTAATAACTGCCTCTGGTGCTTGGGAAGGATCTGAGATGTGCCATGGATTTCCTCCTCCTCTCTTGGGTAAACTAAGGGGCAGAAAATGTTTCAAACAAATATCCATGTGTTCCTTTAAGGGCTGGTTCATGTACAACATCCCAGCTTGTAAAAACAAAATCAACAATTTAAGCTGACCTTCTTAAAAGTAATCTGTAGGCTGAGGTCCTATCCAGTGCTGATGGAGGAAAAAGCTATATTTTTTTGTAGTTACACAGGGTCATGTGCTGCAGCCATTGCACAAGCAGTGATGACATAAAAATGGGACTTCTGCTTCCTCTGTGTTCAAGTCCTAAGAATGTCATGCTGCTTGTGTTAAGCTCTGTTGTGGAAGTGGTTTGATATACAGGTCAAACTGACCAGCTAAATTCAATAGGTACAGATACTGTAGCGAGCGCGCTGAAGCCTCTATTATCTCAGGCCTCCAGGAGGTACTCACTCTTCTTCCTTAGTTGCTGCCACCAGGTATTGCTGTTTCAATACCAATTATTCACTGAGACATGTGTTACTTTGAAACTTAAACTTGTTTATTTGATCACTAATATGTAATAGGAAAATCAGAAGTTGCTAATCAATCTTTCTCACTCACTGAACTCATTGACACACAGAACCCTACTCTCACTGACTTACTGGCTCACAAACTCACAAACCTCACAAACTGACTCTCATACTCCATACACCCCCCTTTATATCCAAGCCCCTCCCCCTTTAGCACCCATCTTCCATTCCCTCATTGGCTCCTTTTTCACTGCTCAACTGTGACGGACAGGTGAGGGCAGGGCTGAACGCTACAGATATTATCTGTCGTATTATATCCAGATGCCAGGCAGAGATAAAGATCCCATAAAAAAAGTTGAAAAAAATGTTTGATGGACCTGAAAAGGATCACACTGGGATAGATACTGTGAGATGGGCTTAATTCATGCCATATCCAATTCAACTGAAATACACCTTCTTCAATATGCAAATATCTCTCAAATGATTTTTCATGAAGAGGTAATTAATTGCTAGTTGTGTAAAACAATTCCCTTATGCTTGATCCCTAATTCTATTGTCAATCATTTTCATCCATTCATTCTGCAGAGGAAGGAAAAATAGGTCTAGCTGTCCTTTCCACAACAGTCATAGCTTGTAAATGTAATTTATAACGTTATAAACCTTCTTTATAAAATGAAGGAGCAGGAGAACTCATCATATATGTCTCACCTGGCAAGGAAGACCTGCTTTGGGTCATTCACACAAAAATGGAAATCAGTTTTACTTGCCTTGACCATCTTCCCTCACAGTGAAAAAGGTATTGCTCTTTAATACCACTGAAGCCATTTATAGAAGTTTCGAGAGCACTGAGCAGGGTCAATGCATGGAACTGGTGTACTGAGGACCAGAAGTTGCTTTCTCCAAGGCTCAAAAGGTATCTTTGATACTTCCCCTATAACTTCTGAATCATTTTGTGGAAGATACAATTTTGTATCTTCATCTAACAAACAGCACATCTCACAAAGAATAAATTGTCAGCAGGATGTGTGCTTAGAAACCTGAAGTTCTTATATTCCTTTTCACTTGAGTGTTTCTGCCCCATCTTTGCTAACACATTTAATTAAAAATTGAGGAAAGTACTCTACAACAATATAGTCTGTTCTTCCAAGGGACAACTACTCAGTTTATCACTGTTTTATTGACTGTGACAAGGGGAAAAATCAATTTTTAATGCATCTTTAAGGATTTATAAAAAACAGTTATGGCAAAAGGATGTATGTATGCATGTGGACACAGTCTATGCTATCAGCCACGTTAGCACCATGTCCATCTTCTGAAGGATTTGACATTATTAATTATGTAGGTAGAACAAAGACACAAAAGGAAGCCAAAAGGATTTTCAGGCTCCATCTGAACCTTCTGTGACTTCCAGCCTAGTACATGGATTTGATAGTTTATGAAGATTGTAATAAATGTCCTAGAAAATGTACAACTGACACATTTAAGCCATGGTCAGGCACTGAAAATACACCCTGATTCTATATGTAAAGAGTATCCTCTCCATCTTCCCTTTGTCACTGTCCATTCATAGAGAAGGGCAGTCTGCAGTAGGCAGCCTTCTCTTGTCTCTGGTGGCTGTTTGTATACTTTCAAAGCTAGAAAAATGAGGACGCAAAATCACCTTTAGGACCTCCTGAAGGATGGAGATGGCTCTACTGAGGATAGCCACCTTCTCCATTTTAAAAGGCCACAAGAACAGCATCCTCATCTTTGCCACACACTACCCGAATGAAACCATGGCAGACAGGCAACATTTTATTAACAGTAAAGCAACATCATTAAGATCTTGCATTCCTTTGGTCATTGGTTTGAATGCGATTTTCTACAAAGTCCACCTGCATTTGCACTGAAATCCTTGCTTCTCCCTCTAATCCAAAACTTTTTATGGGAATCAAAGTTGTTTGCACATCAGGTGTCAATAACCTTCTTGCATAAGCATAAGCCTTATTGGTGTGTACGGTCCGGATCTCTGCCTCAGCAACAGAGCTTACAGGATTGATGGGGGAAATCCCTTTCTTTTTAACATATCAGAATCTCCAGCATAAAACACAAAGAACAGTAGGCTGTCTCTAAAGTTTGTCATTTTTTTCTGTTTGAAAGCAGAAGTGTTCAGCTGGTAGGGCTTTTTTTCCATCAGACTTTCAGTATACCTCTTGATGACTTGTGAATTATTGGCTGTAGATTGGAACAGCAGCATGATGGGGTTTTAACTAGCTGGCTGCTCCAGAGATTAGAAATAATAATTCCTTAATACCAACATAAATTTTGGATAATGTCAGAGACAGGAACAGCTCACCAGTCTGAACGACTTGTCCCATTTAACTGTCTGGAATGAAGAATAGGGAGATTTTTTTTTAAAAAAAGCTAGGGTTTCATTAAAGCTTTTGCCAATTCATTTTTCATTAGGTCTGAAAGAAAATAATTTGAACTTTGTCAGGTTCATTCTCATATACTCCCCTATGCTCATTCAAATAAATCCATTTGAGAAACTTTGAGAACAGCATTTTAGACCACCCTGGTCAACATTAGATGGTTAAGGGTTAAATAAGTATTGATACCAATTGTTGGAAGCAAGGACTTTTATTTAGCCTTGTGTCTCCTCCCCAGTTCCAACTCTCACATAAGTTGGCTCAAGGCCTACGTATGTATGGCTGTTTGTGATCTCTTTCAAACCCTAACTGCTGTATTTGGTATCCTTACACATTTTAGTAACTAGGGGCTCCTCCAGACAATGCCAGTTTTATCAAAGTACTGAGTTTTGCATTAGTAGTATCAGAACTTTTCCTGCCATCCACATGACATTTCTTTTATTTTGTGTTGTATAAGGCATTTTCCCCGTCATGACTTTCCACTAGCGATGGGGGTATATATAAATATGCGTGCACAGCTGGACTTAATGAGGGTCCAGTCCCTGGGGCCGGACTGTCTACTCATGTGTCCAGTGGTGGCAGCGACCTCTCCCTTCCAATCACTCCTGGAGCACCGCTTGGCTAGCAACTCAACAGCCTTGCAGAGGCAATCATCCTCCCTCCCATTTCCATGAGTGTCTAGCAAAGCAGGGCTCCTGGAGCAATTGGAAGGAAGAGAAAGGCCACTGGTGGAGGTATTTGTATTCGAATACCCTCATCTCTGTTTTCCACATCTTTTCATCCCTCCTGAAACTATGAGTAATTGTTACTATCACTTTGTACTGAAAACCAATTTTAATCCTACCTATTTGCAGCTGTTGTTCAGAGTGGGAGCCTTTTGTCAGAAACATTCCCCTTCCCAAAGCAGAGAAACTCCTGCACAGGACTTAATTTCTCAAAGGTTTTCTAAAGAGAAGAGATGTGTGTGTTTTTCCCAGAGGTTTTGATGCAAATCCTGATAAACCTGTGCTCTTTCAGTAACGAGCGACAGAAAGAGAGGTTGAAAAAAAAAGATCCCTCTGGAAAAGCCCTGACAAGTTTATTTAACAAGATTATACACTGATTTCTTGGAGGGCATGAACAAAGGTTTGTATGAAACATTAGGCTCACAGAAAAAAATACAAGACATGACAGTATTACACAGAACAGTGGTGGAGAATGTGTGGCTATTCAGTTATTACTGAACTGCTGCTCCTCATCACTAACTCTACTGGCTATGTCTGATAAAAGTTGTAGTAACCCATTAGTATCTGGAGAGCCGCACATTCCCCTGCACTAATGATAGTGCCAGCATCAGCAGAACAACTGGCAGAACAGACTCAAATATGAACTGTCATAATGAATGTTCTGGGGAAAATGCTGGTGTACAACAGAGTATGGAAGGGCTTATAGGACAGCTTGCACAAATAAAATCTAAGTATTTGGTCTAATATTTATGCAAGAATTTTTAAAAGGGGGTGGGAATTTTGCAGCAGTGCAATTACCCCCTAGATAAAGGTCATATAAAATTACTGTTTGTTTGTTTTTTTGCTATGAGATCCAAATGGATCTGGATTCAAGAGAGTTTGGATCTAACTGTGCTAAAAATTTATGAGAGGATATCACCAAAATTCTTTCTCTTTTAACTTACTTAATGTTGTTGCTGGAAAGGAGGCAGTGGTTCAGCAGAACATTATTGCTTTGAATTCGATTTGAGCTGGTCCATTCTTCCTCCCGACAGTCAGTGTGAAAGATACTCTGGTCTGTAGCCCCCTAGGCTGACTGCATGGGGCATTGAGCCTGCTGTTTGGACCACTGCAGGAATGGGCTGGTGCACTCTTAAAGGTGCCAGTGTGAACCAGCCTCTCCCCAAAGCAGTCTTACCCCCCACCTTTCTGGCTCCAGTCAGGATTTTCTTTGGTATGATTGAATTCCTTTAGTCCATTTCACGCAGGTGTGATTTCATTCACCTATTTCATTCCACAGCAGTGGGCTGTGTGCCTCAGGTGATGTCTTCAAGTCAGTTTGGCAATGACCGTGTAGAGCAGGGACCTCTTCATCTTCTGTGCTTTATATTCTGAATATTTTAAAAAGAGGTTTTAAAATATGCACTGTGCCAGTTCCATTATGGACTTGTGTGAGAAGAAGAGAAAAGGAGAGCAAGAGAGCAGTATGATTTATTTGTTTATTTATTATCTCCCTTTCCCTCAATTTCAAAGGAGGTGGGGAGAAGATCCTCCTGGCACTTTCTTTGTGGCAGGTCCTCTCAGTGGGAGGGGACTAATAGTGCTATGTCTCCATGTCTTTCCTGGATTCCCAATGTGGTATAATGGACAGAGTGATAGACTAGGACTGTGGAGAACAGGGTTCAAATCTCCACTTGGCCATAGAAACTCACTAGGGGAGAGGAAAGCCCTTTTAGGGTCACTGTAGGTTGGTTCCAACTTGACAGCACAGAACAATATGTCGTTCCTAACAACATTAAAGAGAGAGAGAAATAGATGTCTCTTTCTTGAGCAGATATAAAATGCAGACACTCTCATTTGGCAAGCAAATGCCAATTATTTGTGGGCGAGTTCACCCTTTTCCAGTTTTCTGTGTCAATGGAAGGATCTCTTTAAATGCCTCAGTGTCCAAGCAATCCTTTTGAGCCCCATTGGAGTCAGTTCCAAAAATTCAGCCCACAGCTCCCCAAACCATTGAGACAGTCTAAAATGCCACCCTATGTAAGGGTTACAGGGCTGATGCCATTCTGGATGGCTGCAGCATTTTCAGTGTGTCAGCCGGACATGAATTTCACAGGGGTGTGCATGTTTTCTATGGAAAGTCTTTTTGCCAGGCTCACGTCTAAGGCTCTTAACGGCCATAAAGCTGATTTCAGGCTGACCATATGCCAGTATAAATCTCTATTTCACTTAAGGAATGGACAAAATGTGTTCCACAAGGGAAATGGTGTCCTGAAATCAAGAGGGGATGAAAAATCCTGAGCATTCGGATGGCATTCTCAGGTCATGCTTAGCAAGATGTTAACTCTGGCAGGCTGTTGTAGAGGTCCACGTCATGATTACGGAGAAAAGGCAAAACAGAAAAGGAGGGGAGAAACCACCAAAGCAATTTTATTGTAAAGCAATGTCTTTCCCCACATCCCAATATGATTTTTGATTGGCAGGGAGAACCTATACCATTTCCTGTGTCCATTATGATGTGGACACATCATCCTAGAGCCAGTGCAAGGGGCAACCCTACTTTTCCTGCAGATACTTAGGGACTGTGTAGACTGGCCATTTTGAGAGTGGGATGAATTGAGCTACCAAAGGGTCTTTGGAGGTTAGAGGACAGATGTGCCATTTAGCATGATCCTTTCATCTGAACAGCAAACAACCCCTTGTAGCTTTATCAGCTGTCAATTAAGTGCTTAAATGATTTTTTTATGTTGTTCCTCTCTCCTTCTCTCTGTGTCATTCAGTTTTCTCCCTTACCCCTCCCTGCTTCCCTTCGCTTGTTCTCCCATCACTTTCTCTCTCCTCCTTTGGAATCTGCAGCCACAATGTCAGAGGCTGCTGTAGGCTGTTATCTCCAGGCTAAACAATGAGCATTCCAAAATGAATGCATGCCCTATTCCTGGGTCAGAAGGGTGTGTGACAGCACTTAAAGAGGAAGGGTGGATCGTTCTAAGTAGAAAAACTTGTGAATTATATATTTTCCCCAAATCCAAACTATGCCATCAGTGATTCATATATCATATCTATATGCCAACATGGACAAGCACTTTAAAACAATGGACTGATTTCATTTATTTAAAGAATTGTAGCTTACTTTCAAGCAAAGCCTCCATGGTGGCTCATAACAGAATAATTATTTTAAAAAAGCGATTAAAAGCAACAGGATTCAAAGAGGAGATTAAAAGTAGCAATCAAAGTCACTTTCAGAAAGTTAAGAATGAATATTGTTGTGACATGCTGAAGTCCTGAATTTTTGAATATTTTGAAGTCCTGAATATTTTAGTGTGTTTTTCTTTAATCCCTTTAAATATCTATCTATCTATCTATCTATCTATCTATCTATCTATCTATCTATCTATCTATCTATCTATCTATCTATCTATCTATCTATCTATCTATCTATCTATCTATCTATCTATCTATTGAACTTGTATCCCACCCCTCTAGACTGTTTTCCCACCCATCTTTACTGTTTTAGCTGCTAAATATTGCCTTGTAATTATGTAAGCCATCTTGGATCCTCTTTTAGGAGAAAGACAGGGTAAAATATTTCAAATAACTAAATAAGAATAACTTTACAAGCTGTGCATTAGAACAGTTTTTAAAAAGCAGGACAGAAATACAGCGAGAGACAATTAAAATCACAGGAAAATACAAATATTGTCATTTGGTTCAAGAGATCCGGAATAATTGGTATCAACCAAAACAGGTTTCTTGAGGCACATTTCATTGAAAATGCAGTATCCCTGGTTGCCAGCCATCACCTGCAAGAGGCAGCAGAACCTAGGATGAGGCCTGTGAAGCAGTGGAGTACAGGTATAGAGGAGACCAAGAAGTCTTTCAGACAGCTAGTTATTTTGTGTTAGGGACACATTTCTGGCTGAAGGGGATAACCTCAGTGTGGCTTCCTATGATGGTATAACTGGCCTTCCCTCCATTTTATAGGGGCATTTGGTTGAGATAAGAGACATATCAGGCCTATTTTAACAGTTGATACTGCTAAATATATGTTTCATTAATGAAGGGGCACTAGACACAGAGTTGTAGGACTGTGCTCTGTTCTTGTGTGGATGTGGAAACCCATACAGGAAAATCTATACGAGTCTTTTTTTACCTTCTAGAACTTTGCTCCATTAGGAACTGCTGGATAACCCAGCGGTTTAGGTGTCTGGCTGTAGAGCCAGAGGTTGGGGATATAATTCCCCACTGGGTCTCCTTGACAGAGGCTGGACTCAGTGATCTAAAGGGTCCCTTCCAGCTCTGTAGTTCTAAGATGATGATGATGATGATGATTCCAGCACACATGAAACAATTATAATTTACTAGGCCTGTCTGGACTGCTGATAAGGTTGTGTATATAAAAAAAGTAGTGCACACTTTATGTATGCTTTCAAAATGGAATCAATTTATAGTGGCCTTAAGAAGGCTTTCAAGGAAACTGAGATGTTTAAGGAGTGATTTTTACCAGTTTCCTGCTTCCGGTGAGTTTCTATGACTGAGTGGGGATTTGAACCCAGTGAATTTGTCACTCTATCCACAACACCACTCTGGATACAAAGGAAGGAAGAGGTTGGAAAAACAAAAGTGTCAGCAGAACACTTCAGCATCATCATTTGTTTTTGTTCCCAAACTATTTCACTTGTCAAAAAGAGAATGGACTTCAAATATGGAAGGGCTGATAAATGAGTGTTATCTGCACTCTCATACAGTATTCTGGGCTACAGGGAGGAAATTCACAAAGGTACTTCAGTGATTATTGATGTGATAGACGTTTGGTTACTAGTGGACTTCAGCCATAATGGATTTAGGGTTTTGCCTCTTCTCGAAGTAGGGAGGCTTTTTGAACTGCTAATATTTTTGATTTGTCTGTTGCTAGCAACTAATGTTTAAAGTAAGATATTTAGAATGTTGAAGTAAAATCCAGTCTAATCCGCTTACACTGAGGCATCAAGGAGGAGTTGTTTGCATTAACTATAAATATGCACAGCATGTTCACAGAGTCAGTATCTAACCTCAACCATACTGTGACTGTCGTTTAAAGTTTTCTTTAAATATACCAAATTTTATTATTTAAAAGTCAACCGGTGAATGTTCACATACAGTATCTTTCAGTGTGGCCCAAAGCTGTCTGACTCAGTTTTGGCATTCAACTAAGTATTGGGGTTGAGGTTATAACTGTTGGATGGGAAGAATGGAAACAAAATATACAGAAAGGGAATTTGAAAAAGCAAAGTCACTGATACTTTTAGATAAAATACATAAAAATAATTTTGCTTTTATTTTCACCTTTGCTTGAATTTTGTCAAAAAACAAATTATTGTGTTATAGAAATTGTGCAATTGGTTTGTTATACCCACTGTGGTGTGGTGGATAGAGGGGCAGACTAGGATTCAGGATACCTCAGTTTGAATTCTTACTCAGCAATGGACCCTTGGGGGTAAGCAGGTGGAAGCTGTAAAACCATTCCTTAAAGATCTCACCTACTTTGAAAATCTTATTAGAGTTGTTATAAGTTATTTCCAACATAAGACACATAACGTAATTGGTATGAAGTAGAAAATATAATCCCCTTCAACCACAGTGACAGATAATCTCTCCTTCTTAGCACAACAATACACCCACACAACAAGACACACTAATCACCCATCTACAGAAAAAGACAAAAGCCCATCTTACAGCCATAAATACTCCACTCCCAAGCCAACTACACCAGAGCACAGAATGCTGTCCTCTGAAGATACCAGCCACAGAGACTGGTGAAACGTTAGGAAGAACAACCTTCAGAACACGGTCAAAGAGCCCAAAAAACCCACAACAACCATTAGATCCCGGCCGTGAAAGCCTTCGTGAATAAATTAAAGGACCTCTTAATGAGCGTGAAAGACGACAGTGCATAAAATGGTCTGAATCTCAACATCAAAAAAACTAAGATCATGGCCACTGGTCCCATCACCTCCTGGCAAATAGAAGTGGAAGATATGGAAGCAGTGACAGATTTTTACCTTCTTGGGCTCCATGATCACTGCAGATGTTGACAACAGCCTCAAATTAAAAGACACTTGCTTCTTGGGAGGAAAGTGATGACAAGCCTAGACAGCATCTTAAAAAGCAGAGACATCACCTTGCTGACAAAGGCCCGCATAGTCAAAGCTATGGTTTTTCCAGTAGTGATGTAGGAAGTGAGAGCTGGACCATAAGAAGGCTGACCGCCGAAGAATTGATGCTTTTGTATTGTGGTGCTGGAGGAGACTCTTGAGAGTCCCCTGGGCTGCAAAGAGAACAAACCTGTCCATTCTGAAGGAAATTAACCCTGAGTGTTCACTGGAAGATAGATCCTGAAGCTGAGGCTCCAATACTTTGGCCATCTGATGAGAAGAGAAGACTCCCTGGAAAAGACCCTGATGTTGGGAAAGTGTGAAAACAAGAGGAAAAGAGGATAGCAGAGGACGAGATGGATGGACAGTGTCATCAAAGCTACCAACATGAATTTGACCAAACTCCAGGAGGCAGTGGAAGACAATAGGGCCTGGCGTGCTCTGGTCCATGTGGTCACAAAGAGTCGGACACGACTTAACGACTAAACAACAAAACAACAAGGAAATATAATGAAGTGTATTCCACAGTCAGGTACATACAACATATGTATGTATTCTAAGAAGTAAACATGGAAAAAGGAGCTAAAATCTACAGTGCAAATTCTACATGATTTATGAATAGTAAATTTCAGAAGGCTCAATTTGACTTAAAAGTGTGTAGGATTGTAGTCTAAAATGCCACTATGCTTTTAAAAATCCGTTCTAGGCTTCCCATTACAGCATTCCTTCTTTCTCATGTTCAACAGATTTCAGGTCTCTTTCAAGTATGCAAGCAACAAATCCCTTTCTGTGTTAGAGAGGATGAAAACATATGTCAGCTCTTGTCTTTTGTTATGTTTACTACTCCACAGGAAAGTGTAAAAAACTCATATGCCATAACTTCAAAATCTTATTGACATAATAAGCCCTATGCTTGGAGGTGTATGTGGAACTGCATAATGTAGGGTCAAACTAGATCCTTAATTTTGCCTGTTTTTAGAAGAGATGCATGACACGTATGTAAGTGGGAGAAAACCAGATGCTTGGTCTTAGCATATAATGAGGAATAAAGGTCCCATAAGATCTTGTTAAAGACAAACCAAGGTCACAATTCCATTTGTAGTGGCAACCACCTCTGACAAATTTCTGCATGGTGATTCTCTGTGTTGACACAGTATCAGATTCCAAAAAGTTTACTTAGATATGCTTCGGAATCTAATACAATCCTGAGCATATTCATATAAGAAAGCATTTAGTCAATGTACCCAGTGTGGTTTAATGGATAGAATGACAGACTGAGGATCAGGACATCTGGGTTCCTTTGTGTACCCAAAATTAAACCAGGAAGGTATTTTACTGGTTACTGCAATGTCCTACTAGGAGTTCTTATGAAGAAAAAACAATTAACCTTTAGCTCCATGAAGATGCTCTGCTAAGCTAGTACACTCAGTATTAAGCACCCAATAAGCACCATCTTCTGCCAGATACCTCTGTGTCTGTCATTACTGCTGACATTACCTTCTGCCTGAAAAGTTAATGAGGAAACTTCCCATCTTCCTGTGGGAGAGTTTGCCCTCTTGACCTAAACAAAACAAAAAGGGTCACTTTGATAAGTGGAGATTTTGCCTGCTGCAAGTAGGCCATCGCAACCCACGAGCTGGTTGTAAAGTACTGAGAGTCCAACAGGGTAGAAGTAATGAGAAAGAACACTCTTTGCCGGTTGCTGACAAAGACTGATGGAAGGGAGTAAAGCAAAAATGGAGAGACAAACTTGACTCCTAGGGGAAGAACAGTCATATCTTTGGTGAATATGTGAGACTTAGGAGCAAGTGGGAGGTTTTCTCTAATTTAGCAGCTGCTCTACCTCAAGTAAGAATAGCTTCTCCTTTAAACACAAAGAGAAAAAATTGTTCTTTTGGCTGAACTACTCCTGTCCATTTAGTACAACTTGAACAAGGATATCCAAATAAGGAGTTAGGATCTGAAGTGCACTGCAACCATAGTGTTGTGTGCCAGTCCAAACCACTCCAGGTTTCTTTTTTAACCCAAGGATTTCTGTTAATTAATGGTGAATACAAGGCTCAGATTGGGGTGCAAAACCTGAAGAAAACAGAAAACATGTTGAATGGGATTGAGTGGGTACAGTCACAACAATCTCCACCTCTGACAGTAATAAAGAGTCTTATGCCACTTTAAAGACTAATTGGCTTTATTTAGCATAAGCTTTCATGGATTGTTGCCCACATGTATCTTATGAAGTTGGCTGGAGTCCATGAAGGCATAACTATACAGCTGTAAGTTTCTGTCAGTTTGATCATTTGTTTGTCCTTTAGGCAAAAAAGGGTGGGGCAGATCTTTGTCAAATTTGGAGGGTAGGTTTAGGATGGTCTAACTTTAAAAACAGGCTGCATGGCATCCCTGATAGGCACTTTGGGTGCCCCAGAGGCACCCCAGTTACTTTTTCATTAAATGCTCGAGAGATTTTCATCACGGTTGAAAGTTGAAACTAAGCCCATAGATAAAACCTGTAAGTTTTTAATGTGCCACAAAACTTTCTATTGCTTTTGATGCAACTCACTTCCAGAATCCGGAGCTGGAGTCCCGAAGGCTGCATGTGTCGTTCTGCCAACTCCTGCGACATTGCTGGAACCAGTTGTATTGGCTCTTGCCTTTCCATTGGACCATTTCAGCAATGTGGAGAGGGGGGATCTGCTGCTTGGGTAACAGCCTATCCTCCATATTACCTTACCCGGGCTTCATGCTCTGGAGAGGACACTCCTCGATTCAGAGCATGTTACCATAGTCTCTCGAGACTGAAGGATGCCTATGTAACTTCCAGAATTCTCTAGCCATCAGCTATGTAGGCTGAGAGATTCTGAGGGTTGTTCCAAAAAGTAACATTTCCAAGCTCTCATTTTACAGGATGGACATTAATGAATATCTGAACTTTAGAGAATTGAACATTTTGTTGTTGTGTTTGATTAAATCAGGATCCTTCTACTGTAGCAAAAGGAAGATGTTCAAGAGCCATTGGAACCCACAGTCTTAACAACAGCCATTTGGGTAGAAACGAGTGTAGGGATTTTGTAATAGACTTAAACAGATTACCTCATGTCTGTCACAATAAACTGGGCATCTTTGTGTATTGGGACCAGTGTGAAATGATGGCTTTATGGGAAGGCAAGGAATGGAAAGGAAAGGAAAGGTGGGGAAAGGCAAGGAAGTTCAATAGTATCATAATCGTGCTTTGTGCTGTTTTGGGTACTGAGTACATTTAAATTTTGTGATTTAGTGCCAAGTGACTTTAAACTGATCACTTAAGAAATAAGATTATGCAATGGGCACTGCAATGAGACTAGTAAATATATATTTTTTCTTTAATAGTCCTATGGTTTTTTTTTGTACATCCATGTATTTAAAATTTTATTACAATGGGCTTAGTTCCATATTGCTGGCATATAGGAAGGTGCCACGTGTTCAGATTTTGAACTGGAGGTCTAAATTGTGAACAGCATGCACAAAAGCAGCTCTGGATGGGGTTGCTTTTTGAATCTAAGTAGCATATTAGTAGCTGTCCTTCTACACAGAAAAGTGAATGATAACACTGTACATTTTGCCTGCTGCTAGCCTGATGAATTTGCAATGTAGAAAGCCCTTAAATTAAAAGGATTGCCCTTGAGGGTGCTATTAATAACACAGTGTTGCGGCTATGTCAAATGCTACAATATTAAAATTGCCAGGTAGACCACTACCTAACATAGATCTTTTGCTATATAAAAATGCAATGCCTGTGCAGTAAAACCAGATAAGTTGCTCTGAGTTATACTGAAGTCTCTTTTTACAAGGTGAGCTTTGGCATCTAAATATGTCAAGGCAGTGAAGTGCAGCCAATTTCCGATGAAAAGTACAGCCAGTTGGTTCATGAACAATGCAGGGGAGCCATAGTGCCCTTGCACTGAAAACACCAATGGTATACAGTGGCCTCACTCAAGCATAATGCTGAACTATTGCATTGGATAATTTAATGTTTGTTATTTAAGGTGGTGTCAACACCTTGAACCCTTCGTGTGGGGTTCCTCGGGGATGGACACTATCCCCAATGCTGTTTAATATCTATCACGGGTTTTGGAGTACAATGTAATCAGTATGCTGATGACATGCAACTCTATCTCTCTGTTACCACCTCTGCAGTGGATGCTGTCCAGACACTGGAGCATTGCCTGGTTGCAGTACTGTACTGGAATGGACCAGGGCTATCAGGCTCAAACTGAACTCGGACAAAACAGATTTTGATCCGAGGGGGGAACCTCCAATAGGTTAGGGGGTTGGTCCAGTTTAGGGGCGAAGTGCATAATTTGGGTGTTCTTCTGGACCCAGCTCTTTCTTGGGCATCCCAGATTGCAGCTGTGTTAAGATCAGCCTTTCACCAGCTTAGGCTAATTAGCCAACTTTGCCCCTACCTAGACGAGGACTCCCTCAGGACTTTTGGTGCAGGTCCTGGTCATCTCTTGGATTGACTACTGCAATTCCCTCTACGTGGGACTCCCTTTGAACCTGATCTGGAGACTCCAGTGGGTCCAGAATGTGGCAGCTGGATTGTTGGTTGGTGCAAGTAAATTTGACCACGTCACTCCAGTTCTGGCTTGCCTCTACTGATTGTCCATGGTGTCCTGGATCAGGTTCAAGGTTTTGACACTCACATACAAAGCCCTCCATGGTTTGGGCTCATGTTATTTATTCAAGCGTCTCTCCTTAATGTCATTTGCATGACCCACAAGATCATTCCAGTCCAGGTTCCTCTGTGTGGCCACCTTGAGGGAGGCCCATACATCCTCTACAACAGGTAGGGCCTTCTTTGTGGTGGGTCCAACTTTATGGAACCAGTTCCCAGAGGAGCTCCACCTAGCCCCCTCCTTGTGGACTTTTAGGAAACAATTAAAGTCATTGCTTTCAGGGAAGCTTTCCACACCAACCCCAGCTAACCACCTTCCTCCCATTTTTTCTTTCCCCTCCTCTTCTTCCCTCCCCTCTTTTCCTCCATCTGCTCTGGGATTAGTTGGTGCCATATATATACGTATATGGCATCAACTAATAGGGTTATTGCTATTACTTTTAATATTTCTATTTTAATGTTTGTTTTCTATTTTACAATTTGTAAGCCGTCCAGAGTAGTGCTGTGACACTATTGAGAGCAGGATACAAATTGAACAAAACAAACAAACAAACAAATAATATAATATGAATTCCCAAATTCTCTACAATGTAAGATAATCCATGTTCGATCTGACCAAAGTTTCTCTAATCCAACATTCTATAGCCAACTATATGCCAAATGGAAATCCACAAGCAGGACATGAGTAGCACAGTACTCTACTGCTTGTATTCCCCCAGCATGGAGAGACACACTGCAAGTCAGATTTAATTTCATTTTCTAAGCTTGAGCTTATATGCAAGCTAAGAAAACAAAAGTAAATTAGGATCCCATTGTGCTATAAATTAATTTTTATTATGAGTTGATTTTCAAATGTATGTTATTTTGATAGAAAACTTAATATTTGATAACTGAATATAGTATAGCTTGAAAGTATGTCACTGGGAGAATACTGTATTCTATCCAGAAATATGGTAATTGATTGCAATACATTGTTTCTTATAGTGAATGTTTTGGTATTTGAGGATATTCCATTTTTGTTTGTCTTTTTGTTCTCTCACTGTCTTGAAACACAAGCGAGGCACAATTAAATTAGACTTACATCAGGGTGACAGAGCATAACAACTGCATTGCTCATGAAAGTAAGTGCAATTGCCCAGACTTTATTCATTTTAGAAGCAGACAAGAGCTTTAAGCAACCTGGTGGCTTCAGAAAACCAGTTTACAGTAATTCCTATTAAATC
The DNA here is from genome assembly GCF_051106095.1 of Pogona vitticeps. Lineage (NCBI taxonomy): Eukaryota > Metazoa > Chordata > Lepidosauria > Squamata > Agamidae > Pogona > Pogona vitticeps. The sequence goes on along the minus strand of NC_135784.1, from coordinate 52,196,487 downwards.
ACCCAGAGGAACTAACAAGGCTTTAAAGACTGTCATCCTTCATTTGGAAAGTTATATGGTGCTCTTGGGTTTCTAGAGACCTTACACTGATTATAGTCAGGTGAAAATTGTATTTGATTTATTTTCTTGACAAGAACTTCCCTAAATTCCCAATTTTCTTCATAAATTAGACAAAAACAATGTAAGAATCTATTTTATTTTATTTTATTAAAGTGTACATGAAAGAAAATAAAACTGTTAGATTTACCCTTGTAGGCAGAGAGCTCTGAGTAACTAGCTCTAAAAATTGGACTGTGAATGCCTCTTTACCCAGCTATATTTGTGGCGTACTTGAGTTGCCCCCCTTTTTTTCTGATAGGTTTCACATCTTTGTCACCCATGGGACAGACAGGTACAACATGGTCCTTCCATATTTGGTAAAGCTTCACCTAGTGAATTTGCCTTGTGAAAATAATTAAGAATGTTGTTTCGGTAAGAACTTATCAGTATTTGTGAATTTCTTCATAACTATGAGGGAAAGAACTTGAAATTTTTAAATATATATATTTGGGAGAAAGGAAATCTAGTAGATACATTCAATCCTACCCCTAACAAAGCTTCCATTAATGTACATTTTCAGACATCAACCATGTCAACCATCCACTTCATGTAGAGAACTTAAGACAAGATGGCATTTGTATATGAACTGAATGCAAAATGATATTCATGCTAGAAAAACAAGGAAAATTACCACCGCAATAAACATAACATATTTGTTTATAATTGATAATATATGTATGTTGTTGTTCATTTGGATGTATTCAGGTTAGAAATTCATGCATGGTAAGAGTTCTGTCATTGACGTATGGTTGTTAAATACTGATTGGTTGGGAAGAAAGAGTTGAGGAGGAGACGGCAGTTGGTTTGAGAATTAGTTTTAATAGGCTATACATATTCATGGAATTTGTCAGATAAAGTATGACACCAAAATATTCAACAAAGGACAAAGATAATAGATGTAAAAGAACAAAAAAGTTTGTTAAAATGAAGATGGGTGGCCACATCATGAAACAAGTAGATTGGCAGTGGAATAAAGAAGTACATCAATGGTGACCTTGGATTGGAAGAAGGGGTAGCAGACTACTATAAACTATATGCATGATATTAAAAGATCAGTAGAACTGGGTTAGATGAGCTCTAACAGAAATTAGTAGAAGCAAAAAAAAAAGTGAGGCCAGTGCCCAACAGTGAAGGTTGATGGGCTCATAAGAAAGGAAGAAGTGGCAGCAGTTTTACATAGCAGTCAAGTAAGTTATTATATCCATGTGCCAGCAAGTGATAATGCAGACTAAAGCAGTAGTTTCATTGTGGTGGCTTTTTTTTTTTTTTCATGTAACATCGATGTAGTAAATAAAGACATGGTCATGGGTTTTAGTCTAATTTTTTTAAAAAGCAGCACGGTCAAGGTAACACAAGCACAAATGACAGAGGCAACGCCAAATACCTAGAAAGCTGTGGGGGTGGATGTCTCTGGTAAAAGCAGCAGCACAAGTTTATTAGTGGCTGCTTGTGCGGTGGTTATGCATCGTGTGAACCGACAAACTGAAACTGTTAATCTCACTGAACTGTTGTAATGAGTAGAGCGACATGTCTGGGTTGCTGCAGTATCCAACGTTCAAAGGGTAAACACAGATGGCCACTCATGGTTCTCCTTGATTGGATGGAATAGCTAGGAATACAGGAACAAAATTTTAAAAAGATTTTGATAGGTACAGGGACTGGGCTGAAAACAACAGAATAAAATTTAACAGGGGTAGGCGCAAAGTTCTATACGTGGCGGGGGGGGGGGAACATATGCACAGTTACAAGATGTGAGATACCTGGCTGAGAAAAACTATGAGCGAGAAGGATCTTGGAATTGTTGTAGATCAGGGGTCTCAAACATGCAGCCCGGAGGCCATTTGTGGCCTGCCGGAGGATAGTTTGCAGCCTCCTGCCTTGCCTGCCCCCCTGAAGCACCCACTCATCCTCTGCTGTCAATAGTAAAAAAAAGCCTAGCCTTTCTCCCCGGGTCTCTCCCAAGACAACGCCTCTTGCACCTCCATCCAGCCTGCCAGGCTGCAGTTCCAGATAGAGGGTCCAAGAGGCGCTGTCTTGGGGGAGAGCCAGCGAGCGAGGCATGCTGCCAGCCCTTTTCCCCGAGCACCCGAGCTGCTGCCGAGCAATGCCTGATAGCAGAGTTCACCCCAGCCTATCCTCGAAGAGTGCCTCCAACAGCGCTCCCAACAGCAGCTGCAGTTGGTGCCGTCTCTGCCATGGAAGCGGCTCTCTGGCTCACTTTCTCTCTTGGCACCCTCAGCACCAGCCTGGCCAGCGGCTGCCTCAGCGCCCAGCCTGCTTCCTCCTTCTCCTTCTTGTCTTCGTCCTGCTTCAGCCACCTCGGCTCTGGGGGCTGCCTGGGCTCGCCTCGCAAAGTTTGCTCCTGTGTCATGGCTGGGGTAGCTGCTGCTGCTGAGTGCACCTTTTTTTGAGGGGGGCCCTCTGAGAAAGGTTGCCGGACCTCCATGTGTGTGTTTGTGTGCGTGCGTGCACGCATACACACACACACATACACAAGCACACACACACACACACACACACACACACACACACCTGTGGGGGAGCCCACCCATTCTGTTTAATTTCTTGGGTACTGATTGGGGATTTTCTCCTTTGGTAAGGTGAATTCTGTGAGGGTTTTTTAAAATTTTATGTCGTGCCTTCCTTCCCCCCCCAGCTAGGCGGTTGCTGGCGCTCCCTCCCTCCTCCGCTTCTTCATCCTGCTGCTGGTGGTGATAGTGAAGGAGCCGGACAGGGTCGTGGCCGGCGATGAGGGCTCGCACACCCCTCCTCCTCCTCCTCAGAGCCCCAGTCAGGCTAAGGAAACTCCTGGGCGGCTTTCTCGGGCTCTTGCTCCGCTTGGCATAAAATCTGATGCGGCCCAGCCTCACCCAGACTCTGCCTCCAGCGGCCCCCAGGTAAATTGAGTTTGAGACCCCTGTTGTAGATCAAAAGCTGCATATGAGCCTACACTGTGATGTGGCAGCAAAAAAGGCAAATGCTACTTTAAGCTGCATTAATAGAAGTATAGTTTCCAAATCCTGCGAGGTGCTAGTCCCCCTGTTTTTGGCACTGGTTAGGCCTCATCTAGGGGACGTGGTGGCACTGCGAATTAAGCCCCAGAAGCCTCTGTGCTGCAAGGTCAGAAGACCAGAAGTCATAAGATTGATTTCATGCAACAGAGTGAGCTTCCGTCGCTTGTCCCAGCTCCTGCCAAGCTAGCAGTTCAAAAGCATGTAAAATACGAGTAGATAAGTAGGTACCACCTCGGTGGGAAGGAAATGGCTTTCCATGTCTAGTCGCACTGAGCATGGAAAACTGTCTTTGGATAAATGCTGGCTCTACAGCTTGGAGACAGGGATGAGCACCGCTCTCTAGAGTCAGACACAACTGGACTAAATGTCAAGGGAAATCTTTACTAGGCCTCATCTACAGTACTGTGTCTGGTTCTGGACAGCACATTTTAAGAAGGATGCCAACAAGCTAGAGCAAATCCACAGGAGGACGACAAGGAAGATTTCCAGGAGACTATGAGGTTGGCATGTGTAGTCTTGAGAAAAGAAGGAGATATGATAGCATTTTTTAAATACTTAAAAGGTAGTGATTTGTGATCATCCCAGAGTACAGGGCACATTACAGTGGACCCTCGACTTACAGAATTAATCCATATTGGAATGGTGGCCGCAGGTCAAAAATTCCATAGGTTGAGTGTCCATTTCCCATGAAAACCATTTAATCCATTCCAGCCAAAGAAAAAAAATCCCAGGCTTCCAAAGCTGCACCCAGTGCCCTCTGCCTTCTGTCCCCGCTGCCCTCTGCCTCCCATCCTCGTGGGGACGGGAGGCAGAGGGCACCGGGGACAGGAGACAGAGGGCAGCGGATGCAGCTTTGGAAGCGCGGGAAGCCGAAAGCCACTCTGCGCCCGCTGCCACCTTTCGGCTTTCAGGGCTTAGAAAGCTGCACCCGCTGCCCTCTTGTCTCCTGACCGGAGACAAGAGAGCAACGGGGGCTGCTTTGAATTTCCTGCCCTTTCCCCCTGCCTTTTGTAGGTCGAAGCTCCAACTGCAAGTTGAACTAAAATTTTGCGGCTGGAGCTTTTCGTGTCTCGAAATTTCCATAAGTAGGGACCTTCATAAGTGGAGGGTCCACTGTATAATGGGCTCAAGTTACAGGAAGCCAGATTTCAAATAAACATCAGGAAAACCTTCTTAACTGTTAGAGCAGTACAGCAATGGAACCAACTACCTCAACAGATGGTGAGCGTTCCAAACTAGAGACATTCAGGAGAAAACTGGACAACCATCTGTCAGAGCTGCAATGATTTGGATTCCTGCATTGAGCAGGATGTTGGACTCAATGGCCTTTTAGGCCCCTTCCAACTCAGTTATTCTAGGATTCTATTATCATTCTATAAAGTTCATATGGCAACTCAAAACTCATGTAGAGATGGTCGTCTTAGGCATTATTCATAAAGTTACCATGCTCCTACTTAATCAGAAGAAGGAAGCGTGATACTGGCCAAAATCCCTTAGTGTACAGTAGTAAATAGCACCAAGGTAGGCCCATTGAATCAATGATTTGGTGACCATTTGATACCATACATTCAATTGATTCAAGTGGGCCTATACTATTTACAACTTACTTAAGCTTAGAAGGTTGCGGTTAGACTAGACCTATTTGAATCAGTGGAACTTACAGAAGAGCTGATTCACTAAATCCTCGTTGATTCAGTAGGCCTACTCTTGTACAACTTATTATGTTAAGGAACAGGATCATGGCTAATGTTTGTGGCAAGATCCAGCCATGCATATTCTGCCAAGCTGATGTAGACAGCATAATCACATAGGGCGGCTAGTATAACTTCCCAGCTTTGCTTACGTCCTCTTTGTTAAATGAGAGCTGCAGTTATGTGAAAGCTATGCAAGTTTAGTGGTGTACACATGATACTGATTACTGCATTCTTTGGCTAAATTATTCTTTGTAACCTCCAGGAGCAGATTAGTAGGTCATGAGATGAGCCACAGCCATGATTTGGAAGAATAGCAGCTTAAACTGACTGTTCCATTTATATCCAGACAGGAGTCAAGTACTATACAGATATGGTGCTTATCTTACATATTTATTATTAAGTCTGTGCCCATCCTGATAATTATTAAATGATACATATTTTAAATCATAGGTAGTGAATAATTGTTTTATCCTGTTGCAATTATTGCCTCAGGCTGCTAAATAAGCAACAGAGATTAAATAATTTCCTTTGGTAATTATTTTTGAAGCAGAATTTGGGATATAAATGATTTGTTGTTGGAATAAAAGCAGAAGTATATATTTTAATTAAATATTTGCTCCGTTTATTACATAGCAGACAACTAAATGTTTCCCTTAGTGCTGTGTATGATTTTGAAGAAAAAGAAGTAATTGGGGGGGAGGGAGATTTCTTTGTGCTGTGTTTGTTTACGACCTCTGAACTTACTGACATAATGAAAACAAAACCAAAGGTGGCCAATTATTTTGCCCTCTGAAAGAAAGCAGCATTTTGGGCAACAGCTGGTGCTTAAATACTTCACTGTCTGGTAAGCCAACTTGACTGCATCATGTAACAGCCATATACATAGATCAAGATGGAGACTGTCTGGTGATTTGAATACTCAGGAAAGAGGCCGAATGAATTTATTCAAACATACCGTATTTTTCACACCATAAGACACAGTTTTTTACCACAAAACAGGGGGTGGGTGGAACGTCTGTGCGTCTTATGGAGCGAAGAAAACAGATTATATTTTCCTGTTTTCTTCTCCTAAAAAATTGGTGCGTCTTATGGTAAGGTGCGTCTTATGGAGTGAAAAATACGGGTATATCCAATCCTAAACGTGTGCACCAAAGTATTTGCCTGAAGTCCTCCCTATAGCTCCTTTCAAACTTCCCTTGCTGTGTTTTCTGATATACATTTCCTGCTATTTTTCATTTTTGAAAAGCGAGCGGCATGCAGTTTCCAGGTCCTCACCTGGAGCGCTATTTTTAGTAGAAAGATAGGACATAAATGTAAGAAATAAATATGTAAATGTAAGAGTGCTCTTATGCATGTGCACTCAGAAATAAGTTTCACAGTGTTCAGCCGTCTTACTCCCAAATAAGTATATAATGATAATTATGTGTTGCCAAGTTGATTATGACTTATGGTGACTGTTTCCTGGGCTTTCTGGGCATAAAATTTACCAGTCCCTCTTTCTCATTGTACTGTGGAACGGTGCATCTTGTCAGAGGTTGAACAAGTGGGAGGCCACGTAATCCCATCAGCCATACATGTTCATCTTGTCTGATCCTTTTCCTTCAAAGCACAGTTGGGATTTGAACTCCCAGTCCCTGGTTCTCCAGGGCAGGCATTCCAGCCTATGAGCTATATTTTGCAGAATTTTGAATTTCTGGTAAAATTTCTTCTGCTATGCAGTAGACGTACGGAGACTCACAGAGGAGAATAGCTACGGGTTCCTCAGAGCTCATCATCCCTTTGTCATTAACTGGCACTTAAAGTCTCAGTTTGTAGGTGCTTCTATCGTAGGGCTGCCATTTTTGTCCATAATTCCTTTATTATGTAAGTGTATAATCACAGGTATTAACCAAGAGGAAGATCTGATTTTGAAGTATTGTAGGTAGGTATACTATGTGTGTTCATGCAGCATCTTTTTTGTGAATAACCTGATAATTCAAGCATAACGAACTACTAGTAACAGAATTGGAACCTCAAATAGTTATTGATTTAATTATTCACTTTTTATGCTTCGTAACTAGCTCCAGCTCCAATTATTGGTTTCAATCCATGATTTAACAGGGCCCACCTGGGTCAGCTGAGAACTTTAAAGGAATTCACTGAATGAACACTATCGGAAGTAATTACTGGGATATATATTCGCTATGCCCCCTTTTGGAGAACAACTACTGAACGATGAAAGGATGTATAGAATTCAGAAATAGCTATGCCCTGCATTACTGACACTTTATTTTAGATGACTACTTGGCCGTTCTTTTATTGCTGAACTGACTCTTTCGTACCAGCTTAAAAGAGCTTTGTGAAATATCTAACATCTGGTTTGTAGTGAACTGGATTGACCCCAGGGAGAAAATACAGCATTTCTTTTGGATCATTTCTTTATTATGAGAAAGCTAATGACACTTTAAACTTAAGTACCCATTGGCAAAGAGGTATAGGCATCCTTCAGTCTCTAGAGACTATGGTAACATGCTCTGAATCGAGGAGTGTCCTCTCCAGAGCATGAAGCCCGGGTAAGGTAATATGGAGGATAGGCTGTTACCCAAGCAGCAGATCCCCCCTCTCCACATTGCTGAAATGATCCAATGGAAAGGCAAGAGCCAATACAACTGGTTCCAGCAATGTCGCAGGAGTTGGCAGAACGACACATGCTGCCTTCGGGGCTCCAGCTCCAGATTTTGCCTCGAGGTTAACTCCTGAAGCCTTTTCCATGAGTGGATATAGCCACAAGGCAGTGGAGGTTTGAAATCGGAGTTTTCCTTCTCCTAGATGGGCTGCCTTCCATGGCTGACGAGCCCCACCTACCCGCCCTGCTCTTTAATAGTGCAAAAGTATGATCTGATCCTTAAAACTTTCCTGACTCCCCGGCTTATGCAAATCTAATTGGCTTTCCTATTTACCATATTAAGGCCAGATACAAAATTTGACAATTTCTGGGAAACGCTCCTATAAAGCAGGAAGTCCCACCCCTAGCCCCACCCCCAGGCCATGTGCTCAGGAGACAAAAAGAAATCCCAGGGAAAAAAACTCAGCAAGGCAACCATGCAAACAGACCTGGCCTTCGCCCTCAGCCCAGCTTCCTAGGGAAAAGGGTCCTGGGTCCTGGGAAACGCTCTTATAAAGCAGGAAGTCCCACCCCTAGCCCCACCCCCAGGCCATGTGCTCAGGAGACAAAAAGAAATCCCAGGAAAAAAAACTCAGCAAGGCAACCATGCAAACAGACCTGGCCTTCGCCCTCAGCCCAGCTTCCTAGGGAAAAGGGTCCTGGGTCCTGGGAAACGCTCTTATAAAGCAGGAAGTCCCACCCCTAGCCCCACCCCCAGGCCATGTGCTCAGGAGACAAAAAGAAATCCCAGGAAAAAAAACCTCAGCAAGGCAACCATGCAAACAGACCTGGCCTTCGCCCTCAGCCCAGCTTCCTAGGGAAAAGGGTCTTGGGTCCTGGGAAACGCTCTTATAAAGCAGGAAGTCCCACCCCTAGCCCCACCCCCAGGCCATGTGCTCAGGAGACAAAAAGAAATCCCAGGAAAAAAAACTCAGCAAGGCAACCATGCAAACAGACCTGGCCTTCGCCCTCAGCCCAGCTTCCTAGGGAAAAGGGTCCTGGGTCCTGGGAAACGCTCTTATAAAGCAGGAAGTCCCACCCCTAGCCCCACCCCCAGGCCATGTGCTCAGGAGACAAAAAGAAATCCCAGGAAAAAAAACTCAGCAAGGCAACCATGCAAACAGACCTGGCCTTCGCCCTCAGCCCAGCTTCCTAGGGAAAAAAAAAGGCAAAGAGATTGATTCAATAAATACAGTGAATGCAACTCATGAATATTCTATACACATTTAATATGAATGTCTGCATATTTCAACACACCATGCACACATAAAGTTATTATTTACCCCAGACAGCAATTAATCCGAAATTATAAAGTTACTTGTGATGGTATTGCTTGTACGTACATAGGTTGGATCTTATACTCTGATGTAACAACTCCTAGAACTGCACTTATGTCAGCAGAACACACCCCACAAATGCAACTGACTATGAGCCTCTGAAATGAAAGAGTGTCCATGGGAGTAGCATTTACATTTATGTCTTATGCGCTGTCAACTCTTTGAGAACCATCAGAGTCACAGGTGTTGATAAAACTCTGTATACTACCATTGGTTAAAAGGTATCTGTTGGGAAAAGGAACAGAGAGAAACGTAGAAACCAGCTTTCAACTGAGACAGACTCTTCTTAGTGCTCTACTATCAACTTCAGTCTTGAAAGACTATGGTAATGTGCTCTGTATGGAGGACTCGGAACAGCGTCTAGTGTGGCTGAGGAGGCTAATTCGAGAGTCAATCCCTTCCAAACGGAAGACATATACAATCTGTCCCCTATCCAGCTCCCTGATTTTGCTGCTTTTGTGACTTGCTCTTTGCCTCAGCCTGCTGGACAAGGGACTCTATGATTCGGTAAAATAAACCCTTGATCTTATTCTCTGCCTCTAAGTGAAAGGGCAGAATAAGGGGTTACCCCACCTGTAGACAGCTGCCACTTCCTGCCAGGACTGTATGCACATCACCTCCTGGGAAATAGAAGGGGAAGATATGGAGGCAGTGTCAAATTTTATCTTCCTGGGCTCCATGATCACTGCAGATGGAGACAGCAGCCCTGAAATTAAAAGGCACCTTCTTCTTGGGAGGAAAGCGATGACAAATCTGGACAGCATCTTGAAAAGCAGAGACATCACCTTGCCAACAAAAGTCCGAATAGTCAAAGCTATGGTTTTTCCTGTCGTGATGTATGGAAGTGAGAGCTGGACCATAAAGAAAGCAGACCGCCGAAGAATTGATGCCTTTGAATTGTGGTGCTGGAGGAGGCTCTTGAGAATCCCCTGGACTGCAAGGAGAACAAACCTATCAGTTCTAAAGGAAATCAACCCTGAGTGCTCACTGGAAGGACAGATCCTGAAGCTGAGGCTCCAGTACTTTGGCCATCTAATGAGAAGAAAAGACTCCCTGGAAAAGACCCTGATGTTGGGAAAGTGTGACGGCAAGAGGAGAAGGGGACGACCGAGGATGAGATGGCTGGACAGTGTCTGCGAAGCAACCAACATGAACCTGACACAACTCCGGGAGGCAGTAGAAGATAGGAGGGCCTGGCGTGCTCTGGTCCATGGGGTCACGAAGAGTCGGACACGACTAAACGACTAAACACAAACACACAACTTGTATCCTATCTGAATTCTAACAACATACTATGTAAATCATGCTAACTAAATAAAAGAGCTCTCAGGGAGTTGCCTGTAGGCTCCTCTGGCTCAGACATCCGCTGTTGACTCCTTTGTTGTCTCTGTAAGTCAATTAGCCTTCCTTTGTTCCCAGATCATCCACAAATTATGAGCTGCCCCAAATCTCTCAACAGGAAAAAGGTGGCAAAATTTAACTGGCTGATTTATTTCAAAGATTAATTTAACTGAAGATTTAGATTTATTTGCACATATTGCTTATGAAGAGACATATTTCACTAAATTTATTAGCTATATTTGTTAGTACTTGTATACTCTGCTATTAATGGCAACCAGTGAAACATAATGACTAATTTTGGAAAATGCCACTGGGAACCATCAACAGAAAGCACAAATATGCTCAGAGGCTTCCTTGTGAATGTGAACTCTGTATCTTTTACTTTATAAACCTTTTGTTTATTTGTGCACTTAGAAATTAATAAACTGCCTTTTATCAAATTCAAGGATGCAAATAATCCCTGTTATTCTACATACCTAAAAACAATCATAGTTATGTGTAGAAATATGTGTAGAAAAAAACAGTATCTGCCGTTGACAACTGGCCAGCTCTACATCCAGCTTTCCCTGCACTTCAATCCTTATCTTTGCTTGCAGGCCCAGGACTACCCTCAACCCTTCCCCTCCAAGGTTTTAAACAGTAAAATAAGGTCCAAGAAAATATTCGCACAAACTGAACCAAGGCAATGCCTTAGTTCCCAAAGAGGACGGACAGAGGGGAGCTGTACTCACATGCTTATCTTGATTTACAGACATCATGCTGTGGAGGGTTTTTTTAATCAGAGGACATAATTGCTCTTCTTTGTTCAGGAAACTCAGAAGGATTGCCTATCACCCAAGGTAGAAGAGGAAATTACGAGTGGGAAATGAAAAGAAAGAGGAAAGGAAGTCATATCTTTAAAGTTGCAGTTTCCCCCACATATCCTCTGACTCAGTAGGGGATTTGGAGCATGTGGGAGACGGTTACCCTGTGAACTATTTAACTCTTTATTTTATATCTCTTGGTTAAAAAGTTCACAAGGTAATTGTCTCCTTCATGCCCCAAATCTATTGAGTCAGAGGAGAATTGTATAGTAACATGCTGGCTATATAGCTCAGTGAGTTAGTTACCTGGCTGCAGAGCCAGAGGTTGGGAGTTTAATTCACTGTTACTCCAGGGAGAAGAGCCAGCCTGTGTGGCCCTGGGCAAACTGCACGGTCCCAGGGCACCCCCAGAAGAAGGGAATGATAAGCCACTTCTGTGTATTCTCTGCTTAGAAAACCCTGAAAAAGGTTGCCCTAAGTCAAAATTGACTTGACAGCTCAAATTGTTATTATATAGTGACATCCTGCTATTAGCTAAGCATGGGAGAGATGTAAAACCTCAAAAATTCATGGGTGCTTCAAAAATAAGGGTCTGCTGCAAGAGAAAACTGCTACTTGATACCTTTGCATCTGCTTGCCCATCACACATTCTTACTTCACCATCTCTTGTGTACAGAGATTTCTGTCATCAGTCATTTAAAATAAAGATCCTGGCAGCACCTTAAAGACTAAAAAAATAGATTATGGAAATACATTATAGATAAGTAGCCAAGGGTGACTCAAGAGATATGGTTCTCTGAGGTAGAATAACAAACACCTTTGGCCAGTCATGTTGTCCTGGTAGCAGAGGCTGAAAGCCTCACAAGTCCCTCACCCTTTTCTGGAAGTAAAATAAAGTAATAACAAAGTTTTAAAAATCAGCATTTTGCTTCCTTTTGTGACAGACGAAATGTGATCACCTCAGACTAACCATGTCTGCTTCAACAGTCTAACACAGATATGCTTTCAGCAACAGTAATCAATATTTAGACATTTTTTTTACATGAAGGCTTCTCAGTTATCCTTTTTTAGTAAGCAAAGAAGGAATGTTAAGTTAGTCTAACTATATCCTTGTGGATCTACAGATGTTATGCCTTTGGAGAATCTTGAACATCACTCCTCAGTAATCAACACACTGGCTTTTGCTCACGCCATTTGAGAGAACCTCAGATTTACTCTCATAAAACTGCAAGAGAAGGTGTCTATCTCTGGACTAGATCCGATGGAAAGCCCTTTAATCTCTCTAGATTGAGAATGAAGACTAAAGACCAGCTGAAATGCATGCAGGATTTCCTCTTTGACGATGATGCAGCTGTTGTTGCCCACTCTGCTGAAGACATATGTAGCAACCCCAAGACCTACTGGAGTATCCCACCCTGTAATTATGCTGCCACCAACCATTCCCTATAAGGAGTCACACAGACCAGGAATGGATTTTAATAAACAAAAGAACAAGGTTTATTGAAACAACAAACAGGGTAAATAAAAGAATCAGGTAAATAGGAAACTGGAACGTGGCATAGCCCCAATCACACACATACAACAGCTTGGTTCCCACGGAACACCTTAAGGTAACGCACAGACCCTGAACCTATCAGTTCTGGCTACCTATATAGAAACCTGAACCTATCAGGTATGTACTAACTGACAAACAGTTGTACCCAGTCTGACACACAGACTCCAACTCCCCTTCTCCACACAAGCTCCAAATATATATACAGTACAGCTCCTCCCCCCTGATGTCCCGCCTTCCACTCCCCATAGGATGGAACTTTCCCTCCAAACCCATGACAGACAGGTACCATCAGTGCTGTATGTGACATGAATTGTTTTAGCAGGACTCATGAATTGTTTTAGCAGGACCTGCCAATACTTTGGATTAACAATCAGTCTGAAGAAAACACAAGTCTTGGGCCAGGGCATAGACTCGCCTCCCTCTATTACCATCTCCACACAAGAATTAGAGTTTGTTCATGACTTTCTGTACCTTGGCTCAACTACTCATATCTCTGACACACTCTCTCTAGATATCGAGCTGGATAAATGCATTGGCAAAGTAGCTACCATGTTCTCTAGACTCACAAAGAGAGAATGGCTTAATGAGAAGTTGATGGCATACACCAAGATCCTGGTCTATAGAGCCTGTGTCCTGAGTACACTCCTGTATTGCAGTGAGTCCTGGACCCTTTGTGCATAGCAGGAGAGGAAGCTGAACACTTTCCATATGCGTTGTCTCCGGTGCATTTTTGGTAACACCTGGCAGAAAAAAGTTCCAAATATAGTATTCCTAGAACAAGCTGGAATTTTTAGCATGTATACATTACTGAAACAGTGACATCTACATTGGCTTGAGCATGTTGTGAGAATGGCTGATGGTCGGATTCCAAAAGATCTCCCGTATGGAGAATTAGTGCAGGGAAATTGCCCCAGAGGGAGACCACAGCTGCGATACAAGGATATCTGCAAGCAGGATCTGAAGGCCTTAGGAATGGACCTCAACAGATGGACAACCTTGACATCTGAGTGTTCAGCTTGGAGGCAGGCAGTGCATCATGGTCTCTCCCAATTTGAAGAGACCCTTGTCCAGCAGGCCGAGGCAAAGAAGCAGTCCCGAAACCATCAAAATTAGGGACCTGGACAGGGACAGATTGTATTTGTCTTCAGTGTGGAAGGGATTGTCACTCTCAAATTGGCCTTCTCAGCCATACTAGACGCTGTTCCAAGACCTCTGTTCAGAGCACATTACCATAGTCTCTCGAGACTGAAGGATGCCTAATCTATAGAACTGGAGACTAAAAGGAATTCATACTCATTGTGATTAATTCATTTTCACTCCTACAATGGGATTTCCTCAAAGACACATGCCTCAGCAATCAAACCTACAAATGAAGACCGTGTTTACCTTACAAATCACACTGGTAAAAACAAAGCATGCTCAATTACTAGGAATAGGATTCTCATAATTCTAGGACTTCCAGTCTCAAAGGTTTTCTGGAAACTGTCAGGCAGACTTCTGAGATTGGGAGAGAAGAAATTAGAAGGCAAAGGAGATACTTTTCTACCACTATTGCCTACTTTATTCTACATGCACCAGATGGAGAGAAGCAGGGAATGCCCCCTCAGACCCACTGTTTCTTGGGAGTCACCCCACTGCTACATGGGAGTAGTAGTCTCACTATTAATTAGACTCAATGGGGCAGCATCTCAGTGAACTACATTCCTATGGAACAAGGAAGAGGTGCAACTGAGGGGGGCATCGTCTTCTTCTTTCCAGCTGAACCATGTGGAGTTAAGGAGTCACTGGCAGCAGAAATACACCACTTTTGTTTTCTGGTTTCCTCTACCAGCCCCAAAAGTCTTCCTAGCGGATTCTCAGTGGTTTCTTAGACTAGAAGTCATTGAATTACCAAAACACCATCCCTATCAATCATAAGCTATGGAAAAGAGATAACTTTTCATCATTTGTGGGAGCAATCTCAAGTGATGAAAATCTCTCTTGAAAAGTGCTAAACATATTGGCTAAAATCCTGTTGCATAACATAGTAAGTTGAACAAGAGAAGGCATACTGAATCAGTGGGGTTTTAGTAAGTCAAGTCCTCCATTGATTCAAATAGGCTTATTCTAATGCCACTGACTAAGCTAAGTAACAGGATTTCAGCCACTGTCTCTTTTGGCCTTCAGCACCTTTTGAATACTGGATACACTAGAGGATTTGCCACATTAACAACTTCAAGGATATCTTAACCTGGGACTAAACACTGTGTCTTCTTGAACCTAATGTTCACAGGAGGTCTGATTCAGGTGATTCAACCATTTAAAAAAAGGATAGCCCATATGAATTTGGTTTATGGCCTTTCAGACTGCTATACTTTATATTTATAAAGACAAATATTTCATTTAAGAGTACAGAGTAGTGAAGAGTATTTACCCACTCCTCCACTACATGAAGATGACCCGGGATATGTTAACACGAGTGTATTCTGAGTCACTAAAGAAAAGAAAATTAGCACTTTCCATACAGCATCCTATATAAAAGTCACAACCCTGCAAACTGCAACCTCTAAATCAGTGGTTTCCCAACCTTGGTTCCCAGATGTTCTTGGACTAAAACTCCCAGAAATAGTGGACAGCACAGCTAGTGGTGAAGGCTTATGGGAATTTTAGGCCAAGAACATCTGGGGACCCAGGTTTGGGAACCAGTGCTCCAAATGAACCTTTTAAATCTGGAAAATATACTCAATTGTCAATACAATGATGAAGGACAAGTGGGTTAAAGAATACAGTATCATCCAAGTAGCAGAATTTGTTGTTCTTGTTTTCTAAAAATCTGACCATCTGTTCTAAGGCTTAATCTGCTGATGTTTCATGTAATGGAGGGAGCCAAAAATAATACAGGATTTATTTATTTGTTTGTTTGTTTGTTTGTTCCATTTTTACCCCACCTGTCTAAATTCGGGAATCTACTCTGGGCGACTTACAGAATATAAAGATAAAAACAGCATATATAAAGATAATAACAAAATATAAAGATAACAACAGGATCTCACATAATGATGCCAGGTGACTCTTCACTGAAGAAGGGGTGAAGAATGATCAAGTCACTTTGTCCTGAATTCCTTCTGCTCCAAGTATTGTTACTATTACACTCTCTTTTCCCATTTTTTTGGCAACAATAAGATCCTTGCATTTACAAGACAAATTATAAGACAAATTTTAAA
This sequence comes from Pogona vitticeps, assembly GCF_051106095.1. NCBI lineage: Eukaryota > Metazoa > Chordata > Lepidosauria > Squamata > Agamidae > Pogona > Pogona vitticeps. The sequence continues at coordinate 52,180,797 of NC_135784.1, read as the reverse complement.
TGAGGAAAAGCAGAGACAGAACTCAAAATATCTGCATTATACAAGCTGTAAAAATACATTTTGTAAGCTTCCTCTACTGGGTAAATTTATGTTTAAGGAAGCTAAGCTCCCTATTTCTGCATCACTTTCTGATCATCAAGGTGCATATGTGTGGGAGAGAGTAGTTTTCCCCCCCTCTCCATCTTCTTCCCTTCCTTTCTCTTTCCTTTCAAGTTGTGTAAATCCAGAGGGACATCAATACAGCATGTGTTTCTTCCCTGCATTATTTCTGTCATACCACAGCCATCAGAATATTATCTGTCATTTTCTTTTCATCATCACTTTCTCAGGCAGATGCCAGGGACTCGCAATAGAACTTCAGAGTAAAAAAATGGATTGCTGAAGGTCTAAGAAATAAAGTGCATTAAGTTAGATTAGCAAGCAATTGTATTTTTTTTCTTGTATAAATAAATGTTGATAATACTAGCCATATCTCTAGAATTCTCCCTTTTAAAATTACAGTAAGCCAGCAGTCTTTAGGTATCTGAGAGCTCTGGAAATGGCCTGAATCTTTATTTATCCTTCTCCGTGATCTCTATGATTCACCTCCATAGCTTTTTCATATTATTGTTGTGAACTACCCAGAGTGACTTTAGTCAGATGGGTGGCATAAAAGTAAGTAAGTCCCCTTCATAGATTGCTGCCTTGTCATGGCAAAGGGGCTTGAATAATTCAGAGAAGCTATGGGCTATGCCATGTAAGGACACCCAAGACGGACAGGTCATAGTGGAGAGTTCTGACTAAACACGATCCACCTCGAGCAGGAACTTGCAAGCCACTCCAGTATCTCTGCCAAGAAAACCCCATGGAATGACAGACCATAGAAGGATTTAGAGATGGGGTATATGAATACCCCTCCACAGGTGAACATAATGAGAGTCTAGCTCCATGGGGCCGTATGGTCCACGCATGATTGCGCTGCAGTGGCAACTACCGCTGAGCCTTCCAATCCCTCCGGAGATCACATTCGGCTCACTACTCCTGGCAGGAGGTGGGATGACAAGCCTCTCTGCTGTGTTGAAGAGTGGCTCGTCAAATGCTATCTCTTGAGCCATTGGAAGGCTCCAGTGGAAGGATCTGCCTGTGCCCATGGCAGATTAGTGAGTGGACTATCCGGCCCCATGGGAGATGGAAGGAAGGTAATTCCCCCCTCCCGCCTTTGCCTGTGTTTCTTCTCAGCCAGGACTCTGCTGGGGCCATGCTGCATAGACTAAGCAGGCAATCCAAATATAAGCACTTTATTCTTTAGGTGTGTGGGTGTGTTGTTGGGGTGGTGAAGGACAGCCAGTCTCTGTTCCAGTTGTTCTTCCCAGCAGAATCCAAATCCAAGCAGATCTGACAGATGGTTATCAAATTTTCTCTGGAATGTCTCCAGCACTGGAGCACTCGCCACCTCCCAAGGTAATTGGCATTAATGTTGTACTGCTCTAACAGTCAGCAGGTTTTTCCTGATATTCAACCAAAATCTGGCTTCCTGTAACTTGAGTCCACTGTTACATGTCCTGCACACGATTGAGAACATATCCTACCCCTTCTCTGTATGACAATCTTTCAAGTATTTGAAGAGTGCTATCGTATATTTTATTTATTTATTTAATTATTCTATTTATACTCTGCGTATCTGGTCAATACAACCACTCTAGGCGGCTTATTTTCTCAAGACTAAACATGCCCAGTTCCTTCTATCTCTCCTCACAGGGCTTGGGTTCCAGTCCCCTGATCATCCATGTTGCCCTCCTTTGAACTTGTTCCCGTTAAGTCACATCCTTCTTAAAGTGTAGTGTCCAAAACTGGCCACAATACTTGAGAAGAGGCCTAACAAGTGCTGAAAGAGGGGAAATAGTACCTCATGAGATTTGGAAAACTAGTGTTATTGAATCAAAATATTGCATTTGCCTTTTTTGTAGCCACATCACACTGTTGGCTCATATTCAGGTTGTGATCTACAATGACTCCAAGATCCTTCTCACTCACAGTATTGCTGAACAAGGTATCACCATTTTTAACTGTGTGTTTATTTCCCCCCTAGGTGTAGAACTTTGCACTTATCCCTGTTAACTTTCATTCTGTTGTTTTCAGCTGAGTACTCAAGCCTATCAAGATCTTTTTGAATTTTGTTCCTGTCTGCTAAGGTATCAGCTATTCCACCCAATCAAGGAGAACCAGGTGTTTACCCTTTGAATACTGGACACTGAAATAACCTAGGCAGGCATCCCTACTCAATATACCACTTGAGTGAAATTAACAGTTCCTGTTTGTTGAATCACATTATGTACAAACACCACAAAAGCAGCCACCAATACAGTTATGCTGCTGTTTTCTGAGCCAACAACCCCCGAAAACTTTCCAAGTATTTGGGGTTGCCTCTATTATCTGTGCCTATGTTACTGTGACCCTGCTGCTTTTATTTAAAATAGAATAGATTTTTTGCTATCCACAAATTTGATAAACACTCTTATGCACCACATCATGCAAGCCGGTTCTGAAAAATGTACACTGGCTGCCGGTTGCTGCTCAGGCCCAATTCAAAGTGCTTACTTTGACATATAAAGCCCTAAATGGCTTAGGACCTGGTTATCTAAAGGACCACCTTCTTCCATATGAGCCTGCCCGTCCTCTAAGATCAGGCCAGGAGGCCCTTCTGAAGGGGGGATGGCATGTCAAAATAGGGCCTTCTCGGTTGTTGCCCCCCAACTTTGGAATGCCCTCCCTAGAGACATCCGCCTGGCTCCAACACTCTTGGCTTTTCGGCGCCAGGCAAAGACCTTTCTGTTCAGCCAGCATTTTAATTAAACAATATTTCCTAGCTGGCCATATGAGCAGCAGGACTTATTAATTTAAATGTTTTAAGAATTATTTTAATATATGCTATTTTACATTGTCTTTTAAAATGTTTTTAATGTTTTTAAGTTTTAATGTTATACGCCGCCCAGAAGCCACTGGCAATAGTGCGGCTAAAAATATTGTAAATAAATAAATAATAAATAAATATGATAAGAATTCCTGAGGACAATTCTGTATCCAACCATGTATCCACCTGATAGTTGTTCTATCAAGCATTCACCTAATCAGCTTGCTAACCAGAACAGCATGGAGCACTTTAGCAAATCCATTATTGAACTCAAACTATATTATATTTGCAACATTCCCACCATCTGTTCATGGAGGTTGCTCAATCAAAAAAATGAGATAAGATTAGTCTGTCAGGATTTGTTCTTGACAAATTTGTGTTGGCTTCTAGTTCTTACTGCATCATTTTCAAGTTGCTTGCAGGATGATCACTTTAAAATCCGCTCTACAATTTTCCCTGGGATTTATGTCAAGCTGACTGGTCTTGCAGTTCCCAGGTTCCTCCTTTTTTGCTCTTTTTATACAGAGATAAAATTCAGTAAATTGTTGCTGAAAGTCAAAATCACAAATAAAAGAAATTGGCTGAGCCAAATTATAATTACTTATAATAGGATGTGCTCACCAAAGAATTCAATACCTCTCCAGTTTGGTTTCAAAGCCAAATTGCAAATTCTGCTATGGGAAAAATATTTAAGCACCTTGGACAGTGACTGACCTTCTGAATGTACATATATGCAAAAGGTATCTTCACTATTTCGAAACAGCTCATCAGAATTTCTCTGCTCTTCAGAACTGTTCTAATGCAAATAGCCTATCTTGAGAAAGTTTGATTTTGGAGAGTGTGCTAAGTTTTGTACAGTGGAATCTATTCTACAGTCAGGGCTGTCCTTTTCTACAGGTCTGTGCCATGCTTTGCATAAGCAGCATGACTCGGATATGCTTGCAGTGCAATGTCTTGATCCCTTCTTTGTATGTTTACAATGGCTTTCAGCAGTATAAAACCTTTACCATCCCCACTTTCTCTATACATGGTCATACCTGTCGACACTTCAGCCAGATAAAATATTATCTCTACAGCACAAGAAAAGAAGACACAGTATTTTTTATTGTCAGTAGCATGAGAAGAGGGCAAGATATATAGCGGGTGGTACCTGCCTAATCTATCAAGACATTAGATGTCAAAATCCATATAATACAGATGTGTGCAATCTACTGAGTCAGTGTATATCTTAATGAAGCACAGTGGCTTTTTCTTTCTCTTGCGACTGATCTTCCCCTTCCAATACAGCTGTGACATTACTGCAATTTGTAGGGGAAGAGGCTTCATTTGTCATTGGAGCTGAGTGGTGCTGAACCATTATGCAAAAGACAGTGATCTGCACCCCAAATAATAGCAGGATGCCATGCAGTCTCAGCAAAGAACAGAACATAGGAAGCTGCTATTTGTTCATCCAACCAGTATACTGCTCTGTCAAGGTGCTGGATTGAAATCTTCCACCTCACCTCATATAATATAATACTTTTAATTGGAGAATCTGAGCCTTACAAATTTAAAAACACAACAAAAAGAAATGTATCACCGATCACTGAAAAAAAGTATCACACTCACTTTTCCCAGTGGTTACTGAGGTCTCTCTCAGTAAAACTCTTTGCCTGCTGGTGAAATGAGAGTAGAGAAAGGTTCAGCCTAGACCTCCTTTAGAACAGTGGTTTCCAACCTTGGGTAAACCAGGTGTTCTTGGACTGCAATTCCCAGAAGCCTTCATCACCAGCTGTGCTGGCTGGGGTTTCTGAGAATTGCAGTCCGAAAACACCTTGGTTACCCAAGGTGAGAACCACTGTTTTAGAAGATAACTTCCATTGCCCAGGAGCAGCCACTGAGAAGGCCCTTCCTCTTTGTCCTTATCAAACAGTCCCGTGAAGGTAGTGGGCTTGTCCTGAAGAATTTAGGTCTCAGAGTGGCTCATGGTGGCAGACAACATGGACTCAAGCTGTATGAGGCTTTATTGGTGATAATCTGTATTTTGAACTATACCTAGAAACAGAACACTAGCAGTGAAACTGGAATACAGAGTTCTTTCCTAGCTATGATTGGCTCAATTGACTAGTCGCCCAGAGTGGTCGGAAGGCCAGATGGGCGGGGTATAAATCAAATAGATAGATAGATAGATAGATAGATAGATAGATAGATAGATAGATAGATAGATAGATAGATAGATAGATAGATAGATAGATAGATAGATAGATAGATAGATAGATAGATAGATAGATAGATAGATAGATAGATAGATAGATAGATAGATAGATTGATAGCTGGCCCTTGAGAGGCAGGAAAGGAATTTGGACCTGTTGGGGATTCTGAATACTTGCCAAAAGCAGGACCACATACTGTAGATTGAGTAAGGAGATGGCAGCAACTGCAGTGGAGGACAGTGGCAGTGTGGCAAGTCGGAGGTGGTAGTAACAGCATGAAGGGAAAATATTGAGGATTGAGGAAATGGAAGGAAGCTAATCCCCCCCTTTCCCTGTGTTTCTTCTCAACCAGGACTCTGCTGGGGCCATGCTGCATAGCCTGAGCAGGCAATCCAAATATAAGCAATTTATTCTTTAGGTGTGTAGGTATGTTGTGGGTGTGGTGAAGGACAGCCAGTCTCTGTTCCAGTTGGTCTTCCCAGCAGTTGCTTTTATTTACTTTCAACACATCTTCCCCTTTCCTCAACCAACCACTATGCTAAAAATAATGGATGAAGAGAAGGAGAGATGCTGTCATCTGTAAATGAATTTGGGGGTGGGTGGGCTCCAACATAGCCCAATTCCCCATTTTTCCCATGACTGTCATTCAGTATAATGCATTGACTTTCCTTTGTTGTGTTGTTGTTAAATAAAGGAAATGGCATAAAGAAAGAGCAATGCATCTATCTTGCAATGTATCTTATTTGTTTAGAGTAGCACTGCTTTAATAGGGAAATATTTTTAAACATCAAGAAGTAGAGAAAATGAAAATAAAGCAGAGAGGTTTTCCATCAATCAGTAAAAGGGTTGTCATCTCAGTTAACATTGAACACAGCTCAACTGCAGCCTACCCATCTGCTCAGGTTACACAAAATCAGAAGTATACCAAATCATACCAACAAATGCAGAAACTCGCCCTCTGTGCTAGAAAGAAGCAGGACAGCACTAAAAATGGATAAGAGAGTGAGCTCTAATTCAAAACATTTGTGGATGCTGTTGCTTTATTCAAACCAAAAGAAATCCAAATAGCAGGCTATACACCCATATGACCCCTTCACAGATTGCTGCCTTGTCGTGATGAAGGGACACCCAAGATGGACAGGTCATAGTGAAGAGTTCTGACTAATCCACCTGGAGCAGGAACTGGCAAGCCTCTCCAGTATCTTTGCCAAGAAAATTCCATGGACAGAAACAAAAGGCTAAAAGATATGATGCTGGAAGATGAGCCCCTCAGGTCAGAAGGTGTCCAACATGCTACTGAGAAAGAGCGGAGGACAAGTACGAATAGCTCCAAAGCTAATGAAGTGGTTCTTCCAAAGCCAAAAGGATGCTCAGCTGCAGACACAACTGAAAGTGAAAGGAAAGTCCGATGCTGCAAAGAAAATTACTGCATAGGAACTTGGAATGTGAGATCTATGAACCTTGGGAAGCTGGAGGGGTCAAACAGGAGATGGCAAGAATAAACATCAGTGAACTAAAATGGATGGGATTGGGCCAATTCAGTTCAGATGACAACCATATCTGCTATTGTGGGCAAGAATCCCATAGAAGAAATGGAGTAGCCCTCATAGTCAACAAAAGAGTGGGAAAAGTACTGGGATACAATCTCAAAAACGATAGAATGATTTCAATATGAACCCGAGGAAGACCTTTCAACATCACAGTAATCCAGGTTTATGCACCAACTACCAATGCTGAAAAGGCTGAAATTGACCAGTTTTATGAAGACTTACAAACCTAGAACTGACAACAAAGAAAGATGTTCTTCTCATTATAGGGGACTGGAATGCTAAAGTAGGGAGTCAAGAGATAAAAGAAACAAGTAAGTTTGGCCTTGGAGTTCAAAATGAAGCAAGGCAAAGGCTAATAAAGTTTTGTCAAGAGAACAAGCTGGTCATCGCAAACACTCTTTTCCAACAACACAAGAGGCAGCTCTACACATGGAAATCACCAGATGGGCAATATCAAAATCAGATTGATTATGTTCCCTGCAGCCAAAGATGGAGAAGCTCTACAAAGTCAGCAAAAACAAGAGCTGGAGCAGATTGTGGCTCTGATCATCAGCTTCTTATAGCAAAATTCAAGCTTAAACTGAAGAAAGTAGGAAACTCCACTGGGCTAGTCAGGTATAATCTAAACCAAATCCCCTATGAGTACACAGTGGAAGTGAAGAACAGATTTAAGGAACTAGATTTGGTAGAGTGCATGAAGAACTATAGATGGAGGCTCATAACATTGTACAGGAGGAAGCAACAAAAACCATCCCAAAGAAAAGGAAATGCAAGAAAGCAAAGTGGCTGTCCAACAAGGCCTTACAAATAATACCAGAAAGATTTGGATATCCCGGACAACCCAAGTGGGCCTTAGAAAGCATGGCTAACAACAAGGCCAGTGGAGGTGATGGCATTCCAGTTGAACTATTTAAAATCTTAAAAGATGATGCTGTTAGGGTGCTACACTCAATATGCCAGCAAGTTTGGAAAACTCAGCAGTGGCCAGAGGATTGGAAAAGATCAGTCTACATCCCAGTCCTAAAGAAAGGCAGTGCCAAAGAATGCTCCAACTACCACACAATTGCACTCATTTCACACCCTAGCACGGTTATGCTCAAAATATTACAAGGTAGGCTTCAGCAGTATGTAGACTGAGAACTCCCAAAAGTACAAAGTGGATTTCAAAGGGGCAGAGGAACAAGAGATCAAATGGCTAATATGCACTGGATTATGGAGAAAGTCAGAGAGTTCCAGAAAACATCTACTTCTGCTTCATCGACTACGCAAAAGCCTTTGACTGTGTGGATCACAGCAAACTATGGCAAGTTCTTAAAGAAATGGGAGTGCCTGACCACCTTATGTATCTCCTGAGAAACCTATATGTGGGACAGGAAGCAACAGTTACAACTGGATATGGAACAACTGATCGGTTCAAAATTGGGAAACGAGTATGACAAGGCTGTATATTGTCCCCCGGCTTATTTAACTTATATGCAGAATATATCATGCAAAAGGCTGGACTGGAGGAATCTCAAGCCGGAATTAAGATTGCCGGAAGAAATATAAACAATCTCAGATATGCAGATGATACCACTCTGATGGCAGGAAGTGCAGATGAATTAAGGAACCTCTTAATGAGGGTGAAAGAGGAGAGTGCAAAAAATGATCTGAAGCTCAACATAAAAAAAAAACACCAAGATAATGGCCACTGGTCCCATCACCTCCTGGCAAATAGAAGGGGAAAATATGGAGGCAGTGACAGATTTCACCTTTTTGGGCTCCATGATCACCTGCTTCATGGGAGGAAAGCGATGATAAACCTAGACAGCATCTTAAGAAGCATAGTCAAAGCTTTGGTTTTTCCAGTAGCAATGTATGGAAGTGAGAGCTGGACCATCAAGAAGACTGACCGCCATAGAACTGATGCTTTTGGTGCTGGAGAGTCCCCTGGACTGCATGGAGAACAAACCTATCCATCTTAAAGGAAATCAACCCTGAGTGCTCACTGGAAGGACAGATCCTTAAACTGAGGCTCCCATACTTTGGCTATCTCATGATAAGATCCCTTGAAAAGACCCTGATGTTGGGAAATTGTGAAGGCAAAAGGAGAAGGGTACAACAGAGGATGAGATGGTTGGACAGTGTCATTGAAGCTATCAGCATGAATTTGACCCAACTCCGGGAGGCAGTGGAAGACAGGAGGGCCTGGCATGCTCTGTTCCATGGGGTCACGAAGAGTCGGACATGACTTAATTACTAAACAACAACAACATACCCATCTGCACAGGCCTAAACCTAAGAAGTATTAATTGTGAGGAGTACCAGAGCATACCTGGAGGAAGAGAACAGTAAACCAGTTCTATATCTAAGAAAAAACTTGTAGCAGATTGTCATGCTTGAACTGACCTGAAAGCACATAATTATCAGACTTCTCCATTAGTAAAAACCAGTAAATCCTTGGTACTTCTAATCCATTTGCATCATAAGCATTATGATACAAACCAGCAGTTTCCTTGTTACTCCATTCTGCTCAGCCATTTCGAAAGCAATCTTCTCTCTGTGTTAATTTTGATAAAGAGTTCTAATCTGATTAGTCAATAAGTAAGAGTAATTATACATATATGGGGATATTTTATTGGTGTTGCATTAATAAAGGGGAAGGTACACACACCTTTGCAGGAATCAGTGCAATTTTGGGAGGGGAATGGGGCTCCATAGAAGTGGGGAATGGAAACGGCTGTAATTCCCAAATGGTTCAGGGGTTTGGTCACTATTTATATTAGGTATTTTTTGTTATGTGTTATTAGGTGTTTTATGTTTGTATGATTTTAAAAGGGGTGGAAGAGTTCCAATTTTAACACTAAACAAGCTGAAGAGTAAAAACAGGATCACACTTAACTAGCTACTTGAATTAGGAGGTAGAGGAGTTCATTGGGAATGGCATTCTGTAGAAAGACCAATATCTTTGATTGCAAACTTTGCTGGAGAATATGCCATCATCCTCTTTATATTAAAAAATAATGAGCTGCTTCTCATTTTCAGGTTCTTAAGTGCACACAAGCCCCGGTTGCTGGGTAATATGAATGCCCCATCTCATAAATACTAAATGAAAGCAGAGATCTTCACCTTCACAAAGGCAGGGCTGAAAGCTGTTTTGGCCCCCAGGGAAACATATTTCTTTCAGGAAGCTTTAGTTCCAGCAGCTCTGAAAAATTGTTCTGGCATAAACACAATGCATGACGACTGGGCGGGGTGGACGACAAACTGACAGCCTGAGTTAAAGTTAAGTGGACTCTTAAAGAGTCCCCTTTGCCTCCCCAGAGATTCCTTCAATTTCCAATTGAAGAAAAAAAAAACAGCCAATCTTTTCTGGCAAAGCCAAAAATCTATCGCTTGCTGTTTGTAAGCAGCACAGCTGCCCTTTTCAAAATGATTGCTAATAAGCACAACACTTGTTGAGGTATAGGCCTCAAGGCAGCTGCAGCTAAAGGACTGACTAGGAGAAGAGGCAGCTTTCCCCCTTGTGTTGAATTCCTTTTCCTCTTGCAATATGCTAGGTCATTCTCTTTCATCATAAAAAGGTCATACAGGACCATTATGAATGAGCATTTATGCTAGACGTTCAGTCTGAAAAGTCTATCCTAAGCCCAGAATACCACCAGTAATGGCATTTGATTTTAAAATTAAAAATTCAGAGGTGCAAGCCTTAAAGGTTGGATGCGTTAAGTCAATGTCTGTAGGGGATTAAAACTGTGGGTGTGTCTACTCAAAACTAAGTACTGCGGAATTTCAGTGAGAATTATTTCACAATAAGTGTGGCTGCCATAATACTATTATGGCTACTGGTCATGAATATATATATCTTATGGAGGCACAGAAAAAAAGCATTCTGCAAGCAAAATCAAAAGATGGGGTGCTCCCACCAAAAAAAAAATATTTAACTATGAAATTGTAACTATGAAACTATGTAACTATGAAAAATTGTAGCTACCTCAGAGTGGTACCAAATTTGGCACAGATGTAGCAAAAAGGTTGCTCTTGCTGTGTGCCAAATTTGGCAACATTTGAGCAATGGGTTTTTAAGTTGTGATTTTTTAAATTAAGTTTTTACTTAATTAAACAAACATCCAACCTAAACAACATAAACCTAACACCACAATAAAATACATAATGCAGTGGTGCCCCACATAGCGACAATAATCCGTGCAGCAAAAATTGTTGCTATACAGATTCGTCACTATGCGAAAATAAAAAGCTGATAGGAATGCATGAAAACCTGTTTAATGTGTTCCTATGGGCAAAAAACTCACCTTTATGCAAAAATCCTCCATACGGCAGCTATTTTCGCTGCCTGGTAAGCAAGGAATCCGGGCGAAAACACAGCGGGTGGCCATTTTTTTTACCCAGTGGCCATTTTGGAACTGCCGATCAGCTGTTGGGAAATCATCATTATGCAAAAAAACCCCTTCCCTCGCCAAAATACATATTCCAAAAATACACACCATATTTTCTTAAAATCATTATTTTTTGATAGTCCTCTTATTTTCTTATCATATTTCAATTTATCATTAATTGCCACATCCCATAATTCTCTATACCATCCCTCTAAATTAATTTGGTAATCATTTTTCCAATTTCTTGCAAAAATTAACCTTGCTGCCAGAAACATTATTACAATTAAATCCTTATTTTCTTTCAACAATTGGTCTTTCTTAACCATCTTCAATAAAGCCTTATGGGGACATTTAAATATTTAATCCAGTTATTTCCCTTATTTCTTTAAAGATTTGCATCCATTCTTTCTTACTTACTTTACATAACCACCACATATGTAAATACATCCCCTTCTCTCTTTTACACTTTCAACATAGTGATGATACATTTTTATTATATTCAGTTTTAGTTCAGTTTTAGTTCAGTTATGATTTTTTTAAAAAAAATCTGATACTGTTTTAGCTCGTAAAGACACATGACCATAAATCTACAGTTAATCAAAAACAGATTTGTAAAAGTAGATAAGATAAAATTTGCATACTTGGGGAATGACTCCATTTTAACCTCTTTTCATCCACAGGAATTGAGCCATTCATGGCTCTAATTTATAATTTTAAATTGGTCCTTGTAAAGCCAAAAATCTTCTGAAATTTGCTCCTTTTAAAAATAATGTCTGAGAATTCAGAAGGAATTATTTGCATAGTGTAGCATTCTAGCCAATCAGAATGTGTCTGGAGTCAGCCCACAGGGCAAATGTCACTTTTAACCTTGCCATGGCCTTCAGTGTGAAAGAAAGCATTTAACTCCTTCCTGGCTGCATATTTTTAGCACCTTCCTGTGAAAATATTTTAAAAGCTAGATAAAAATTAGATAATAATATACAGCAGCTCACTCATTTAAGCTGTGAAATTACTGTTCCCCCCCTTTATTCTCAAAGTTGATTTTATTCTTGAGTAAGTTTGCCAGTTTACTCATAAGTTGACATATGATTTTATATGATTTTTAGATGTAATCCTCCCTAAACTAATGCCAGTTCATGGATCCTATTTGCACCTTCAGACTACACCACATAAATTATGGGCCCATCAGTGCATGGCTTTGCAATGGTGCAAAAACATGGATCTGATGCATGGATTCTCATGGAGTTGAGTGTCATCAGCACCCTGGTGCTACCAGACCACAAAATTCTGGACAGCCTCTTTCAGTTTTTTTGTGTATATGTGAAACAGTATAGGAATCATGGAACCCTGAGACACTCCACAGGTCAAGGCATTGCCAGTTTATGAGAAAAGGGGGTGGACTACTCTGGGGAACTTGAAGCTAATTCTGCCCTGTGAATCCCTGTGCTTCTACTGTGCAGCAACTTCCAAAACTTTGCAACAGTATCAACAATATGAGCATCACAAAGAAGCAACCTTCAAAGATGCAAACACACCCAGAAACCCCACATAGTTTGGCCCCACCTCCTTTCCCTACTTGATTCATCAAACTCTTAGGTTTATTATGAGTGTATCGTGGGACTTGCTTACCAGAAGCAAGAGCTATCCACTGGGATTCACAGGGCAGAATTACCTTCAAGTTCCCCAAGAGTAGTCTACCCCCTTTCCTCACTGGCATTTACACTCTAAATAACTCACTCCGAGACATTATTAGGAGAAAAAAAATTAAAAACCATTTTCTTTGCTTACAGTTCTAAACAGATCAAGCAACAAACTTACCAGACATGGCTGCCTGCAGCAACAGTCCTCAACATACTTTCTGCTTCCAGCAGACTACAGAGAAAGAAAGAGAATACAGAGCAGAGAGTTGTGGCTTTCTTTGGACTCAGAGGCAGGGATGAAATGATTGGTTAGTGCTGTGTAGACTGCTAGTGGCTCCAACCCAGAAAAGTCCCTCACAGCCACACTCACCCGAAACAGAATGTAAGGGTGCAAAAACTCCAACAGGCATTAGTACCCATTTCGTTTTTGGACCTGCCTTGGTAAAAATCAAGAAGTTTGCTAAGAAGTGAGCATCAGTCAATGATCCAACACTATGGGACAAAATGCTTCACTGCCTGAAGGATAGCATAGCACTTGCAAATGGATATTGGTTTGCCAGGTCAGAAGGATCCTATTCCCCAAGACTTCAGGGCCAAAACTTGAGCCTTGCAATTACCCAAAGGTAGAGCAGGCAAGGATTGGGAAAAAGAGCTGGAACTTCATCCAGCCCAGCTGACTGCGGAGAATGGCACAAGAAGAACCCGGATAAAACCCAGCTAACAACAATATAACAACTGATAGTTAGGGTGGGGAGGGATTCTTAGCAGTGTGGCAGGCAGAAAATATACCCAACAGTTGCAAGGGCTGCCACCATTATATCTGGTGTTTGCATCGTGTATGCTGTTGCCTACAGCCCAGACGGGACATGGGGAGTATTTCCAGGCCCAATGCCAAGTGTGAGAAACGTGGCGTCCTTCTGATGCTCTTGGGCCATGGCCCCCATCTATTTTAGCCATGAGAGAGGCCTCCATGCCACTCACCTCTGCCTTGCTGGGACTTGGAGAATCTCCCCCTCCAGTAAAAACTCCTTGGGTTTTTATTCTTGAAACCAGGAGTCTCTGAATCAAGAAGGTTCACAAGTTATGATCCTGGTGCCCCATTGCCTACCTTGTTGCAAATGGCATTATGGGCTCACTTGCCTGCATCCATCAGCCTTCTTCTCAATCCCTTGTGTGCTTTTGTTGTGCTGCTATAAATCAGAATACATGCAGAGATACATACAAACACCTTCAACACTGAACCTGTGAGCCCAGTGCAATATGAGAATGGGCGAACATTGATGACCAAATTTGGAGAATAAGGAAGTAGATTGACAGGTTTTCTCACATCCTTCCCCATATACTCAATCTCAGAGGAAGTTAGGGAAAAGTTTGAGGGGTGTAATATTGTTTCCTGACAAGGAAACTCTTAGAGTTGAAATATTGGTAAGAAATCCCATCTGTAAGAATAATTGAACAATAGAATATACTTCCCAGGGCCATTTGTATAATCTCCTTAATATAAAAAAGGCTACATAGATACTCAATACTTTAATTCTGTTGGACCTTCTATTTATGTCATGCCTTCAAGCATGCAAAAATTATACAAATGAATGGAATATATTTGGTTTTTTTATTACAGTTAAACACTGTAAAATACTGTTTTTTTAAACATTCTAAATGCTAGACATAAAATACAGTGGTGCGTCAACTTACAAACATCCCGACATATGACCATTTTGAGTAACGACCAGCTCCAGCCGCAAAATTTTGCTTCGACTGGCGACCGGAGCTTTGAGTTACAACCAGAAAAGGGCAGGAGGAAAATTCAAATTGCTAACCGTTGGTGATGAAGAGGTTGCTTCTTTGTAGCTCTTTCGCCCCAGTAGTTCAAGAGTGTGCAATCGGAGGAGACTTTGGACTATCTGGTAAGGTGCTGCTTTCTACTTTTTAAAAACTGTTCAGGGTAGGTATTGGTTTTGGGCTGGGTGGTAGGATTATGTTTCTATGCTGTGGTGGCTCTTGCAGGGTTTGTTTGGATTTTGGGTTCCCACAGCCCCATTTCCGATGGGTCTTGGAGGATTTGTTTGCTTTTTGGGTTTTTTCCCCCATTTTGGATGGGTCTCACAGAGTTTGTTTGATTTTTGCTTTGCTTTTTTTTTGCATTTCCGAAGGGTCTTGCATGATTTGTTTGCTTTTCCTGCATTTCTGAAGGGTCTTGCATGGTTTGTTTGCTTTTCTTTCTTTTTTTTCCCTTCGGCCAGAACGGATTAATTGTATTTCTGATGGGTCTTGCACAGTTTGTTTGCTTTTTGCTTTGCTTTTTTTGCATTTCCTAAGGGTCTTATGCAGTTTATATGCTTTTCTTTCTTTTTATCCCCTTCGGCCGGAATGGATTAATCGCATTTCAATGCATTCCTATGGGAAATGGTGCTTTGACTTAACGACCATTTCAAGTTACGACCAGAGTTCCGGAACCAATTAAGTTCGTAAGTCAAGGCAACACTGTAACTTCCTCAGGAGATAATAAGTATTTATATATACATTTATTTATTTTTAAAAGTAGCATAAGTCTGTCACCTTCAGGCAATTTATTACCAGACTGTAGTCAGGAAAAACATTAAAATAAATTCTTGCTTTAAATTATCATAGCTGAAGGAATACACATTTCTGTTGTCATAGCTTTAAATAGATAGTGGTTTGATGTTTTGTAGTCCCTTTTGGCTCTAGGTTAAAAGACTGTATTCTCACCCACTTGAGAGGTTATGTCCCTCAGGGAGCAGCCGCAAACAGATCTGTCACTCTGAACCTGCTTTTATTGACTTTATGTTTATTAACCCAGTCTAAACAGTTTTCTGCTCCTGATTGATGATACCTCCAGAAAAGAGGACAATCCATAGGGATGAACTCAGAATGCTTTTACCCGGCATCCTAGTGAATTAAATAGTTTTGCTGCCTGGGGCAGAAGACAGAATGGTGCCTATCATTCCATATATAGAAACCAATCAGAATGATAATGGAATCTTGCTTCGACCTGCTGATAGGACAACTCAACCCACCAACATCTCTGTGTGGTCCCATTGCTCCACCAGCTTCTGCTTCTAAGAAGGCTGTGTCACAGTAGCATCATCCTTGACTTTAATCCGGCCCTGGGGGTGTCCAGCAGGGACATTTGGCATGGGCCTCAAGCTTTGAGGGGGGGGGCTCACATTTTGGCAGCTGTTCAGTGGCAAATCTGTCCAGGGGAGCAGTGAAAAACATATTCACAAAACGCTGGTTTCAGCCATAAACTGTAGCCTCCATAATGCTGCCCTGTTTCTAGCCTCTTCTAGTTATTTATACGGTATAAACCAGTTATCCAGTTTTGTGAGGAAGGGAAAAGCCAGTCAGTGCTCTGAGGGTTGGGGGCCGGATACAAGTGGTGAGGGGCATCAAAATCGGAACATTGCCTGAGCCTCGGTGATGCTCTTGCGTAACAATGGCTGCAAATCTACTCACAGCCCCAGCCCAAAGTGTAAGCCCATGTCTACTTAAAGAGACCCCTGTATGTTCAACTGACCAATAAAAATGAAATCCAGTAAGCAATTAAACATGCTTAAGTCCCCTGAGACTAAACAGCCTTTTAATGACATAGTGGACTCTCCCCCATTATAGAATCATAGAATAATGAAGTTTAAAGTCTCCAAGCTTTTTGCCTCTAAGGACTCGTTTAGCGTGCGAGTGGGGGGATGTCTGTGCTTTCATAGGAGGGGCCATGGGAGGGGCCATATGTGCATGGGAAGGGCCATGGGAGGGGCCATGAATGCATGGGAGGGGCTGTGGGAGGGGCCATGCATGCGTATTTGGTCTTCCTTCCTGTGTTTGGTCCTCCTCTTTTCCTGCTGCCTTCCACCTTTCCCAGCATTATTGTCTTATCCAGAAAATATTGCCTTCCCATCATGTGCCTCAAGTAGGACAGCCTCAGTTTCAATACTTTTGCCACCAGAGATAGTTCAGGTTTGATTTGATCTGGGATCATTAGTTTTTCTTTCTAGCAGGCCAGGGTATCCAGAAAGCTCTTCTCCAACACCATATTCTAAACAAATCATTTTTTTCCTGTCCAGCTTTCTTTACCATCCAGCTTTCAAACTTGCACATGGTGATTGGAAATACAAAAGTGTGGATAATACTGGCCTATTGAACAGAGACAAGCTACACGGTGCCTAGAAGAATGGAATAGTGAACCACTTCTGAGTACTTTATACAAAGAAGATCCTGAGAAGGGTCACCATAGGTTGGAATTGATTTAATGGCACACAGTGATGATGATGATGATGTCTACCTGTGCAGCTTGTAAAGACTCTGACCTGCAGTTTCTTACCAGAGCTTACCAATCCAAAGACCAAAGTCACAATTTAGGTGGGGATGTCCTCCCCTGGGTTTTAGGCACAGACTGACAACGTTATTATTTTGGACTGCAACACAATTAATCCCCTAGCCACTAGGAAATTCTGAGAGATATAGTCCAAAACCATATTGTTTTCAAGCTCTCCTTTTACACTGTGAGTCTGGCTGATTTTTCTCCAAGAGTTTCCAGTCATTCCTCCTCACTGTCACACCCACCCTGCTCCATTGACTGCCAAGCAGAACACGCAACATGCAAGGGAGGAGGACGACAGAGAGGGAGGGCCTTGACAGTGGTGATGGAGTCAGTGCTTTGTTTCTTCTAGTTTTTGTCTCTCTCCTTCCATTGTACTGATGCTTCTCAGCTGACTGTTAATGACCATGAGGGTCCTTCTTGAAGGTCAAGCCATTATGGGTTGACGAGATCTTTAAAAAACAAACGAACGCTGGTACAAGACCTTTTTTAAAAAGCTGGTAACAGCCTACATTCCATGCATAGTCCTGATTGCTTGTGATTAAAATATGATTCAAAGTTGAAGTTCCCCTTGGTGAATGGAAGTGCGGCAGTTTGGTGTGGGAAAAGCATTTCGATGGCATTTCTGAAGACCCTTTCCCTCCTCCCAACTCATACGAGGTAGTCAGCTCAGTCTGGCACCTTCTGCTCTGACCCTCCTGTTGCTTAATTCCAGGTCAGTCCAAAATAAGTCAAATTTGAGCTCTGATCTAATTGTGGATGAAAGAGGCAACTTGGCATGTAGAACAGAGACCTGGGTGGGTATTGAAGGAAGGGTAGCTCTCTCCCAGATTGCCCCCTCTTGGTTATTCCATTCAGCATCAGGTCAAGGAGAGTTTTTTTTAAAATTTGCGATTGCTTTTAGAAATTCCATCAGGGTTAGCTGAGTTGCCACCCTGGCCTAGAGAGTGTTGGATGAGAGTGCTTCCACCTGTCTCTGGACTAATGGGATAGAATGGGTACAGCACTGGTATACTGCTCTTCCCACAACCCAGTGCCATCCCATATGAGGCTGGCAGGCTTAATGTCTGCTGTACTGTTGCATTTCCCCAGGCTTGTACTTTTAGGGGACTTCAACATCCATGCAGGCCTGTCCATTAGTGGTTCATCCTTCATGGATACCATGACACCCATGGGGCTGTCCCAACATGTGGTTGGTCCCACACATGTGGCAGAGCACACGTTCAATTTGGTTTTTTTTTTTAAAAAAAACTGGTCCAGGTGATGGTGATATGAAGTGGAAAACTTAATATCTTTTCCCCTGTCCTGATCAGATCAGTACCTGCTAAAATTTGGTCTTAACAATGATCAACAGTCACCCACACCCCATCTATTATATAGTATATTTTTAATTTGTCTCTGATGGCTATGGCCACTGGGGAATATTTTGGTTATTTTCCTTTGACAATAGTTGCTAGATTGGGTGTTGGGTATTTTTATGTTTTTATCATTGTAAGCCGGCCAGAGTAGTGCCATGCCACTAGATGGGTAGAGTAAAAATCTGATAAGATAAGATGTTTTTCTGTCACTGACATTGTTACAAGGCAATGAACTTTTGGTTTTCCCAGGCCACCCACTATGCTGTAGGTTTTAACTGTTTCTCTCTTGACAACTTTTTTATGTTGCCTTTGGATCTGTTTTAGGTTTAACCTGCAGTTATTGGGCAAAATCCAATGTCAGTTCCAACTAGAGTAAACCCATTGAAAACAATGTGTCCACTTTGTCTCTACTTATATAAGCCCCATTGCTCTCAGTTGGGCTAATGTTCGATTTAGCTCATTTTTTTCATTCTTATTATAAGCAACCCTGAAAACTTTATTACAAGAAGGCTTACAAGGTCTTCAGTTTTTATCCAGTCAGTCAGCCATTGCTGATCCTTGATGCCTTTAATTTCACAGCATTTTGCTCTTGCAGAGGATGAAATTCAACCATAGGAGAAGTTGAAGAGGACTTCAGTTCCTGTCAACATTAAATAAATTGAAGGTTCATAACACATTGCGGGTATGGAAACAATATAGATCTTGAGCAGTAAACAAGACAGGGCGCCATCTTTGCACCAAGAGCAAACTGTTCTGACCTCTTGAAGAGAAAGCAGGGTATCTGTAAAAGAAGAAGAAGGGAATAGATCATTATGTAATGCTGTATGAGACAGCACCTAACATCATTTTCAGGATGTGTTGACTTGCCATTTTACCTAACCTACATTTAATAACTGGAACAAAAATGCATCCTGAATTAATATCAAGGTGTGGAGAGGTTACACATGTGCAGTTCTCTGCTGAGTATTAATGAGTTATTCTGAATGATGCAGGGCACACACACGCCTGACATTGACATTTCAAATGTGTTCTGAGGATTATACGAACAGAAGGATTGCTGACTACTTAGCATTACACACGGTGCAGCTTTTCAATGCAGTGCCAGTTTTTTCTGCCACTGGATTTACCCGCTGATAGTGTTGGAGCACAGAAAGGGTAATTTTAAACACAGAACAGTTTTCCCTAAAGCGTTGTAATGATCTCTGCTTCCTAGACAAATAATATACTAGTGCGGATGAACTGAGGATTAAATGCAAAATAATGTGTAAACTGAAAATATTCTCCCCTGCCACCACCCTTTTTCTAAACTCAGCATGCTATCATGTATTTTGTGCCGTTATACTGGAGGGAGAGCTTGTTCAGTGTTGTGATTTAGGTCAAGCTCCAGTAACCAAAATCCCAATTTCTTTCCTTTCTGATGTATCTCTATAGCTTCCAGAGGACTTTAACTGTATAATAACTTTCCTAACAATGCAGTGATAAAATGTGTTGCTTAAAGCCTTGTGGCACAGTATTAAAACACTAGTACTGCAGTGAAGATTGTTGACAACCTGAGTTCAATCCCGAGTTCAGGTTGATTCAACCTTCCATTCTTCTGAGGTCGGTAAACTGAGTACATGGCCAATGGGTAGCCGGCATAATTAAATTTAAACTGTTCAGCAAGTGCTTTAAGCTCTGTGGGGCTTAAAGCAGCAGACTTTTCTTTGCCTTGCTTTTCTAATTTCTCCTTTCTGTTTCCCCATATTTGGCAAATGAGAAAATAAAAGGTGAAAGAAAAACTAATGGTCTTGTTAAAAAGGTTTCTTAAACTGTATATTGGTCTGATTGAAATTTAATAGTATTTACTGTCTCATGTTCAGAAACTAAGCCAACTTTTCTATATCACAAGATTATCCCAGATGATTTTGGGTTAAAGATGCAAGACTAATATAACTATGCTCAGATGAATGCCTATATTAATGAGTATAAGGGACCCAAGACTAACCATCTTCTTTCTCTTTCTACCCTTACATCTGACAAGAGTCTGGTGGCACTAGTTCATGGATATACCAGAAGAGTTCATTTCTTGGATCTGTATTTCCTCCTAGATAAACTATTGAATTTCATATCTTGGCAAGGAGAGGGATCAAATCTGGGAGAGACCTAGGTGAGGAGAAGGGCTGGGGGAAAAAGAGGGGATTGCCTCCTTTCTGTCTCCCCAACCTTCACCCCCATGTTTTCCCCTTGTGCTGCAGTTGCTGCTGCCTCCTTACTTATGAGTGAACCAGGAAAACCTTGATTTGTATGCATGTGTAGCATTGGAGAAGAGGACCGGTAGAATGATGTCTAGTAAGGACAGAAGGATTGTTCCAGTGATTGCTAAAATAGATCATACTTAAGAAACTTTAAAGCATAGACCAAACCAGACCAGACCAAATTTCCCAGCATGGACAATCCCTCAGAAATTACTGTTCTGAGTTGATAAACACAAGATAGATTTTTAGCCCCCAAAAGACCTGGAATGTTCTTCTGTTTATGATTTGTTACTAGTTTTAGTCTATTTAGTAGGTGTGCCCTATTCAGACGTTGTTCTTCCATGCTGTTTTCAAAGACAGGACTTTGGAAAAGAAAATACTGGAATGTAGATCCTTGAATTTTTTTTGTAGCTTATTAAATCACTCTCATTGAATTTTCTGTGTGTGGTGAATGAGGCTGTTTTTCCTGCCATGTTTTCCAGCTTGCCACATCAGTCTTCCTAGTCACAAGTTCCTTGTGAATTTATTTCCTTTTCCATGCTCTTTCTTGAAATATTTTCTGCCCAGAATATGCACTGGAATGTAGTTCCTGGGGTGTTTTGATGGTTGTTGTACCAGGCCTTTCTAAGTTTCATGGGATGGGTTATTGTCATTGAGCTGTCCTACTCAAAAATCTCCACTCCATGCTGTTTTGCATAATATAGTTTTCCTACTTGGAACAGATAGTGGAATGTTGTTCTTGGTGATGTTTTGTGGCTTGCTTCATCATTCTGCTCTGTCCTGATGGGATGAGTGAGTTTTCTTGGGCTGCCCTAATTGGAAGGTACTATTTCATAGTGTTCTTTGAAATGCATATTTTCTGCCCTGACTGGGTACTGCAATGCTGTTTGGGGTCGTGTCTTATGGCTAATGGTGTCAGCCCCCTCTAGTAAGGTGGCTGAAATTGGCAGGGGGCTGTGCTACTCGGAAGATACCATTCTTAACTGTTTTGTGCAATATCAGTTTTAAGCCTGGGTGCTGGAACTTATTCCTGGAAATGTTTGTGGCTTACTGCATAAATCTCCTTCTAGTCACAAGTGTGTTATGAAACTAGTTGGGATATCCTAGTTATTCTTCTGAGCCATTGTGCTCGCTTCTGGCTGGTTTGGGGGCATTAAATAGGTAATTATAGAGCAATATTTAATGGCTTTGATGTCTGAAGTAATGTTTTGATGTGTGTCAATCACATCCCATGAGTTTTCTGCCAGTTCCTGCCTATTCCATTTCAGCATTTAGCTGGTCCCCGTATTAGATCTTTCATTTCATCCACTCCTATTCCCTATATTGTCTAATCATTCTATTAAAAAATCCCATCACTTTTGTTCTTCAGCTACTTATGCTGGAAGGGAAAGAATATAAAGAAACCTTATAGCCAGAACGACATTCAGTCAGTAAATTTTTTGGGGGGGAGGGGTGTTCTTTACATAATACTGTATATCAATGTTATGCTTTAATCTTATGAATATTTTATTTATTACTTTGTCATTGCCTTCATGCATTCACACGGTAATTGCTTCAGCTCTTATGCTTTAATTTCCAACATTATAATTCCTTTCAACAATAGTGAAGAGAGTATGACAGATTATTTATTTATTCATTCATTTAGCCTGTTAAATCAGCAGATGCAGCACCACTATAGCAAGCTGGCACAATTCATCTTTACTCCTTCCTCTACCTTTAAAACAGTTCCTAGGTCCTGGCAGCTTACTTATCCAATTATTACCATACAGCAATGGTTTCCCAACGTTGGGTCAGCAGATATTCTTGGACTAAAACTCCCAGAACACTTCAGCACTCGCTGAGCTGGCCAGGATTTCTGAGAGTTCCAGTCCAAGAACATCTGGGAACTAAGGTTGGGAAACCGCTGCTAGCTCGCCTCTCAGATCCATATGGTAAGAGGAATGGACTTCCTGTATTTTTCGGTGTATAAAATGACACTTTTTCCTAAAATTATTAGAGGAAAAATTGAGGGTCATTTTATACACAGTAGTAAGGATGGGGGAGGGATCAAAGTGCTGTGATCCCTGCTTTCCTCTTCCATTTTTTTCAAAGAAAGTGGAGGAGTAAAAGCACCCCCTCCACTTTCTTTGCAAAAAAATGGAGGGGGAAAGCAGCTTTTTTCACAGAAAGTGGACGGGGAAAGCACTTTCCTCACAAGAAGGTGGAGGGGGAAAGCATGTCATTCTTTCCTCCTCCACTTTCTTGCAAGGAAAGTGCTTTCCCCTTCCACATTCTTTGTAAAAAAACTGCTTTCCCTCTCCACCTTTTGTGAAGGGAAAAGCAGCTTTTTGCAAAGAAAGTGGAGGGGAAAAGCAGGAATCAAAGCACTTTGATCCCTGCCTTCCCCCCCTACTTTCTTGCAAAGAAATAAATGTTGGGTTAGAAAGGGGGCATCTTATTCATAGGGGTGTCTTATACACAGAAAAATATGGTAAAATATATTTGTGAAGATTTTGTGGGGTGGTATGTTTTTTGTTTTGTTTTGTTGCATTCTCTAGAGTTTTTATTATTTTGCTTTTTTGCTTTGTTTTTCCTTTTTTTGTTGCTAGGTTTCCTAAAGCAAATGGAGAGGGCTTTGGCTTAGGAAAGATTTGGGGTTTTTGTTTGTTTTGTTTCCTCTATTAGAGCTTTAAAAGCCTGCACTGAAGGAATTCTGAAATGTTTGTTTCAGTTAGATTTGCCACTTTTGTGCCTTTTGTGAAGACCAGGACTAAGTGACAGGCAGTGAGCCTATTTGTGACGTGGACAGGCAATATAAGGATCAATTAATGGCAACATCAGACAGAAAACATTGTTATGTGTAATGCAGATCCTAGTTCAAGGCAAGGTAGGAACCACAAATTCAGGGCATATAGCTGATGAAATTACCCTGAAATTGGTAATTTCTGCTGAAGTGAGATGCGGAATGCCAAGTGCTGAAAAGCAAAATGCTGAAAAGCAAAACAAAAATGCTGACAGAATACTGGAAGGTAAAACAGAAACAAAGAATTTCAACTCTGATGTGGAACACAGTTAATGAACAGCTAAACCTAGCTCTCAATGGAATTGGTGTAACCTATTATGATCTCTGCCAGCTGTTGTCTGCTTTCTTTTAACCAGAGCCAGGAAGTAATATCAGCTAAGAGGAATTTTGTTTTTAAAAAATCTTCCAGAGTTACAGACATTTTAAATTAATTTTTAAAAGGCACTAAAGCAGGTAGGTTGAATCAGTGAAGACTTAGTGAGTCAACCTCTTCATAAGTACCATTTAACCAAATAGGCCTACTCACCTAAATTAAGTCATGGGTAGGATCAGCCCATTTGAATCAATTAAACATCTCAGAAGTTGAGTCCTTTTTTTCATCTGTTAACCACACCCAAACACAAAGCAATTGTCAGGGCTGTTTGCCAACAAGTTTTTCTAGGTATCTATTAAAAGGCCTCCCCTGATTATCTTAAAACCTGAGCAGGCTCATACAGGGAGACATGGTCTTTCAGACAGCTTAGACCCAAAATCATTTAAAGCTTTTATAGGTCAAACTCAGAATTTTGAGTTGTGGCTAGAAATGAATTGGCAGCCATTATCTCTGCAACTTTATTAGAACTTAGTGATATTGTCAAGAGCCTGTGCATTGCATGTTGTTTATAAATTCAATTTGCGGCATCTCTAGATAGGGCTAAGAAGGAAGGCTGCCTGAAACACTGAAGAGCTGATGCCAGTCAATGCAGGGTATATTTAAAAGAATTTTCAAAAGGGAGGGGGCACTGGACTCAAAACGTCACTTAAAAACCATGTTAAAAAGCCTTTCTCATTTTAATTTTAAATAATTAAACATACACATATTTAAATAAGCACACAATATAAATCAGATTTTCTTGCTTGCTTTCTCTCAGCAAGCCTATGGACTGTTCTAGGAAACCTAACATCATCACGTCTTCTGATGAACACCACTTCATGTGGGAGTCTGCAAATCCTTCATTATATCCCAGAGACAATATGGAAACAGTATGGCTCTTAACAACAGCACTTCTTTCCTAACCCTTCTGCTCTCTGTGTAGCTTTTCAAATATCTAGCAGGATGAGAATGATGTCTAAAGTGCCAATAGAAAGTTGCAGAGATAATGGTTGCCAAGCCATTTCCAGGTACTGTACAATTGAACGTCTAGCAGCCCTTTTCCCCAAAAAATTTTTGTTAAAAAATTGCTCAATGCAATGTTATGACAATGTTGCTGTTGTTGTTTCTAAAAAGAACTATTTTTTTTCTTCACTATGGAAAGCAAAATGGGTAAACATACTCAAAACTGCACACATTAAAATTTTAATAGCAGTCATATTTTGCTTTTGAAATACAGTATCAATACATGCTATAAGGTATGTCTACTCATTCTGTTTTACTGAGGAAAAAATAAATACATTTCTCACCATTGGAGTTCTATAAACACTAAATGGTTTTTAAAAATATATATAAAAGAAATATTTTTTTGCAGAATAGAGGTACTACCTGTCCTAACCCTGTCCCTTCTCCTTTGATAGTGGGCCTGCCCCTTCCACAACTGGTTTTCGCCCTTCAGCACCAACCCTTTGACCGCTTTGTCTCCCTTGTGAATGGTATCTATACCTTAGAATGAGAAAGAGCTGTTTAGCTCTATTGCAGGTGTGCCTTAATCATACCTAGAGGTTTGTTTTCCCAGTGGTGTTTGTTGGCAGAACAACAGACAGAGAGTGATGTAGCCAAAGCAGTTTATTCCATGTGGGTCGTACGTAGTACAAAGACCAAGAAACACCTTGTCAGGACTGGGACCCTGCTGGAACCTAGCAACCTTAGTGCAGGCAGGATCGGCCCCATCTCTCTGGGGAGAACTGCTCTAAGGATTGGGCCCTTTCCCTGAAGCTGTTGCCCAGCTCCTCAGAAGTGCCACCTGTGGAAGCTGAGGACTGGGCTATATATGAACAGGCCTTCCCGCCAGACGTTTGCCTCAGCAAAGAAGGCTTTTGCTGTGCTGATATTCCTGCCTTGCCTGGTGATTCCTGCCTTGCCTCTCCTGCATCCCTAGACCTTGCTGCCTTGATACGGTTCCTCCTGGCTTTGATCCCTGGACTGTCTGACCCCGATTTGCATCACCCTTCTACCCAGATGCTGTTTGGACTCAAAACCCCAGCTAGTTGGTCTCTGCTTGGGCTGTGGGGTTGGCTATATCTTGTTCCTGTGATCTTGCTCTGGAGTCCTCTGTTGGGGTGTGTCACGAACCGTGACACACCTCAACAGAGAAGTTGATATGCTGTAGCCCCATGCTGTAAAGATCCCTGCATTCCTGGGAGAAATGTAGAAGTAATGTAGGAAATAGTGAACTTTTTGGACCAGTATTTTAACTTCATATATAGATCAACTTCCTTATAATTCTACCAAATCTGTTTTGACATTTCAGTAATACTTTCATGCATGCTGTCTCAGCCTCTGCCACAGAACACAACAAATGTGAACATCGTATGAATTCAGCAGATGCTTATTCTCCGCTGAATTCATAGATGAGTACTTAGTTCTTCATTAAAAGCAAATATATCTGCAACATTTTCCTGATAACCAACTGTTTTTCATTACTACTCTCTCTCTCTCTTTCTCTCTCCTCCATCTAAAACTGGTGCTTCTTTTCTCAATGCTTAGATTATGAATTTGAATGTAACAGGGAAAGGGGTATTGAACCATACACTGCACAGGTAGACATAACAAGGGTTACTTTCTGCTGTTGCCACAGGCTCAGCGCTCCCTTCCTATTGCTCCGGCGCTCGCAGTCTGTAAGCCACTCTTCAACCTTGTAGCAAGGCTTGTCCTCCCACCTCCTGTCAGTTGTTGCTTGCAGACCGTGAGCTCTGGAATGATAGGAGGGGTGTGTGAAGCTCATGGCAAAAGCAGAAGGTGACATAACCCTCCTTATGCCCACCTATGCAGGAGTATTCCTGTTCAAATACTGCTGTCTCCAGGATAGGTCTAAGAGGGAACAGCACTGGTTTTTTTCCCTGGCACTGCACATTTTTTAAATTTCTATGCAACATTTTTTCTTTTGGTCTAAAAAACAATATGCAATGATCTGTGCATCTAATGCTTTCTGATAGATATTTATTCCATTAAAATGGTATCATAAATGCAAAAAAAAATAGTAGGCCCTGGGATTAAATCTATTCATAACAGAGAGGGGGGTTGCAAAAAGGAAACCTCAAATATGATGTCCTTTTATATCAATTACAATTGAGGGATATTATTAAAGAAACAGCAAGGGTGGCTGGTGAGAATTCAGAAGGATACAGAAAAGAAAGCAATATTGTAAAACAAAACATCCTCGGTAATTCACATTTAGTTTGAACAGTATGTTCCTAAACTAAGTAAAATAATCTTTCAATATTAAAATATCTACTTAAATGAAGGTCTGATTCAAAGTTTTAATCACAGTTCAACCAATGGCATATTGGTTATTAATTTATTTTTTCTTTGATTAGAAGACCTTTATTTAGTAAATTGATTTTCTTCTCTTTAAAAACTGATTTATTTTTCTTATTCTTTATTCAACAGCAGAGCAATAACTGTTTATGCACACTATGATACTTCAGTCTGCTTCTAACAACTTCCTGGGAAATAGAAGGGGAAGATATGGAGGCAGTGTCAGATTTTATCTTCCTGGGCTCCATGATCACTGCAGATGGAGACAGCAGCCCTGAAATTAAAAGGCGCCTTCTTCTTGGGAGGAAAGCGATGACAAATCTGGACAGCATCTTGAAAAGCAGAGACATCATCTTGCCAACAAAAGTCCGAATAGTCAAAGCTATGGTTTTTCCTGTTGTGATGTATGGAAGTGAGAGCTGGACCATAAAGAAAGCAGACCGCCGAAGAATTGATGCCTTTGAATTGTGGTGCTGGAGGAGGCTCTTGAGAATCCCCTGGACTGCGAGGAGAACAAACCTATCAGTTCTAAAGGAAATCAACCCTGAGTGCTCACTGGAAGGACAGATCCTGAAGCTGAGGCTCCAGTACTTTGGCCATCTCATGAGAAGAAAAGACTCCCTGGAAAAGACCCTGATGTTGGGAAAGTGTGATGGCAAGAGGAGAAGGGGACGACCGAGGATGAGATGGCTGGACAGTGTCTGCGAAGCAACCAACATGAACCTGACACAACTCCGGGAGGCAGTAGAAGACAGGAGGGCCTGGCATGCTCTGGTCCATGGGGTCACGAAGAGTCGGACACGACTAAACGACTAAACACACACACACATTCTTTATTCAACAGCAGAGCAATAACTGTTTATGCACACTATGATACTTCAGTCTGCTTCTAACAACTAAATCAAAATTCTTCAAGGAATCCTTTTTTGCTTGAAAATAGTAGTGAATTGGGGTACACAAATGAAGTATACATTATGGCAAAATCACCAGCTTCAACACACATCTCCAGCCTCTTGGTACTAATTAATCATGGCCATTTTTTGTTACATAAAAATAGACTTCTGTAACATGTGAAGAGTCACAGATTCCTGTTTGTCTGCAAATGATCAACAGATGTCTGCTATGACATACAGCATCTCTTGTGTCTCTAACAGAAAGATTCTGTTACAATATTTCTTTATTTGAATCAAAGCATTGTGCATTTAAAAATTATGGATATGTATGAAATTTAATAAAATTAAAAATAAATTAAAATGTTAATATAATTAGATTGCTGTTGTTGTTTTTACCAGAAGTGGGCTACTTCAATAGCATTATCTTGACTATGTGCTAGATTTTCTTTTGTACACATGGTGAAGCATAAATTGATTGAATTTATCCACATTCACAGAATAATTGTCCTTTATCCAAGTAGCCTCATTTTGCTTGATTATTCTTTGAACTTCGTACTTTGCTTCAAAGTCTATAAAGTGATTTATAGATGCCCCAGCTACAGTCTTGTGTTGGTGGGAGACATTCCTCAGTGTTTACCCATGGATTAAGTTGTGTGTTTTTTTTTGTTCTCTGTAAGTTTAGCCTAGCACCTAATGGTTTAATATTTAGAGCTTCAGACGTGTGCAGAATACTTTTCCTCGGTTTTAGTCATCATCTGTGGAGGTTGGTGTCCACGAAGTAGATGGGTTTGGTGCTGTGTTATTGTATTTCATTCATTATTTGTTAGCACCTCTTGACATACTTCTGAGTGGGTAATGCCAGACAAATAGTAGATTTTTTATCAGTGAGGGTAGGTTTCAAGCAGTTAGTAATAATCCTATATGATACATTAAAAGCTACATCCACTTAATGGATATGGTATTAGCATATTTTGCTGTGGAGTAGCAAGGGGACAAAGCTGTTTTTGTTGTTTGTGGGTATGCACCCCAGTCTGACACAGTTAGTTTCCTAAGTATGTTATTTCTGGTGACAACATTCTGTTGGTGTTTAAACAATGTTTTTGTAGGTCAAAAACAATGCTTTTGTAGGTCACAATCCAGAGTGATGCCAAAATATTTTGAGATAGGGCAATATTCCATAATCTTGCCATAGGAGGATATATAAGGAGCCTCCTTGAAGAGTGGAAAAACATTGAGTTCATTCAGATGTCCCCTGAGCGATGGCATGAGTTGGCCAATCCTTCACTTCCAGAAGTGTTGCACTTCATTACAATAATGTGATGCCTGTTAGAAAATGTCAGGCTTTAAATATGTATCATTGCATGGCATTATCCCAGCGCTTAAACTTGATCAACATTCAACAGAACTCAATCAAACATCTTTCATGTGTGCTTAAAATTCACTCCTCCTCCTCTTCCCCATCATCTGTAGCATTTCAGGCATCTGGAACTAATAGCAGGGCTTCCTGTTCAATAACAGCTTAGAAACCCTTTTTTTTTTTTTTTGCAAATTATTTTCACCAATTTTTCCAAGTTCTGCTTTAAACACAAAACTGAAATTCTTTAGTCTTTCTGTACACATTAAGCTATTATTTGATTCCACAGTAATGCCTTCTTTCCACTTAGTTTTAAATATGTTCCTCTCCTCACTCTATCTTTGCATAGATTTGCAACCTGTGGACCTAGAACAAAAAGCACATTCATTGGTTTCAAGCCTTGTGGATTATAAATCCACAGGCTAGTATGCTAGTGACATCTATTTAAACAGTCACAACTGCTTCTAGATCTTCTGTTCCATTTGTATGGAATACAACAGGATACAGGTCATACGAATTGGACCCCTTGAGATCCCTTGAAATTAACAAGATGATTGCATTTCTAGAATAAGCAATCAATAGTTTTCAGCCAGCATCTGTTTCTTACTCTATTTTTGATTTCAGCTGGCACTTGACAACTGTTCACTTGGTCTTTTCTTTCAAAGTCCTTAAAATAAATCTTGTTCTGCATGATGGAAAAATCTGGGACAGGCATCTATACTATTCGTCATTTATAGAAAAAGAGACAGACAGAGAGGGAGACAGAGCTCTATAAATTGTGGCTTATTATTGAGAACTACAGAGTCATCCCACTGTTCATTAAAATTGTTTGTGTGGAAAGGCCCTTCCTACACTGTGTGATTGTCTTGAAACCAGGTGGCTTCTTTAATAAGAAAAAAAATCTTTCCTTTCAAAGGAAGGCATGGCCTCATTTCACTGATCTTCATCTCTTAAATAAAGAGTGCATCTTAGAGGTATGCACCAACCAGAGCATTTGGTTTGGGTCCTGATTTGGAACTTTTATTTTATTTATTTTTATTTTATTTATTTTATTTATACCCCGCCTATCTGGACCGATGGATTTGGACTATCTGGACTTTGAGAAATGGCTCACTTTGGCTTTGGTTCAGAGCCAGTGTGCTTTGACCTGGCTCCTCAAATCATAGAATCACAGAACTGTGGAGCTGGAAGGGGCCCTTTGAGTTAAAGAGTTCAACCCTCTGTTAAATTTGGTCCCAATTCTAAGTTTGAACTGGAAAATTCTCATACACATGCCTAATGATTGTGTATCCTAGCCTAAGAAGCACAACACGTACCTATAACTTTTTAACTAAACCAGAATTGCCAATAGCATTTTATTATTATTATTTTGAGGGAGAATTAGAAGAAATATGCCAATCTCAGGCCCTGGTCACACAAGGGAAATGCTCTCTAGTTATCTACCAGTTATATTATTATTGTTGTCGTTGTTGTTTCTGATCACACTGTTATCGACCAATTTTAGGTTTCGGTTTTCCAGCAAGGAATCAGGTGAGAACGCAACAGCTGAACCAAAGGTCCGATTTTATTTTGAATAGCAGAAAAGGTCAGCTGGGACTTCCCTTAAAAGCAGAGAAGACCCCGATCATATAGTGTCCATACATTTTATACTGATATAGACAAAGAGCAATAAAATGCTACAATTCAATTGGTCAATTGTACCTCAACTTTGGATCCAGTCCCTCACTGAGTAATTGATGCCAACTATGCTTATCTATTGATTATATGGAAATATGCATATTGTGCCCCCATGTTCCCTTGACCTGTGCCCAAGATGCACCTGAAAGTCTGGGGATAAGGATATCCATTTTCCCCTTATCTTTTGTTATGTTGATGTGTCTTCTTCCGGGGCCCTGATGGCCTTCAATACTGTGAAATGTTACAACAATTATGGCTAGCTTCCTCCTACAAGCATTCCAATGATGAGCCATCAGCTACACGGAAAGGTAAAGGGGCAGTAAGGGAGAGTTACATTGTTATTCTCTGTGTGCCATAAATGCTTCTAGGTGAGGTGTGAATATTTCAGAGTTAGACCTTCCTAGAGCTCAAAACCGAGGCCTGTGTTTTCTCTTGGCCTGTCAATTGTTAATTCTAAAGTCTAGTTTCATTTCTACTTGGTATCACCACGATACACAGTCAAGATTGAAACATTTTCCCTGTCGGCAGTGTAACTGTGGTTTCTTTTCTACTCCCTGAGAGGCTTGTGTTATTTTGTACAGTACTTCCGTTGTACCAGTGCATTCCTTACCGGGTTTGCCTGTGTGCACGACTGGACCTGCTGCTTTTCTGGGGAGAAAGCTGTAAGGTTGCCGCCATTACTTCAGCACACATATTATTATTATTTTCTCCTGTCCTGTCTGGTACATTGATATATTGCTAAAGATATATTACAGCCACATTAATGATACATCACACTGCGGGGGGTCGTCATTATTGGCTGTGCAGAAAGAAAAAAAGTTCCACAGCTGCCCCTTCCTAACTGCTTGTGTGTTCCTATGTGTAGGTGGAGCTGGCCACTCTTACTGCTGAGAGTGTGCCATTTTGTATTTGTGGCCGCATAAATTGATAATTGGGTGAACTTATGCCTAGGTTTTTAGATAGATGATACCTACATGGCTTGGCTTCCATGTTCTAGTGTCCAGTGGATATACAGTGATATAAGGTAGTCTACTGTCCGTTGTGCACAATGTGTTTCTTCAGGATCAACCAGTGGACGCTTCTCAAAACAGAAAACTCCTTAGACTTATATCAATATATCAAACAAGTGAATAATAATATTTTTTTTAAAATGAGGTCATAAATGGACAGTTGAGGATAGAGAGAGAATAAACCAGCCACATTATGTAGTCGTCCATATCAATTCAGATAGGAGGAAATAGACCACTGCGACTAAAAGCACTTGGGAACACGTGAGCTTAATACAATATAATACAACGAGGTATGGAAAGTTTCAGAAGAACTGCAGAACACTTCCCTCATGTGGCCAGGACCTTAGTCTGAGGACGAAGTGTCAGATGAACAGGTATAGGAAAGTTTGTCTATATGCAGCCTTTCCATTTGCAGGTTATCCAGGGTCTTTTCTGGATGCATCTGGAAATGACAAACTGGATAGATGTGCTCTCAAGGACCAGTTTAGTCAGAAATATTCAGTGGGTCTTGCCCACAAATAACATATTTCCAAATAATGGGGCACTATGGATAGCACCATGTGTCAGATTTGTTAGCTAGATAAAGCATATTTGTGCCACAAAGCTATAACTTTAGCAGTAAAGATGCATTTGAAAGAGTAATCCAGTGGCTTCTCTTTTCAGTTATTTCTATTTTTAATCCCATTGATGCTGCTAGAAATTTTCCTCTAGAAATTATTTAAATTAATATTTTTACTCTGCCTTGTAGCTTGTCCCCCTGCCTCCATGACACACAGATATGGATGCTGAACACAATACATTATGTCCATACTGATGTCTATATCCTGAAGCTACCATTTCATGTCTTGGTCCACAGCAACAGTACACGTTGTCCATGGACATTTGGCCAAACTATGACTATAGCAATCCATTGTGTTGCTACTTTTAGAAAGGAGTTGGCTAATACGATGCTGTTAAAATGGCTTTTCACCTAGCAACCTGGCATTCAACAGTATATAATTGCATATCATCTGTTTATTAAATAAAGGCCATTTATTTGTCTGGAACAAAAGCATGCAAGCTTTTCAATTACATGCTTTTGTCAGAACAGCTCTAAAAAGCTTTCAGGTTATCGGAAACGAATTGTCCTCATCCATACAAAGAATTATGGTTTTAGTTATTTCTGCTGTATGCGGATTTGCGTAAACATCATTTTATATTCCCATATGCATAATCAATATTTTAAAAATTGTATAAAGGTTGTTTTTAAAAGTGGGACTTCTTCTCTCTTAATTATCCTCATTATTTTCCTTTCCACCAAGACTCATATCTTCAAAAGAAAAACAAGCACTAGGCAGTTTTAATGGAATTCCAAACTAAAGCAGACCCATTGAAATCTATTACTTCCAAATGACAATTCCTATTCATTTCAGTGGACCTGCTTTTACTGGAATTGATGTTGGGTTTTTTCCAGCATCTTCATATATTCCAGAATAGGAAATACGTGACCTTGTGCTGTTTAGAGGCTGGAGGGGATCATTTTAGCCATGTTCTTAGAGCCTCCCAGTACCCCGGGGTCCTCATGCCCTCAAATTTATTTTTTATGATATTGTCTGGTAGAATGTGTAATAGGATTTTTCAGTTTTAAAAAATCATATTCTAGTTACACCCATATTTGTATCATCTTCGTTTCTCATGACCCTCACCTTTGCCACCATCGCTGTAGGAGTGCAGCCCCTCCCCCGACTGCTAGCAAATCTGGAAAATTGCCCTCAGCCCTATTGCATTTGCTAACATATGTCATAAATAGATAGCTTGGGTTGCTTATAGGAGAGACAGAAAAGGATTTGAAGATTTATGTCTTGTTATCTGGCCACTTAGAATGTTCAATTTTTGTTATATCTGAGCTTTTCTCCAATTACCGCTAAGGTGGCATACATTTCTCTCTTGCTCCACCATGTCACATGAATGCTGTGAGATAGTTTGTGCTAAGAAAATGACTGGTCTAGAGTCACACTGTGAGTTTCATGGCTTAGAGAACAAAACTTGGTGTCACAAAGTCCTGGTCCAACATAACATATAATGTGGCCACAGGATCTTCTAATGACTCGGGCTATTATATTATATATTATATTATATTATATTATATTATATTATATTATATTATATTATATTATATTATATTATATTATATTATTGTCGTGCACCCCCAGTGTCCCCTGTTTGTTTTCCCACCTTTGGTCACGACTTGTTCCTTTCACCCTTTTTCGCTGCCACCAGAGGGTATTACCCTCACTGTACCAATCTTGAATCTCAGACTATTGCTGCCAAATATAACAAGGTTTATTTATGGTTTGGTAGGTAAATCACAGAAGAAAAATCATGGATGTTCTTTTATTATTCATTCAATAAATGTGGATTTAATTACATGTAAGCTTGCTTGTATTCCTTCACTTTAATCAAGGTCTCAATATATTCTGACTGTTTATGTATTTCTTATTACTTTTAACTCTTTTATATTCTCTAACACACCAACTTTCCAATATCTTGTCCAAACACTTCTCAATCTTCTCCCTGACTAACTCTCTGTCCCTCCCAGTTCGACTCCGCCCCTCCTGTCCCGTCATAGGTTCCTGCACTAGAGCTCTACAATGACTGACAGGAGTGACATGTGGGCTGTCTGGCACAATTACATTATATTATAATGGGTTAAGGATAAAGGTATGAGGAAGCCTCTGACTTGCTTTGCACCTGAATAATGAGCATATAGATGGGGGCTCATCTATCCTGTATCCCTCAGAAAACGATCCATTCTGTTCTGTGACATTTCCTCTGCATTTCTGGATCTCTGTTAAAGAAAAATCTCCCCAGATGGAGAAAACAAGTAGAGACAGGGGACTATACAGTGCCCTCATTGTGTAACCATTCCCTTCAAAGCCCATGCAACAATCTTTCATTCACAGTGTCACACACACAGCCACACACTCACTGAATCCTAACAGTGTAATAATATTGCAGTAAAGCTGAGAGAAAGAATATTCTGCAATGCAAAAAAGTTATCTTAACATGAATCCTTTTCTACCACTCTGTGAAGTGGGTAATGCCATGGCTGCAAAAGGATATATAACTCTGTCTGACCTTCGATAGAGCCCTCCCTAGCAGTTTGGTGGTTGGTGTGTCCCAGGGAGATCTTGAGTTTTATTGAGAGATGCCACCTGTCTTCTCCTTTGGAGTAAGCAGTTTGGACTACTATTAATCTGTTCCTTCTCATTTCCTTGCACTCTCACAATTCAAATAGCTGACCTTTATTTAACCATACAAGCGCTGAAAGGAATCGATGTGTTGCTCAGTACTGGGGGTGAAGAGCAGCTCCCTGTTCCACCTTGTGGTCACTCCAGGGTCACACTGTTTTCCCTGATTCAGTCCAGTCTTCTTACATTTCTTGAAAGATAGTGCACATGCCCAGTTAAAGCCATGCGTACCTCATTCATTGAACTCTGCATCCATCCCAGGCTGCTCTCTTCAATTTAGAAATGTAAGAAAGACCAAGAGAAAAGGAGAGGCGACATTTGCAAGGAGTTTGGTATTACTAATGTATTTGCAAGTCCCCCCCCCCCAAACCTCATA
The DNA here is from genome assembly GCF_051106095.1 of Pogona vitticeps. Lineage (NCBI taxonomy): Eukaryota > Metazoa > Chordata > Lepidosauria > Squamata > Agamidae > Pogona > Pogona vitticeps. The sequence continues at coordinate 52,145,229 of NC_135784.1, read as the reverse complement.
TATAACTTTTATTTTACTGGAAGCCTATATCTGCAGCAAGGAAAACACTGATAAACCACATGTGTCCAGTCTTGCCTTGAGTTAAGTAATAGCTGAAATTGAGCTGGCTGTCCCATTAAGGAGGTATGTTCAGACTTGCTGTTTTGGTGCAGGCTGGATTGGGCTGGTTGAAGTCAGAAGATGGAGTGATGTATCATTTGGTGTGCTCCTCCTATCTGAACAGCATATCAACCTTGTGTTAATTAACCCCTTCCCCTGATCATCTGTGTGGGTCAGAGGAAGTGAATTTATTTTTTAGATTGTCACTGATGCAATGAATCACTTCAGTTAAAGAAAAAAATATACTTCTCTTTGCTTCTCTGTATATTACCAATCTAGAAACTGCCCTTAGCCACTGTTTTGATCAACAACACGCAGACAAGCAAAAAAGAGGTTTTTTAAAAAACCAATTCAAGTGATTCATCACATCAGCAATGATGTAGCAGACACAGTAAAAAATAATTTAACTTGCCCTGACCCAGAGTAGACAATCAGAGGAAGTGTTTAATTTCCAGTATCCTGAAATGGCTCGTAAACTACTTTATGATACTGAGAATTGACACTGGAAAGAGCTGCAAGGCTCTAGTTTAATCGTTTCCAGGTGACCACATGCTGGGAACAGACTAAACTGGAATCCTCCAATACACAGTGAAATAGTAGAACCCGACAGGGGTTCAAAAAGTGTGGGTTGGGGCAAATTGGTCCATTACAGAAACGTCCACATGTGGATACGGGGGGGAAAAAAGTGGGCCAATCTGACCCATCACTGCACCAAACAGCAGGACAAATGCCTGTGTAGACAGGCTCTGAAATTGCATTAGATAAAAAGCCACCGAAGCCATAAATTTGCTGCTGCTCCTGCCCTGGCCACTCCACAAAGCAACAGCTGTGGCAGTGGCACATTATGCAGCTCTTTTGGGTCAGCAGTTTCCCATATACTGGGCTCTGAGAATGTCTCAGGCCAATTTGTTGTTATCCAGGGAAATTGCTTGTGCTCTGGCACAGATGATTTCTCCAGGAAGAATGTCTTGCTCTCAGGAAAATTATTTGGAAAATACCCAGTTAAGAGCCGTTCTGTAATTGAGGAAAGAGCAGTATTAAGGGTAGGGGCAGAAACAATGGCATGTTTCTGGTGGTGGTAATGGTGACAGGGGAAAAAAGAGGAAGAATATCCAGAGGGTTGAGGAGAAGTACTTCTCTCTCTCTCTCTCTCTCTCTCTCTCTCTCTCTCTCTCTCTCCTTTGTGGTAAGCATGGAAGTGAAATTCTTTCGGTTCACCTTTCATTTTGAAATATTCAGCTCACTCTTCCCCAAACTAGTGATGGAGTGGAATCCATCTTGTTTTGAAAATCCATAGAGGTCTACATTTTGTGATGCACTTGAGAGAGTCCAAAAAAGGCATGCAAAAATGCTTACCATAGCTCAATGCGAATAGATTTGGGGGAGAAGAGCAGGAAAATGCATAAATCTGTATATAGGAAGAAGTAGTATTGCAACCACATCAAAAACCTGGGGTGAAATAAAAAATGTTGATGGGATTCTGACAAATTCAGCAAGAAAAAGACCAATAGTTCCTCTATCCTTTTCCTGAGCCGGTTGAACAGCAAGAACTGAGAAAGCACATGGTTTCTCCCAAATAGATGACACAGGAAGACATGAATCTGTAGGTGAGCAACAAAATGGAAGCTGCTGCTTCTTTTCCTGCTTTAAAGCTGGTCCATACAGGCAACAGAATTAGTGTGCTATATGGGTGGAGGAGGAATCCTGGAAGTAGAATGGACACTATAATGTTACCCTATGGATGCTAGAATTCTGTCACTGAAGGTCCTGCAGTCATTATAATGTGCTACTTATGTATATTGTTGGGGCTGTTTCCTTGCAATGACTGCTGTCTGGTTTGTTTAAAATAACAGGCTGGTAGTTGTGGGTAGTTCGAGCAAAATTGTGTTTAAATGATAAGGCTGGATAGGAGGTTCCATTTGAACGGCACTGCCAATCTGAGTGGCAGCTATGTATGGTACCAGCTGAGCTCAGAGACTGCTGAACAGTACCTTCAGAAAGAAAGGTATTGGCCTTTCATGATTCATTTGGCATCCTCTGTGAACACTCCGGTGACCTTGCACAGTTTGCCAGGGATACTGTGTTAAATTGGAGGTCATCATTTCTGGATATAGTGCCCTTTAATTACCAGTCATTATATATCACCAGGAAAATCACACCAAACAGCCCATGCTGCTACCAGCAAGCCTAAAATTTACACTTGTTTCAGAGATAATGTTGCCTCATCGTCCATCCTTTTTAAAGGTGACCCATGAGTGTTGACTGGAATTTACCTCGAGTTCTCTTCTTGTCAGTTAGCAGGCTAAACAAGAATGGATGACTCTTCAGGCGGTTATTGTAAATTATACTTATGGCAAACATAAATGCCTCATTAGCTGAAGTCAAGGTCTATTTCTTTTTTATGGGAGTAACCACTGGAAAGCATTGCTTTTAATTTATAGATAAGAATGTAGAGGAATCTTGGCTCTCTTATTTACATAAACAGGATGAACAATTAATCTTCTGTAAAGTAACTAGAACACCATTTGGAAAATACCAGCCCTGTGGAAGCTCACATCTGAACAAATGCTTGTAGAGAACTCTTTTTATAATGTGCTTAAGTGCTGTTAGAAATTTACTGGATACATACATATAAGCAGAAGGCGGGGAAGTGAGGTTGATATAAATATTAGGGATTGGCTGAAATTCTATCTAGGTCTGTGGAAGGGCGATGGAGATAATATCACCAGAAAGTAGTAAAGTTAATTGCAGTCATATGACTCCATACAAGTACATAAAGACAGGGATTGCAAAATGAGAGAAAAAGGAACAACTACAATAATCAAGTAACAGCAAGCAATGCACCCTTTCTACATATTGCAGCCAGAAAGACTTGGCCATCTGAACCAGTATATGAGAGTTCTGGTCTGACGGGCAATATGTGACCAGCCACTTCTCTGAGGAACCTTGAAATTTATGCAGTAGGGAGTGAATCGGATTGCTCCTAATTCATTTGTGAAATGTGCAATATAAAAGAGTATGTGACAAAAATTTGGCCACCCTGATGCTGCATGGGCAGTATCTTTCTTCGTGAGGTATTCACTGAAGTCTACCCTGGCGTTAGGCTGAGGGCAGAACATTAAATCTAGCAAGTATGGATGCTCTAAGGACCTGGGGAGATCACAGCACAGTTAAATAACCTGCAAGAGTCCCGTATGATGGAAGAGCACCACTTGCCAAAGGAGAGCAGGTTCTTGTTGCTAAGGAGAACAATTCTTATTTCTTGATATCACAGAGTCTTTGGGCAAGTGTTCCATAGGCTTGTTGTTGTCTGAGCACTAGAATAGAATTAAAGGGCATATCCAATGCCCTAATTATATGTTGGATCAGAGGTAGCCACTTGCCAGTGTCAGAATCAGTCAGCGTATGGTACACATAACCAAGGTGCTCAGCTAAGAAGTGTAGCTGCAACCAGAATTTTAGGGCCTGGATCCACGCTCTGGCTTCCAGTCGGCCAATTTATCTGAATTCTGTAAACTTCAAGCTTTTCTGTCTCAAATACAAAGAAGTTTTTAAATGTTGATAAATTCATCTTCATTTACACCAGTCAAATTTAACAAGAACAATTATTCCCTGCTGCAGAGGGAGTTGTTTTAACTGCCAGGGATATAGGTGTTAAGGATGATGAGATGCTCAGAAATCCTAATGCAGCACTATTATGGCTGAACACACAGAGGTCCAAATCAAGCCTATTAAGAATCAAGCATTCAAAACATCAGGCCCAGATAGAGCAATCTGGGAACTGTTTTTTTTTTTCTCTCTCCATAGGTTTAGCCTTGACCCTTTTTGTTTAATATTTAGAGTTTCAGATGTATGCAGATTAATTAATTAATTAATTAGTTTTTAATTTTGCAATCTCAGCCATTTTCCAGGGGGGTGATGTCCAGTGGGTTAGCTTGGTTCTGTGCAACCTTATTTTGTTCTCAACACACTTCCAGTGGGGCAATGCCAGCCAAATAATAGATTTTTTTTTCAAAGGGGTAGGTTGGAGACATCATGTGTCTTCAACCTACCTGCATGATTCATGTGGCACTATTTATATTATTTATTTAAATATTTTTACCCTGCCTTTCTCCTTGAAAAGGTCCCAAGGCAGCTTAAATCATTAAGAAGACAACATTTAAAAGCAAAAACAGTAAGTATACAAATATTTACTATATTAGAATTTTCAGCTTTGTATTGATTGGTTCCATGTAATGGACCTTAATATTTCATTAAGGAAGGAGTTAGAAATGTGAATAATTTTATGTTCTCTAGCCTGACTTCTTTTCTTTGAGTGTGTGTAGTATTATGGAAAGGCAGAGAGAAGTTCTAAACAATTACTCTTGCCTTGAAAGATTTCTCAGACTTTAGAATCAACTTTAAAGGAAATCAGAGGAAATGTTGAAATGAGCTACTTCTGTTTTCCTTGTGTACACAAAGCATTATGCAGTTATATAACAGGAATCATCTTTTCCTCTTCCTTGTTACATTGTACTCATAGATAGCATCTTGCCACATTGTCTTCTATAGAAAAATGGAGGGTTATAGTCTGTTCTAACAAATTAGATTAAAAAGAATACCCACCAAAACTGTAAATCAGTAAAGTTTAGAGGAATCTGCAGTGAGGTGACACCTTTCATCAGATGAAATCTAATTTGGAGCATGGCAAGGACTCTCTGCTATTAATTACTGGTCACATTAATTTTTTATTAAATGTTATATGTACTTAACTGATCATCAGAACATTTCAGCTGTAAAGATGAGGTTCAGTAAAATTGAAAAGGAAACTCGTTTGGTATGATATATAATGAGACATGACAGAATAAAGGAAACTCTGGATGGAAGGGTGTTTTGCATATGTAGGGATCCATTTCCATGTACTGTATGTCTAAATAAAAACAAGATTTGCAATTTAGGAATGTAAGAATCTGCCTTACAGTGAAGCAGGCCTTTGGTCCATCTGGCTAGGTATGTTCAACTTCATTGATAGCAGATCTGTAGAGTTTCAAGTAAAATTTCTAGCCATCTTTGAAGATTCCTGATATTGCCAAGTGGTCTCCCATCCAAGTACTAACCAAGCTGACATCTGCTTACCTTGCAAAATTAGATGATGTGAGAGCTGTTCAGCAAAGTAGCAAGGTGTATTTCTATAACTTCAAGATTAAAAAAAAATAGTGGGAAAATCTATCTGATCTCAGACTATTAATTCCGATAACTATTTACGATAATAGTGGATGAAATCATGTTGTCATAAGTAGAGCTGTGGAAAGGTGATGATGTCAACAGCAGGGAGCAATTTTTGGTAATTACACAAGTTCTTCTATTCTGAAGCTTTTCTGACTCCTGTGTACTTTTCTTCCATTGCATGGAAACCTTGGGAGCTACAGGACAGAAGGAGAAAGTCTAATTACCCTGTGGGTAATAGCATTCAACAGCAGTGACTTTCAGTGCAGGCAGGTCCAGTTCACATTATTCCACCTGTCTGGAAGAGCAAAATCACAGAAACCAGAACTTCACCTAATCAGTTACTGATAAAAAGCATATATACAACTGTCCATTTTAAGGCTATGCTTGGTACCACACTTAGTTCTTACACACGCAAAATAGTCATTTCCTTTCCTTTCCTTCACTGTTTAAAAAAACAGGGCTTGAAACTTTCAGAGTTCTTGGGGAGGAGTAAAATGAAACTGGCATCTTCCAGCCCCTCTATGGCTCCCCTATTAACTGTAAATCCAATCTCTTCCACAATCTGCTCATGGCTGACCTTCATATTTAGTATTATCTCTCCCTACGTAGAGGCAAGGGCTTCTGAAACTTCCAGAATAGAAGCCAAGATGGAGGAATTGCTCCTTGTAGCGATCACCCTGCTTTGGCTCATGTAGGAGGTTATATGCATGCACCGTTGGGAGGCGGAGCCAGAGAAACTAGAAGGGAGGGGTGAGGCCAAGAAGAGGAGTTTTTGTGAGTGAGTTTAGTCAGTCAGTCAGTGGACAGTCAGAGATGAAAGTCTGAAGTAAGAAGTGAGTCTGTGGGAATTAGAGAGTGTGGTAGACTGAGAAGTTAAGGGAGGCAGTTAAGAGTGTGGAACTTATAGAGAGTTAAAAGTGAAACAAATTATTACAAAACTACTGAATACTTTGAAGTCTTTGAAGTACCTGTTCAAGTGAACTGTATCCAATATACCTGCTTTGTTAAACTTTACACACAGCATAGAGCTCAATTTTTCTAATTGAACATTGTTGACAGAGATCCACTGGTGGCAACGTAAAGGAGGGAATGGGTTGTGAGCTTCAGGCTAGTGAAATAATCTGGGAACACACAGGGGCGCATCACACTCCTTCTCCCAAGTATGACTTCCACCTCCTCCTTTGAAGGGAGCAATCTTAAAATGATCTGTCATAACTTCTGGGACATAGTCCCAGAGATCCTAGTGCTGTGGCTTTGATACTCCCATTAAGTAGCACAAGGGGAATGGTTATGTACATGTTCAGTACAGGATCAAATATGTTAAATCAATAGAGATGAACCAAGCAAAGATTTAACAAAATGTTCAAATGCTGCACATCTTAATTTCATGAGCTATTTAGCATTATTAACTGTGCACATTCATTAAATGATCTGAGCTGAGTAAAACAAGCACAAAAGCAATACAATCTGCTAATGAGATACCTGCCAATTTGGGTACTATTCAAGGAAGTCTTGGGCGAAATTCAAGACATTTGTGGCTTTTCCAGACAGATCCTTTGCAGGGCAGCTTGGCAGGAAGTTCTCAGGGCTTGTGCAATTCCTTGCCAAGGCTGCACTTAGGGCTGCAGCCTTGACATGAGTTCTCCTTTTGATCTGCTGGTGGTGAAGAATTTCAATTTTTGTCGTTCTCTGTTTGTAACTATGGGAAACTTGAATGGCATCTGTGAATATTCCATTTGTGCAAAACAGGCCAAATGTGTGTTCTCTCCTCTGGAAAGATCTATAGTACTTTAGAAGACTGGGCTCTGAATAGAGTGAGATTACTTGGAAAAATGTGCTTTGTGTGCCTTGCTCTTTATTACAACAAAGCATCACAGGTAGTGATACAAACCTCTAGCAAAAGAATTACATTAGCTACCGACATTTCTTTGTGCCAGACTCCTCACCCAGCATGCCTGGAGTATATGCGGATAATGTTTGGAAGTGTACATTCCCTATCTGCAGAGGGTTTCTTGCTCTTCAAAACTTGCCACGAGGGCGGTTATGCGAGAGCTGCATTGCAGCATTCTGCAGAAGCACCTGCCAGCGATGCCCTTTTCTTGCATCCTATACTGTCATTCTAGTAACTTGACCCTGTAGACTTTCAGTCATTTAGTCAGCTTCTTCCTGGATTTTTTTCCCTTTCATTTATTCCTCAGCAATATCTGCTCAGAAATAGAAATAAATAAGCATAGAGTGTGATATGCATTAAACCTGTGCAACAATCCAGGTTTTCCTTTCCTTTCCTTTTTTCCCCTTTTTTTGGTGCCATGTCAACTGTTCTGTGTTGCTTCCTTGTGTGAGTTTTTAGGATGCTGTCTTTTTGTAGCTTTTATTTTCGGTTATCATTTCTCCTTTTCCTCCTTTCACTATCATGCCAGCAGAAAAAGCCATCAAACGCTCTTCAGATTTTTGTTATATCAGAATAGGTTACATGAATTCTCGAGGTTTACATTGTAAAAGTGTGGCCTTCCAGATCCCAGGGGCTCACAATAAATCTCATTCCACTAAAGCTTATCCATCTTCAGCCAGAGAGTGAGAAAAGGGGGGAAAGTCCTCTTATGGAAAAAGCCAACTGATAGCTGGCTGGGTAGGTCAGTGAGTCAAGAGTCAAATTCCCCAGTATACCTTCTGGGAGAAGAGCCACCCTGTGTGACCCTGGGCAAGCTGCACACTCCTAGGGTGCCCCCAGAAGAAGGGAATGGGAAACCACTTTTGAGTACTGTATACTGGAAAACCCTGAAATCTGGGATTGACTTGATGGCACATAATTATTAATTATTGTTATCATGGTGATAAGGGTAAGACATAAGGGCAAGACAAATAATAATACAAAAATGATGACAATTTTGAAATGAAAAAGCATGGATTCTGCCCTCTTCAGTGTTGTTTGGAGGCACCACAACTGACACTTTCTGTTACAATTTGTCTGTTCCCAAGTTGTAAATGATTTAACAAACACTGAGCCAGAAAAGAAATGATGCCATCACTTAAGTACTGAACGCTGAAACACCAATGTCTCCTTGGTCTAACCATTCAACACAGTTCCACAGCTCATAAGTTTGTGAATGCACTTCTTCTATTAAAGCACCTCGTCTCCTTTAGGAGGGCCAGTCATTTCACACACTGTGGACTTGAAAATACATTAGGGTTCACTGTGTGTTTAGCTGGAAAATGCTCACACCTCATAAGTTTGTAATAGGCTCCAACATTGCAGCACTTTGTTTTTGCAGTTCAGCTGTTTTTAGCCCCAATATCATTTCATATGCTGTCATCTTCCAAAAAAAAAAAAAAACTATCACACTTTTAACTGGTGCTGCTGTAGAATTTACTCTTGTATTATGCTCCATCTGGTAGGACACCAGCTGAAGTTATTGTGAATACATGTTTCCCATCTAGAACTTGACCTGTAACAAAGGGATTTTGAATGACACATTGAAAGCTTCAGGGACTAACTGCTATGACTTACAGGGGTGTCATTTTCATCTGATTTCAAAATGTGATCGAGGTAAGGTACTCCAATGTAATTGGCAAGACAAAGATATTGCACTCTAAAAACTAGGGACTAACAGCTTGATCATATGTGTAAAAAAACACACACACACACAACCCAGTTATATCCATTCTGTTGTTATTTATATTGTTCTATAAATTTCCATTCACATAACACATGGGTAATTTTGATTCATTTATCCAGCCAATCAGTTTTTTCCCCTGTATCACTTAAAACGTAATCATTTCAGCATCTGTGAACATTGTTGTCAATTTATTTACTCTGCAAATGGGTCAGGTTTGGGGATGCTACAGCCACTTCATGGCCAATGTACTTGGACCCTTAAAGGCATATCAATAAATTGCTTGTAGCAGCAAGAGTAGCAGCCATAAAACCAACACAAATACATTGCTCAGAAGGAGACAGCCTTCCCATCTCCTTGCAGCTGTAAGGAACGAAAGAGGAAAGCGGGTATAAATAAAGGGACATTTCATGCTTGTAATTCTCTGAAGGGAGAAAGAAAGGGGTAGTTGCATTAACATCTTCCCTCTCTTTTTTTTAACCCTGCTCTTCGCAGTACATTGCAAATCTTTTAAAACCTGGTTCCTTCTCCTGACACTGTTCAAAATGGGGGAAAATAAAAGCCAAGAACTGAGAGGTATGCAGGGAAATAAGTAAAAGGGGACATGTGAGTAAAGGAGGGAATGGAAAAGGGGAGGATGAAAAAAGGAAAGAGGGGGAGAAGAAAAACAGAAAGCAGAGAAAGGAATCAGGAAATGAAATTTCAAAAGGGATGAAAGGAGGGGTTGCAGGTGACATACCTCACCAGGTTGTGCATTGACTAACAGTTGAAAGTGACAGAAAAATAGCAATATATCACTTATGAATTATTAAAAGAAAAAAAGAAATATTTAGGGCAGCAAGGCCCCAGAAACAGAATGGCAAATGAATAGATTTATATGGCACTTGTAGCCTATAGAACCAATACAAATAACAAGCAGTTCAGATTGAACTGACAACCATATGAACGGGCCCAGTGGTATATATACTATGTGACTGCATGTAAAAATGTATTGATTTAAGAAAAAGATGAAAAGAATTGGCATAACTATGGTACTTTTGGCACATGTGATCAAACCCTAACATACAGTATGTTTTCCTGCCATGGTAGGCATACAATGTATCAGTCACCAGGAAAAGCATAATATAGTGAAATAAGAAATCCTCCAGGAAACAGAAGAAGCATACTTGACGCACTCATTCACACATGTAGAGAAAGTCACTCTCTAGAGAGAGAACATCTCTGGCTGTGTATATATACAGTGGCTTTTATTTACACATGTGTTTATATAGATGAAGATGGCAATAAAGACAGAAAAAGCTAGCAATATCATGAAGCTTAAAGTTGCCAACAACAAGAGGCAGCCTCAAAGTCCCATACCTATTGAGTCTGTCGCCATGCATGCCTCCCTTTCCATCTCTTTGCCTGGTCTGTGTCTAGTTTTATTGGGCTTTAGTTTTATAAAATAGCATCCATTCCTTTTTTGCTTATTCTTTTAAATGTCTGCAAATTTGTGTGTGTTTTTAAATTGTATATGTTGCCATTGAATGAAATGTGTTTAAGCACTGCTGTGTATGCAGTTCATGTCACTGAGAGGGTGGGAAGTTTGGATAAAAAAAAGGCCTGTGGATAAGCACAGAATTTTGGATATTGTGCTGACCCATGATTGTCCAAATGGTTGTGGCCTAAGCACCTCCATATATAACTAGTATCTTCACATGCCTCTTCTCAACAGTTCTGTTATCTTTCTATGTGCTGCAATCAATTCATTAGGGTCAAAGAGAAGTTTATTTATTTGTTTGTTTGTTTGTTTGTTTGTTTGTTTGTTTGTTTGATTGATTGATTGATTGATTTTTACCCCGCCCCTCTAGACAACGTCTACTCGGGGCGGCTTACATAGATTAAAAAACATCAAAATAACATGTATAAAAATACAATTCTTACAATTAATTCTAAACAACGCATTTCCAAGATGGCAAGACTCAAGAAGGGGGGGGGATCACTTAATTGACTGGAGGGAAGGTCTGTTTAAATAACCAAGTTTTTAACTGGCTTTTGAAAATGCCCAGCGAGGGTGCCAGCCGAATTTCGGTAGGGAGAGTGTTCCACAGCCAAGGGGCCACCGCCGAGAAGGCCCTGTTTGTTTTTTCCTTCCGGGCCTCCCTTGGCGTCAGGCCCCTCAGCCGTCCCTGATGGCTATGTCAGGTGATTCAGGTAGATCTGGGTGGGAGAAGATAATCTGCCAAATATTGAGGTCCCAAACCGTTTAGGGCTTTATATGTAATCATTAACACTTTGAAGTCGATGCGGAAATGGATGGGCAACCAGTGCAAGGCAGCCAGGGTGGGGGAGATGTGCTGATATTTTCTCACCCCACTAAGAAGCCTGGCTGACGCATTCTGGACCACCTGAAGTTTCTGCATCAGCCTCAAAGACAAAGAAGTCTATTTAAACTCTTTTCTCTAAATTCTATATTTGAAATGATTGGGAATGCTAGATATCCTTGGAATCTCAGGAACCATGCCTCGTAATGTCACTGTACTGTAGTAAGATTATTATTTGTTGTTGTTGGATAAGGCAAGAGGCCTAGGGCAATACCTCACACTCTTAGTCCAAGTGAAAGAACAGATGCAAAGAGAAGAGAGATCCAAACACAAAATAGCCAACAACCCTTTTCTTCCTTCTGTTTTTTAAATTGTCTTCCTCTTCTTCACATTTATTTTTCTCAGAATACATATGACTGAAAGAGAATTTGTGCTCTTGGACCCTCCATTTCAAATTCTGTTTTAGAACTATATCCTACACTTTTTGCAGCTCTGTAGCAGTGCCCAATATTGACCTAGCCAATAATTTGGTTCCCACATGGTCACTTCTACCAGCTTTGGTCAGCATGGAACTGAAGATAGCAAAGTGGGACTAATTGTTTGTGACAAAAACAGATTGCAGGTTTCCAAGAATCCACAACCAAAGAAGACAAGAGCTTGTTTCTCACTCAGAAACAAGGTCTCTTCTTTGATTCTATTTCTTCCTCTTTCTTTTAAAATCCTGATAAATCTATCTGTTCTACCCTTTTCATGGTCTAGTGTAAAATAGACCTCAAGACCTGGAGAGACCCATTAATTATTGCAGTTGCCCATTCAGTTGTTATAGGCCCAGCTGCTTTGATTAACCAGGCTGGGCAAGGGTCAAGGGAGGAGGTGATGGCACAACAGCAGTTAAGTGCTTTGTCCACCATATCTGGCATCACAGGCTGAAAGAGACTGAGTCTCATCGGCAAGGCGGAGCGTTGAACGTCTCTGCTTGATCTATTGGATGTCTCTACTCAATCTACTCGATCTAATGAACAACAAGGACATCAGCTGTCTTGAGCAGCCACTGTGTGACTGAAGGAAAGGAGTATTGGTCAGGATAATTGTCACAAGGAGATGCTTATGCACGCAAGGATAGCAAGCATAATGCCATTCAGAGACTATTCATGATAATGTTTGAGTGACAAGGCTCAAAATGAAGAAATAAATGGTGTTCCCTTGACAAATGTGTAGAAAATAATTGTGACAAGTTCCTTGATACCCTCCAGCACTAGGGCTACATTAATAAAAAATTAGTGTCTTGAATTGAACAGCATTTAGGCATGTGCCCTTTACTGAAAAGTAGGTAGGGTTTGAATCCCATTCCTTCACTTACCATTTCTTCATTTGGGTGCATCAAAAGATGGCAGGCATGACACCTTTTTTCATGGTGACTTTATTTCTCTATGTGTATCAGAGACAATAGCACAATACAGATGTTGTATTGACAGCTTCATAAATCATGAGTTGTGAAAAGAGCCAACACATCAAGTCAAATATTGATTCCCCAGTTCCTTCTTTTACATGCAGCATTGGCATGGAGACTTGGACTCATTTTTAAACAGAGTTTCAGCCTCAACCCAAAATGATAATTGCAGTGGAGAAGCCTACTGTACCCTAAGCTAACCAATATGGATAGTGTGTTCAAGATGTGAAGTCATCATGCGTATGGTAAAAAGAAACAATACAATTAGGTAAAGAAGGCCCCAAAGGGAAAGGCAACAATTTACCTAAAACCAGGTATATATATACATTTTCCAATAGAAGTCAAACAGAAAGTGGGATGGCAAATGTATTGGACCTAAAGCCTGCTTGATATCGCCATACATTCCCTTGATGTTACCTGTATCCACTGTTATCTGTATCTGAGAGCTGAAGCCAGTAATCATTGGAACATCTCCTGGCAGTCTGTTGGACTTTGCTACGAGCAAGTCGAAGAGCCTGCAAGTTGTACTCACTAGGACAGGCATTATATGCTGCTAGAGCTCTCCTCTTAACCTCGATGGCTGGCATTAACTCCTCCAAATGGGCTTCGAACCAATCTGTCATATTTTTGGTCTTCTTGCCAAATGTGGACAAGGTGGTGTTACAAACAGCATTCTTGAAATGTTCCCATTGTTCAGGGGTATTTGCATCAGCCAGGCCTGGAAGGGTTTCCTCGAGTGCTTGGGAAAATTCCTCCACTTTTCTTTGATTGTGAGTCTTGCTGATGTCAGTACGTAGTCTTCCTTCCTTTTTCGTGTGACACAATCCCTTTGCTGACAGTTTTACTCTACTACACACCAGGGAGTGATCAGTATTGCAATCAGCACTCTTGTAGCTGCGTGTGATCATAATACTAGAATGTCTAGTGAGGATCAAATCAAGCTGATGCCAATGCTTCGATCTTTGATGTCTCCAGGAAACTCTGTGTTGAAGCTTCATATTAAAGAAAGTATTCCTGACACAAAGACCATAATAACAGCAAAACTTCAGCAAGCATTGGCCATTTTCATTCATCTTCCCAGTGCCAAAATGGCCTAGACAAATGGGCCAAGAATTGTGATCAGCACCAACTCTAGCTTTAAGGTATCTGGGAAGGAACAGTGGTTCTCTCTCAGGGATTTTTTTAATAATAGCTGCCAGATCGTCATAGAATTTGTCTTTGACTTCTGTTGTGGCTGACAGTATTGGTGCATATACACTAATGAGGGTGACTGGTCCCACTGATGAGTGGAGCTGCAGAGACAGGATTCTTTCACTCCCCACAGTAGGTGAAACAATGGATCTCAGCAGAGTATTTCTGACTGCAAATCCAACACTATGTTCTCTGGTCTCATTCAATGGTTTTCCCTGCCAGAAGAATGTGATTTTTTTCTTTGACAGATCCCATGTCTCGTCTCTTGCAGGGCAACAATGTTCATCTGCAGTCTAATCAGTTCCATGTTGATGACAGCTGTCTTGTGCACATCATCTATTTCCTGTAGATCGTCAGAAAAACCAGAGGTCATTGTCCAAACATTCCAGGTGCCCAGCTTTAGGGCAGAAGTTTTCTTATGATTATTGCACAGTGCGAGGTTATTGGTTGGCTTTCACCCTAAACCACATGCACCCCGTGAGGTTAACAGACCATGGTGAGGTAGCACCTTACCGGCTGGGGACTGCCCAGTTTAAGGTGGGTGGTAGCTAACTAGTGAGGTGCAATGACCTCTCTCACCATCGGAAGTAGCCCCTGGCATCATGCTCTATGCCAATCAAACAAAGACTTGTTACTGGTGACTTCTACTTTCCGTCTTGAATTGACGCTGTATGCAAAGCTGGAGTGTCCTCTCCAGAGCACAAAGCCTGGGTAAAATAATATGGAGGATAGGATGTTACCCAAGCAGCAAACCCCCCCTCTCCACATCGCTGAAAAAGTCCAATGGAAAGGCAACAGCCAATACAACTGGTTCTAACAACATCGCAGGAGTTGCCAGAACAACACGAACTGCCTCCAGGACTCCAGCTCTGGATTTTGCCTCGAGGTTAACTTGTGAAGCCTTTTCCATCAGTGGATATAGCCACAAGGCAGTGAAGGTTTGAAGTTGGAGTTTTCCTTCTTCTAGATGGGCTGCCTTCCAAGGCTGACGAGCACCACCTACCCAGCCTACTCCCTAAGAGTGTGGAGTTTTGAACCGAGGCCTCCAGCTGCCGGACCTTGTCTTCCAAGAGGACTACCAACTAACAGAGCATTTCTACCCTGGCACCTCATTGGCAAGAAAACAAATATGCCACAGGTGTTACAAGTGCAATAGATTCTGCACTGTCCATCTCAAATGATTGGTCAGTGAATTAAAAATTTAAAAAGGGAGGGAGTCTGATCCTATACCTAAAACTTTACTGCTCCTCAGGTGTATGTAATGCTATTTGGCTTTCCTATTCACCAAATTAGAGTAAAAATAGAATCAGAGAATTTCACGTGCTTCTGCCAGCTTACATTTAAAGCTCAAACCCCACCCCCTCAGACCATGCTGTCAGGGAGAACAAAGGTCCGCCTAAAGGAAAATACCTCACCAAATAAAATGTCCTCCCAAACACAGCTCACCTCCTGCTTCAGCTCCTCTTTAGGAAAAGTTGAGCTATCCAGCCAACTAGAAAATACTGTTAGGTCACCAGAAGTCAGATGCAACTTGGCAGCATATAACACAAACTCATTTGTGGAAAAGATAACCTCCTTAAAAACATTGTTTCATGTTCACTACATCTGACCTAACCTCAATGTATGCAATCAATATTGAACACTGAAACATAGCAATGCTCTTTTAAATCTATAATAGGTGTCAGTGGATTCTGATGAAGTCTGATTAGAATCATTTAAAAACAGATGTGTGTGTGTGCTTTGAGAAGGAAAAGATATGGTACACAATAGGATTCAGAAAATGATTAAAGTACCAAAAAATAATTATCATAGTGTGGAATGTTTCATTAAAAGTTAAATTTCCAGAGTTCCATCAAAATTTAATAAGTGATAATGTCCTGAGCATCACAGAATTTAATTTTGTAGCTTATGAAAGGAATAATTAAAACCTACTGGGCTATTAGTCATTTCATATTTTATCTGTCTTCCAAAGTATCATTCACGAAGTGACATGTCATTCTTTTGGAAGGTAGCAGTGGGGAGTAGGAGCAAGGGTACCTTTACTGTGTTGAATCACTTATTAATTTAGAATCCATGAGGATGAAGACTGATTAAAAAAGGAAAAAAAGTAGCTGGCCTTCAGATAAGTTTCATCAGATCCAGTAATCTGGGACCTATTCAGATCAGATGACTAATCACAGCTGTGCATTAATGATGACTTTGCCACCCCCCAAAAAGGGGGGGAATCCATGAAGTCCTGTACACAATCAAAAAACTAGGATGGCTGATATCTCCATTAATTATCTGCTGTCAAATCAATTCAGTGTTATGCTGACTCTGTTCAGGGTTTTCCAGGTACAGAGCACACAGAAGTGGTCTACCATTTCCTTCTTCTTAGGACACTCTGGGATTACGCAATTTGCCAAGGCTACACAGTCTGGCTCTTCTCCAAAGTGGCATAATGGGGAATCAACCTCACAACCTCTGGTTCTACAGTCAGGTATCCAACTTAGACCACAGAAAATCACAAACATAACCTAATACAGTGGTGCATCGCATAGCGATCGCTCCGTATAGTGAAGAAATCGCTTTGCGATGGACCTTTTGCCATTGCAAAAGCGATCACTTTGCGATCGTCCCTATGGGGGAAATTTGCTTTGCGATAATCACAGGGAAGCGATCATCGCAAAGCCCCCATTTTCGGCCAGCTGATCGGCGGTTTCAAAATGGCTGCTGGGTAAACAAAATGGCCACCCGCTGTTTTCAGGCATGGATACCTCGCTTTAGAGTCACCAAAAATGGTGGTGCTATGGAGAATCTTCCCTTAAAGGTGAGTTTTTAGCCCATAGGAACACATTAATCGTGTTTTAATGCATTTCTATGGGCTTTTTATTTTTGCTTAGTGATGTTATCGCTTAGCAGCGATTTTTTCTGCACGGATTAACATCGCTAAACAAGGCACCACTGTACTTGATTCCCCACAAGTCTTCCAACAGGCTGGGCATTATAGAGCTGAAAGGAAACCTAGCCAACACATCTGGCCCCAGATTTTGGAACCTGTATTTTCAAGTTTGAGCAAGTTCCAGAATGGGGACTGTAGACTCAGCTTAGAGGTAGCAAGATTCAGATTTCTGTGTCTGCCACTGTAGATAGCCACTGTCCCTCCCAAACTTCTTAGACAACGGATTGTCAGTCACTCCTTACACCTCCACATGGTCATGCAGATGGTTCCTTTTTTGCTCTGAAAGGATGCAAACAGAAATGTACTGAACCTCATATCACACAAGTTCAAACAAAACTACTCACTAGCTAAGATGATTGCAGACCATTAAAAGAATTACCCAATGTTGGAGGAAGATGTTGTCCTTCATTCATAGTCCTGCTTGGATAATGTTACATGCTCTCGCTTAGTTGTAGATACAGTATTGCTCTGTTTGACTATTCAGGGCATCTTCCATAGTCTAAGAAAGAAAACAATGACCATGCATAGATGAAGGCTGGCTTGTGTTTGTGATTCTTTAATGGTCCAATAAAGGTACCATGCACCCTTGCTTTGGATTCTGCCAACAAAGGTTAGAATTTTGGACACACATAGGCAATTCAAAGAATGAACCTTTCTAATCTGTTCTTTTTAAAACTATAGTTGATCTGGCTGGAAAGGAATCCCCCCCTTCCATAGACATTTGCCAGTTCAATAGCATGGGTGACTGGAACACATCCTTTTGAATTACCGCTGCAGATTTGCATGATTCTGTGTAGGACTAAAAGAGTGTTATGGACAGCCCTTCATGATGATCATGGGAAAGTCTTTGACAACGCAGGAATCCTGGTAAGGCAGAAATCACAGTCACTGTAGCACTGTAGGCATGTTTAGCTGAATGCATTTAACAGGTTGTGCTACAGAGCGTCATGTTAAACCTATGGGCTGTCTTATTTCCAGGTGAAGGGAAGATGCGTGGGGTTTATGTGTATTCTCACAGTATCACAACTCTTTAAATGCTACTTGGATTCAGGCATAATCCCTAAATGGGATTCTTTTCTCTGTACAGAAGTCTGAAGAAGACAGTGTTCTCTATGTTTGAAATCTCTCCACACAATCAGAAACCTGATTGTCCAGGACTCTGGTTTGTATGGGGAGTCTCCGTGTAAATGTACCCCCACATGGAGGATAGCCCTTTTTATGTGAAGAGGACCATGGAGGGAGCAGACCACCCTGTTCCTTTTATCATGAGCTTAGGTTAGCCCTTGGCTGAATAAGGCTGAGAGTTTGTGTCTGATACAAGGTTCGGTTGCTCTAATAAGATTCTTACAATATCCCATCCCAAAATAACAGGGATGGTGAGCTTTGCAATTTGCTCTGTGGAGAGTAGGATACTAAACAAGGAAGCCTTCTATAAGGACTACTAGCTGAATTGCACCTGCAAAGACAAAAGATAGATGCAACTGCTAGAACATGGATACCAATAGGCCTTGGTGCTGCTCTCATGAGTTTCTCCCTCTCAGTATGTTCGTGGGTCCAACAAATATATTTCATTTAAACATATCCATTCAATGTTCCAGGTAACAGTGTACTGTCAAGGTCTTGAGCACACCTCAGAATTGGTCTGCAACAAGGTCACTCTGCCTTGACTGTTGCGCAAGGCCAATGTTGAATCTGCTGTTGTTATTATGCGGCACCAATAATCTTTGACTCATGGTAGCCTTAATCAATGAGCAGTCTCCAAAATGTCCTGTCCTCAGACATCCTGTTCAGCTCTTGCAGACTCAAGCCCATGGACTCTTTTAGGGAGTCAGTCAAACTCATATTCTGTTTTCATCTTTTCCTGCTGCCTTCCACCTTTCCCAGCATTATTGTCTTTTCCTGTTTTCTCATGATGTGCCCAAAGCAGGACAGCCTCAATTTCAGCATTTTTGCCTCCAGAGATAGTTGAGGTTTGATTTCATTTAGGACCCACTTATTCATCTTTCTGGCAGTCCAGGGCATCTGCAGAGCTCTCCTCCAGCACCACATTTCAAACAAATCATTTTTTGTATTCGCGAAGGCTTTCACAGCTGGGATCTAATCCTCTGAAGATGCCGGCCACAGAGACTGGCAAAACGTTAGGAAGAACAACCTTCAGAACATGGCCAAAGAGCCTGAAAAACCCACAACAACCAAATCATTTTTTTCCTGTCAGCTTTATCAACTGCCCAGCGTTTACAAAGAGAGTAGGATAAATCTATTAGTTTAATTTTCTCTTATACTTGAATGGTTTACCCCTCTGATAAATTTAGGAAGAAATCAGTTTATTTCAATAAACACTGTTTTTTAGAAAACCCACACATAATATGACATTTTCATCTAGCCCTAGCTGGAAGTGAAAGTGCCCTTCCAAAAGCATTCCTGTATTTCCAAAAGAGAGGGCTATCCTTTCCTTTAGAATGAAAGACTGTATTTTTCCATGTATACAACCCCCCAGTATAGAAGACAACCCCCTAATTTTTACCCTTGCTGGAGGTGGAGGAGCAGTCAATGGGCAGCCACAAGGGGCAGCCCAGCTCTGCTGTTCCTCTGTCTTCATCTCCTGCTGCTGGTGCCTCCGCTGTCCGATCGCCCCCTTCAGCGCCACTGCCAGGGCTTACCTCCAGCTCACGTCACCACCTTGTCCCCTGCCTGAAGGAGGCAATCCAGGGAAATGGCAGCAGCAAGGGGCAGCCCAGTGAGGCTGCTCTTTTGCCTCAGTCTCTGCCTCCTCCTCCTGCTGCTGAGCCCGTATGTGGTGCTGGGGGAGACTACAGCAGCAGCAGGAGGCACAGACTGAGGCAAAGAAGCAGCCGCCCTTGGCCGCCTCTCACTGCTGCCCATCGAGTGCTGCCACCGTCACCGGATCTCCTCCTCCACCAATAATCTCATTCGGACAGGGGACAAGGCGGTGATGTGAGCTGGAGGTAAGCCCCAGGAGTGGCACTGGAGGTGACAGAGGCAGCAGTCAATGGGCAGTCATGAGAGGCAGCTGAGTGTGGGTGCTCCTTCACCTCCATCTCCTGCTGCTGCCTTCCATGTATAAAATGACCCTCAATTTTCCTCTAATTATTTTAGGAAAAAGTGTGATTTTATACATGGAAAAATACAGTACATCTTGTCATTCAGCTTCACAACATTGTAAACAACCAGAAGCAGAAGTGTGAGAACTGTTACACAACCTTCTTATTATAGCACTACATGAACTCTTAAGTCTTCCAAGAACAGCAAGATAGGCCATTTTCCTCCACTCATGGTAGTAATCCAACTCATAGTAATCCAACATATACTGAGTAAATATTATGTGACAAGAGCCATTTATCTTGAAACCCAATATGCTTTGAGACAGACAGACAGACAGACAGACAGACAGACACAGACAGACAGACAGACAGACAGACAGACAGATAGATAGATAGATAGATAGATAGATAGATAGATAGATAGATAGATAGATAGATAGATAGATAGATAGATAGATAGATAGATAGATAGATAGATAGATAGATAGATAGATAGATAGATAGATAGATAGATAGATAGATAGCTCAATGCGAACAATTGGTCATTTAGAAGAAAGTCTGCCTGAATAGAAAGATTTTCATCTCTTTGCAGAAGGACAGGAGAGGTAGGGCCAGCCAGGCCTTCTGTGGGAGGGAGTTTCAAAATCTGGGAGCCGTGACAGAGAAGGCCCTCTCCTGTGTCCCCATCAAATGCACCAGTGGGGAGGGGTGGGACCAAGAGAAAGGCAACTCTGGAGGATCTTAATACCAGGGTAGACTCATAAAGGGAGACAGTAGTCTATTAAATAGCTTGGACTTAAGCCATTTAGAGCTTTATAGGTTAAAAACAGCACTTTGAATTGTGCCTGGAAATGGATTGGCGGTCAGTAAAGCTGCAGTAACAGGGGAGTTTTATGTTCCCTGTAAGTAGCCCCACATAATAATCTGGCTGTGGTATTTTGGCTCTGGAGTTGCCAAACACTTTTCAAAGACAGCCCCATGTAGTGTGTGTTACAGTAATCTAACCGAGATGTAACTAAAGGCTCCATCCTATTGAGAAAAGAAACAACACAGCCCACTGTTGTACTGGGTTCTCTGAAAAAAAAAAACCCACAATTTAAATTTTAGCATATACACTAGGTATGTGCATGGGTGGATCCCTGTGCCAGAAAAATTGATTTTTCTTCTTTCATGGCAGTGGTCCATTTATTTTGTAGCAGATGTGGAATCAATTCATAGGAATAAATTCCAGATACAGTATGTGTATGCCTCATTTACTTTTTAAAAGGATTCTGCTACCAGAAAAATAGAACATAAGAAACTACCTTTGACTGAAATCAGTAGCAAGTTAGAGGAGACCCATGTAATCAGTGGGACTTAAAGATGAGTTGACTTAATAAGCCATCACTGATTCAATAGGCCTACTTTAATTGCAACTTATAACTGAATTTCAGCTAATGAGTGAGACCTTTGTTTTTCTAGGCCAATGTTGTCAACTCTGGCAGTAGGTCTCCAGAAAATTATCTGGGGATCCTTGGTGTCACATGGTCATCTCCCATCCAAGTACTATTCAGGCGTGACCCTGCTTAAGTTTTGAAACTTAGATGAGATTGGTGTGTTTAGGTTGATGTTGCTGTAAATGTTGCTCCTTTTCCTGCATCTTACTGAGAAATAGATTATCCTGTACAGAATTTCATAGTCCTATGGTAGATAGCAAAAAGCGTAACGAGTGCTGCTTATATACTGCCCCATAGCGCTTCAAGCACTCTCTGGGCGGTTTACAAGTTAATTATGCAGGCTACACATTGCCCCCCCCCCCCAGCGAACTGGGTACTCCTTTTACCAACCTAGGAAGGATAAAAGGCTGAGTCAACCTTGAGCCAGCTACCTGGGATTGAACCCCAGGTCGTGAGCACAGTTTTGGCTGCAGTACAGTTTAATCACTGCACCATGGGGTTCTTTGGTAGATCATTACAGTATTGTCTTTGGGTGTCTCCTTCTGCCTAGGGATGTTCCTTGCTTACACAAGGACATGTGATATCCTTTTTCTCACTGCTGAAATGGAGAGGAATTTATTTATTTATTTATTTATTTATTTATTTATTTATTTATTTATTTATTTATTTATTTATTTAACTTATTTGCCGCCCACTCTACCCAAAGGTCTCTGGGTGGCTTACAACAATTAAAATTCAGTTAAAATACAATAAAAGATAAAATGATTCAAATACAATTAAAATTGCCATCAGGACCCACAGTTGATGTTATTTCAATTAAAAGCCTTCTGGAGCAGGAAGGTTTTGACATGGTGCTGAAATGAAAATTACCAACATTTTCAGTAGTGATTTTTTTTTTTTTTTTTGCACTGCTGAAAATTAGATTTTATACCAAAATTACCCCTCACACAACTTTTGCAAAAGTGACACAAATTATAACAATCACCTGCTACTTTGGTTAAGTATTGGAAGGCCTGGGTGTGATCTTTCTTAGGAATCATATAGTCCTTTTCTGCTGATTGTGTGTGTATAAGTGTGTTTCATTTCTCAAAGGAAAAGGGCAACAATGATGTTTTGCACAAATAGCAAAGAGCTTTTGGGCTTCTTTCTACTCTATTCTTTCCATCTGTACTTACAATAGTATTATTTTATGGCATGCAGTGGATCTCAAATGCAAGTTCACATCTATAAAAAATGGATTTATAACACAGAATTCAATGGCCTTATAGTCCCCTGCCAACTTTATGATTCTATGATAAGAACTGTTTTAAAAAATTCAAGCCATTCTTGTGGAAACTGATACTACAGTTGAACTGGTGCACCTCGAAACTTCCTGTTATTCAGATGTTAACTGTCAAGCCATAAGGTTACATTTTCAGTGAAGTCATGTCCTCCTACTCATTATCAAAGTACTTTCCCTTGAACATTTTAACTGTTCATTAAGTACCAATCCAAAAAGGAACAGCGTTTTTGTTTGGTGATAGACATTTCTCTCTCTCCCCCCCCTCCTGATAGCTTAATAAAAATATAGTTAAAATATGACCAACATGTTAGCACCATTTTCAAAAATAATAGTAATGAGAGAAGATTTTTTAAAAAAACAAAACCTTGACAGACGTATAGGGAGCCATGTGGCAAAGATATTATTCCTGTGCTGAGTATTTCGGAATTATGTTAGATGTCCTCAGTCTGCTGGGTGATTAAGGAGTTAGCTCGGAAGTTACAGTCCACTGATTCCCCAAGGTCGCCCAATAATTGGCAGATGGGAGAAGTTCCATCCTATCAACTTTCAGAATCGCACCAGGCTGTCTGCCTGCTTGACAGAGCAATGAAATAGATGGATTCAGCTTGTACTGACAATGGGCTGCATAGCAATCAGCGAGATCCATCAATTTAAAAAAAAAAAACACACAAACACACACAATGTGCCTTTCTTTTTACCGTGAAGCAATCAATTCCTCTGTTTTCTCCTGGAAAGCAGAATCACTCACCTCTCTTCACATTTCCAGAGGAATGGCTCTTTAATGAATATAATGGTAATTTCTAGGACGAAATCTCTTTTTCACCTCCAAAAGCTATACAGCACAAGGGTGGGCAGAAGCCAAAGTAGTTCCAGATCTTTTGGGTTTTCTTTGGGTGATTTGAGGTAGTCTGAAATGTTTATTTGCTATTTATTGACAAATAGCAACACCAAGATGACTTCATAATCTTAGGATGCTGAAGTTAAGGAGTGGCCTGTGGTGTGAAGGAAATACGAGCACACTTCAGCTCAACAGGTTTTTGATGCGCAGGCTCAGCATGAGTTCAGAGGCATCTCCTTTTCAAGTTCTACATATCTGTGTCTTTTGCAACTTGCTCTGGTTGGTAGATCTTGGCCTTCTGATGATGATGATGTAGTTTAAAGGCAAAAGTCCAGGAAGTTTGCCCACCTCTGCTTTAGAGCACAAATATAATAGTCTCTTCCCTTTACTTTCTGTGATTTCACAGAACATATAGGCCTATGTGACCCACTTTTCCTATGCTGCTAGAGGTCCAAGCCCTTTGTGCATGGCAGGAGAGGAAGCTGAACATGTTCAATATGCATTGTCTCCGACGCATTGTTGGTATCAATTGGCAGGACAAAGTTCCAAATACAGTAGTACTGGAACGAGCTGGAATTTTTAACATGTATGCATTACTGAAACAGTGACACCTACATTGGCTTGGGCATGCCGTGAGAATGACTGATGGTCGGATTCCAAAATATCTCCTGTATTGAGAATTAATGCAGGGAAAGCGCCTCTGAGGGAGACCACACCTGTGATACAAGGACATCTGCAAGCAGCATCTGAAGGCCTTAGGAATGGACCTCAACAGAAGGGACACCTTCAAGATGGCACCGGCAGCAGGCAGATAGTGTCTTCACCACCGCACTGGCTCGCCTTTCCTATCTTTTCTTAGATCTTTTTTTCTTCTGACTTGCCTTCCTCTCTTAACTGATTTAATGTGCTGGGTGTTTTGGAGAATGATTTTGGGTCCTGGGCTGCTGCCGTGAGTTCGAGCTGGTGAGCAAGCGAGCTTGGAGAACAAGCAGCAGGATATTGGGTCAAATGCGGACAGAGCTAGAGCTCGGAACATGTGGCCTGTTGTAGATGTCGGAGGCCATCCAGCGGAGGTCGGAAGCTCCTCGCCCGATCCCAGAGAACATCGTTGGAGAGGATCCAGGGAGCTGGAGGCCGGTGAGACTCCCCCGACGGAATAAGCCGTGACGGAGCCTCTGGAGCCTGGGGATCGTTGGAGGGATGCTGGGTTTTCGTGGCTCTCTAAGGGCGTCTGTGAGGTTCCAGGAGTGTCGAGATGCCTGGCGAGGCGGAGCGGTCTGTTTCCAGGCTTCAAGCGTGAGAGAGTTGAAGTGGTCATGGGGGAGAGAGATCTACCCGTCGCTGGTCCTGTAAATCCCCATGATGGGTGTTCGAACGGTAATATCTTTCCCGGGACCTACTCCCCCCGCTGGCTCTCCTAGGAAAAACAGCAATGGCTCCTTAGCTGTTCCCCAAGGGAGGGGAATAGCAGCAAGAGTGTCACTTCCAGCTTGGACTTTGTTGCTCCTGCTGTTCTTTGCATCCATTATTGAGATCTTTGGGACCTGCCCTGGCAGTAAGATCTACACTCCAGCGCCATTAACAATATCAAGTTTAATAACATCAAGCTCAACAACATCTAAAAGGACAAGATTACATGGCAGAGGAAGACAGATCAGGAGTATATGTAGGGGCTAAACACTGTGGGATTTCCTTTAATTTTTTTTCTCTTTTTCTTCTGTTATATGTAATTTATAATTTGGGATTTTTAGTTGATTACATTGTATTTGGCTTATGTATTTAATTTGTTATTTAATTTGATTGTACTAATTTAGTGTGTTCTTTTTTCCTTATCCTTTCTTTTCTCTTTTCTCTTTTTCTTTTTCTTTCTTTGATATGGAATGGCAGGCCTGCCCTCCCAGCGAGGGGCCTCTAAACATCTCAATGATTATGGGTAGAGGGAAATATGGCACTGATACAGCCCCTACTCGTGTTAGAAGAACAATGAACAGATGTTTGAAGGCTGTCCACTGTTCTGGGACTGTGATCAACCACCAGCATCGAGGTAGCCAGACCAGCCAGCCCTCCACTCTAAAACTGATGTTGTTGAACGCCAGGTCTGTATCCAATAAGTCCCATGTGATTTACGATCTTATTCTGGAGGAGGATGCAGACCTGGCATGCATAACTGAAACATGGATAGGTGGAGAGGGGGGGGGTCCTCCCCTACAACTCGCCTGTCTGACTGGTTATGCTGTCCAGCACCAGGGTAGACTGGAGAGATGGGGGGGAGTAGCCATTATATATAAAAACATCTTGGATGTTACTAGGCACTCCTCGGTGCTAAAGCCAGGTTTGGAAGCCCTCCACATGTCGATAGGGGCCAGGGAAGGTATTGGGATCTTGCTGGGTTACCATGCTCTCCGCGAAACAGCCATTTCCCTACCGGAGCTGGTGGACTTTGTCTCTGCGGCACTGTTGAGATCCCCAAAGCTGTTGGTTCTGGGTGATTTCAACTTTCACATGGAGGCAGAGATCTCTGGGCCAGCTCTTGAGTTCTTGGAAACCATGGCTTCCTTGAACATGTCCCAACATTTCAATGGCCCCACTCATGTGGGTGGTCATATGCTAGACCTGTTTTTTTCCACTAATTTTTTCCACTTCAAGGCTCCTTTGTACTAATAGTCAACTACCTATTTTCTTTAAAGATGCTCCTGAAATTATTAATTCCTGAGTGTAAATTAAGCTATTGATAGGGAAAATATGTCCTGTGACTAAAGATGTCACACTTCAGGCAACGAGTGATCCCCAGGGTTCGGGATCTGTCTCTTTGCTTTTCTACTGGAAGCAGGCTTTCGGGTCATGCTAAAGGTTTCTTTGGATATTGTTACAAAGGGTGGTTGTGTACCCAGAGGTTGGGAGTCGGATTTTCCTTCAGGGAGGAAGAGCCCACCTGAGTCGCATTGGGCAAGCTCATCACATGCCAAGCAGGGCTTGATACAGTTGCTTTCTTTGACTGCAGCTCCCACAATTCTCCCAAACCTGCCTAGCCCCTGCCTAGCCATTGGTCAGAATCCTGCAATGTCAGAATGAGGTCACAACCTGGAGCAGTTCTGTTTCTCTGCAAACTGAGAGGCAGTTAACAGTCAGGCTGAGCCTTCAACTGGTCAGGATGGATCTTCCTGTGAGGTCAAGATGAGGGTTGAAGGTGGGCTTTATGACCTGTTTACATCTATGATGTCATAGTGGATAGAGTGTCAGTCAGGAATTCAGGAGGCCTTGAGTGAGGAACCTAGAGGAGTAGATAGAAGCTTAAAATATAACTTTATACTGAAAAGATTCAAGGCCCCCTTGTACTAATAGTCAACTACCCATTTTCTTTAAATATGCTCCTGAAATTATTAATTCCTGAGTGTCAATTAAGCTATTGATAGGGAAAATATGTCCTGTGACTGAGGATGTCACACTTCAGGCAACGAGTGATCCCCAGGGTTTGGGATCTGTGTCTTTTCTTTTCTACTGGAAGCAGGCTTTCAGGTCATGCTAAAGGTTTCTTTGGATATTGTTGCGAAGGCTGGTTGTGTACCCAGAGGTTGGGAGTTGGATTTCCCACTGTGGCTTCAGGGAGGAAGAGCCCGCCTGAGTCACCTTGGGCAAGCTCATCACATGCCAAGCAGAACTCGATAAAGTTGCTTTCTTTGACTGTAGCTCCCACAATTCTCCCAACCAGCCTAGCTATTGGTCAGAATCCTCCAGTGTCAGAATGAGGTCACAATCTGGTCTGTATCTCTGCAAACTGAGAGGCAGTTAACAGTTAGGCTGAGCCTTCATCTGGTCAGGATGGTGTCATGGTTTGGGTTATTGAGGCTAAAATGTAATTTCTAAATGGGATTTGTAGTTGTGGAACTGTGTAGAAGGAATCCATATTGGTCTGTGTGTAACATAACTAGATGCTTCGAGAAGCTGTTTTCTCTTAGAGCTAGTTGGAATTTTCCATTTAGCAAGCTTTGCCAGAGATGATAAGGGTCAAGACACAACATCAAGAAGGTGGTCAACAACACCTGCACATCCCATGAGAAAAGGAGGTGGAGAGTGGAGAGACAGCCCTTCGTCCTGATTGGGTTACGTCACAGGAGAGTGAAGAAGGGTAGTCCCAGAATGGAATAAAAATGGAGAATGAGACAGAGACACAGAGGGATTTTTGATTTGGATTTTTGAATGGACTTTTGAGTTCCAATTGCTGTTTTTTAGTATTATGCTAGAATGTAGTTCAGAGTAAAGATAGAGAAGGGGGGGCTATGCCTTGCCTACCTTCCAAGCTATTTTTTAGAGTTTGTTATTTTATTTTTATAGCTGGAATTTGCTATAGTTCAAACTGCTTTGATTTATGGAAATGTACTTGAATGCTATGCTTTGCAACAAACTGGATATCTCAAAATATTTTATTTTTCTAATAAAACAATAATTCTTAAAAATCTAAGGTTTGGTCTCTTGAGCAGCTAACCTGCATAATTTTTTCTTTTAGGCCACAATTACACTACTTGAGTCTATTAATTGCCTGAGTTTTATCATTGTTTTTCTCTCAGTTAATTGTTAATTTGAACAGACTTGGGAAAAGGAGCAAGTGGGACTGCCTGGCTGAGAACCGGAATCAGCTCAGCTGATTAAGGAGTACGCTTTGCCCCTGGAACCTAAGCCACAGAAATCTCTTAGGAGTGCTGTGTGCTGACAGATGGATCTTCATGTTAGGTCAAGGTGCAGGTTGAAGGTGGGTTATATGATCTGTTTACAGCTATTGTGTCATAGTCGATAGAGTGTTAGGAAGGAACTCAGGAGGCCTTCAGCAAGGATCCTAGAGGAGTGGGCAGGAGCTTAAAAATAACTTTATTCTAAAAAGTTTCAAGGCCCCTTTGTACTAACAATCAACTATTCATTTTCTTTAAAGATGCTCCTGAAATTCTTAATTCCTTATTTTCAATTAAGCTATTGATAGGGAGCCAGGCGGGTGGGACTCATCAGCCTGGGAATGCAGCCCATCTATGGTGAAGGAAAACTCTAATCCCAAACCCCCATGCTGTGAGGAGAAGGAGGAGGCACTGCCATCACCCATGCGGCAAGAGAGCAGGCCAGATAGGTGGTACTCGTCAGTCCATCTAGGAGAAAGAAAATTCCGATTCCAAACCTCCACTCCCTTGTGGCTATATCCACTGATGGAAAAGGCTTCAGGAGTTAACCTCGAGGCAAAATCCAGAGCCGGAGTCCCAGAGGCAATTTGTGTCGTTCTGGCAACTCCTGCGACATCGCTGGAACCAGTTGTATTGGCTCTTGCCTTTCCATTGTACTATTTCAGTGATGTGGAGAGGGGAGGTTGCTGCTTGGGTAACAGCCTATCCTCCATATTATTTTACCCAGGCTTCGTGCTCTGGAGAGGACACTCCAGCTTCTCATACAGCATTGAAGTCCTCCATACAGAGCATGTTACCATAGTCTCTCGAGACTGAAGGATGCCTATGAGAGGTTCATGGGCCACACATCCCCATCACTGAATTTCCAAGGGCTGTACATATTCTATTTTCCCCCTCACAAAAATGTGCTTTTTAAAATCACTTAGAAGCCTCCTTGTTCTCTCCAGTGGCTGGTTACATTTGCAGGTGTGGGGGGCAGGGTGCTGGGGCCATTCTAAACATAATAGGAGTTGTACACCCAAATTTTCTGAGCAAACATCTCTCTTTCAAAAAAAGAAAATACATTTGGGGTGAGTGCAGGTCCTGGGGATTCTGGGGAGCAGAAAACCATATTTAAGCCCTCAATGGCCCAACTCTCCACTGTGCATTTGGTATACTAATCCTGTACATGCCCAAGTGTCTGAACTGAATACTTGGTAGTTCCAACTATTTGCTCTAGAGGAATCCTCTGTGGAGGTGGATCCAGAGCCTCCAAAACAAAATTGCATAAAGGAATAGAGAGCCACTAAATATCCTGGACTCTTGGACAGAGGGATGGAATCTCCTTTTCCAGATGGAAGGAGCCCAAGTATGGAATCAGGGGATGAGATGGGTTCTGCCCCAGTTCAAGAGGGTGGTATAGCATCAAGGCACAAGTGAGGCTGCAGGCAATCTGCCTGTCTTCCAGGGAGCGTCCCATGGGAGCTGGAGCAGAAGATCTCTTCAACAGGAGGGACTTTTGCCTCAGGACACCTGTGCTGAAGTACCTATAATTAAGACCTGGACTGGATGCAGGACAGTTCAGCTACATGGTCAATTCTAAGCTGTAAGAATTGCTGGAAACAGAGTACATATTGGGACCGTGTCACTTATTCCTTGTAAACTGTTTTTCTTGCTGTGATTGCTTGTTTGGTACCTGACCTTGGTATGTATTCCGTTTTCAATATGGGGCTCTCATTTGTTTGTTATCAGCTTATGCTGTCTATTCATTGACTTCAAACTGCCTCATCATGCCCCTGCATCCAATGTTGTCTGGACTGATTTATTTTCTGGCAGGACTTAGATATCTGAAGTTGGCTTGAAAACTGACCTTATTGTTGATTTACCTGTGTCTGGACTGTCTGTGGCAGAGTTCATCTTTTGCTGAAATCATTTGGGCTAGACTTCTAGACCTTGCCACTAGAGCAGTGGTTCCCAACCTTGGGTAACCAAGGTGTCCTTGGAATGCAACTCCCAGAAACCCTGGCCAGCATAGCTGATGGTGAAGGCTTATGCGTATTGCAGTCCAAGAATACCTGGGTTGCTCAAGGTTGGGAAACACTGCCCTAGACCTTATCTGATCTTGGAAGAAGACAAGTGGGCATGTGGAACTGTGCTCTCCTAGTCTCTACTGATGGAACAAATGCATACCATTGATCCAGATCCAGTGGGTTCAGACCATTTCACACATATGAAGAGACATACTGTCTAAAGCAGTCTTGTACCCTGTCATCCCTACTGGTCACATTGTTGATCACATCTGGCAATAATGGGAAGAAAGTTCCAAAGGTACCCCCTCTGTCAGGTGAGGGAGAATTGTAGCTTGTTCAGAATTCTTCTGCATGTAAAGGAGCCCTTTGCTAGAGATGAACATTTTCACTTAGCTCATTTTCCCATGCAAGGATGAAAAAACCTCAGAATTGTTCTCATCAACAGCAAAGACAGTGAGAGATTTCCTGGAGTTCCTACTGAGAGTTCTTACATTGGTAAAAATGATTTTTGTACAAAATTGGCAGTTGTATAAAGCTATGGTGTCTCCTACTTTGTTTCATGGACTTTGAAGGATTCTGACTGTGAATATGGACCTAATTAATGATTTTTGTGTTGATTAGTGAACTATTGAGAATAATATTATTATAGGCTGCTGGGCCACTCTTTGCATAAGCAGATTGCTGCTTAACATATCACCCAGGAAGCCATGGCCTTGAGTCTGCATGAGATGAGCTGGGTTGTTAATGGCAGAACATTTTGGAGATCACTCATTTATAGGGCCACCATAGATTGGAGATGACTTGATGGCACATAACAGCAATATCACTCAGGATGGTTGGGAGGCGCTTACTGTTAGGCACTAACTTTTATGAAATAGTATGGAATCTATGTTATTGATTATGAAAAATATTCATCAGAGTTTAGGAAACAGAAGATGTTACCAGTTTATATGACAAAAGAACCCTCACATTTTCTTTTTCTTTTTTAAGGCAGATCATTTCACAGAAAGATTGAAGATAAAGTCACTGCAAATCCAAAATTAAAGGGTAAAGATGTTTTCGATCTAAAGAGAAATATGAAGAGGATATGACATTGTACGACGGATCGACTGCCTTGTAACAATGCTTCCTTAATTCTATTCATTCTCAATCTCTACATGTATCTTTGTAAATAGGCAAATAAGGCAACTGCTCCAAAACTCCATGGATCTGGAAAGTTTTCTTGGTCTAATAGGGGCCGCAGTCCATATTAGGAGTCCCCTGCTATTTGGGAAAGTGGGAAACATGCTACTATATTAACATACTATTTCCAGATCTGCAGTACCTTCATTTTCACAGCTGAAAATGAAGATCTTGTCCATTGTGATGTCACAGGGGTAGCACAGGTAAGAATTGGAAGTAACCTGGAGCTGCTTGTGGGCCAGCTAATTGCAGAAATGAGCAAAGATGGCCAAGTAAATGGAGGGAAAATTCAGTTAAGCAGGTAATCTGGCAATCCAGAGAAAGAGGGGATTCAAGCATAGGCATCCTTCAACTCTCTCCTCAATCTTGCTTTTGGTACTCTGACCTTGCATATGTGCAGCACAATGCAAAAAACAACTTTGAGACAGTGAGCTCTGGTGCCAGCTGGGAATGGTAAAGAAGAGTGCCCAGGCTTCAAAGCTTCATTGTACACAAAAGCAAACCCTCTCTTCCCATAGCATCATTTACCTCAAGATTTGTCTTGCTGTCTGACGCCTAGAGAAATGTCAAAATCTCCTGATATGTCAGCTAGCATTTAGGCCTGGCAACTCTAAGAACTTATTTTGAAGGATGTGTGCTATTTCAGACACATGTTTCAGCTTACATCTGTTGGTATGTTTCCGTTTATGAAACCTGTTTGCTCACTAAGAAAGTTCAGGTGCAAAGCTAAAATCAATAAGGTCAAATACACCTCACTAAGGCAATTTATCTTCATTGGGCAGGAGCTGTACCACTTCAAACCACAGTCTGGAAAACCTATAATGGAACACACCTAGCCACACAAACTTTCTCTGCATACAAAACTAGAAATGAGACTGTGGCATTCGCCCTTGTGGTCCCTGCTTGTTTTTCCCTCACAAAGGCTCAGGGTGCGCTTTCTTCTCACTTCCGCCAGTTGATTACCTCGATCCACAATATAAACGATGTTTGTCTGAATACTTGATTTGTGAACAGAAACAGAATTTATTTATTGAAGTGAAGCAGATTGAATAATAACAGAAGTTCTTTAGATACACATTATACATACGCAATTCATCAACAGTTCTCTCAGTATATACTTCTTTTCTCTTGCTATATCATTACCACCTTCTCTACCTATTTTCCTAACCAGCTCAGTATCTGTTCCCTCTCTCTCTGACTAACCAGCCCTATCTGACTCCGCCTCTCTAGTCCTCTCATAGGTTCATGCAAATCAGCTCATGAATATGAATGGCATGAGTGGCATGGGTGATCGTCACAGAGACATAAAGTTCCCAATATTTTCTTCTAAAATCTAAGTTTCTATGTGCAGGGGACCCTGAATTTTCAATAGCTTACTTTAAAATCCACTGTTTTTACAACCATTTCAGGATTTACTAATGTCTTCCTGCACCCGGTGTCCAAAACTGATTTTTTTTCATCCACCGCAACTGGAGCTATAACCTGGTGTGTTTATATTAATAATAATCCAGAACGATCAAGACATTTCTGACTTATGTTAACCCTTTTCAGGGTTTTCTAGGTAGAGAGTACTCAGAAGTAGTTTACCATTCCCTTTTTCTTTGGGTAGCCTAAGACTGTGCAGCTTGGCCAAGGCCACATATGCTGGCTGTTC
Organism: Pogona vitticeps; assembly: GCF_051106095.1. Lineage (NCBI taxonomy): Eukaryota > Metazoa > Chordata > Lepidosauria > Squamata > Agamidae > Pogona > Pogona vitticeps. The sequence continues at coordinate 52,112,296 of NC_135784.1, read as the reverse complement.
CTCGGTGCACAGTGGGGAATCAAACTCCCAATCTCTGACTCTCCAGCCAGATTCCAAACTCACTGGGCTATCCAACCAGTGTGTTTGCATTAGCAACAGAGCAGAGGTGGGAGGAAGAAGAGGGAAGATGGCAGAAATCAGTAAGCAGCCACAAAAGAGAAAATGTGAGAGAAGAGCAAACAAACAAACAAAACAGAGAAGATGTTTCATTTAAATGTTCACCAGGAGTTAACTAATATTGGGCTCAATGAGAAAAAATGGATCACGTACAATTGTTCCGTTTACAACCATCATGGGGGAACTAATTAGCTTCTAAGTGAGGATATTCCTTATACAGAAATATGTTCTCGCATGAGCCTTCACATCCCAAATCTTCAAACAGATAATATATTTTTTAATTTTGAAATTATGTGCTGTTTTTCAATGGATGATTAACAAAAGCAATTTGCCACCATAAGGTAAAGGTAAAGGTTCCCCTTGACATTATAGTCAATTGTGTTCGACTCTAGGAGGCGGTGCTCATCTCCGTTTCCAAGCCATAGAGCCAGCGTTTGTCCGAAGACAGTTTCCGTTGTCATGTGGCCAGCACAGCTATACATGGAACACTGTTTACCTTCCCACTGAGGTGGTCCCTATTTATCTACTCACATCTACATGCTTTCGAACTGCTAGGTTGGCGAGGAGCTGGGACAAAGCGATGGGAGCTCACTCCATCGCATGGATTCGATCTTACGACTGCTGGTCTTCGGACCCTGCAGCACACAAAGGCTTCTGTGGTTTAACCCCGAGGGACCTGAAAATGTAACTTCCATTCATTTTAAAGGGAATTTAACTAATTCTCAGTTTTGCACAGACATTTTGCACTGTTCATAAGAACATACATAACATTTCAGATAAATGCCCATTTTGGCAGATTTGCAGGGTACACAAATTAAAAATTGGAAGCACTATGAAATTTTGCAGTCTTTACAAAATGTCTCCTCAGTTCTGTGCAGTCATGTACAAATTATATTAAAAAAAATATTTTTGTGAGATCGAGATGAGGGGCTGACTTTCAAAGGTTAACTAACGTAACCTTTGCACTGCCCTGAGAAAATGTAATCCCACAAATAACACTTCAGATTGTAAGGAAATTCAATTGTTAGGGTTCACTGTTTCCTGAGTATTCTGCAAATTCAGAATTTGCAGAATTTGCTTATGATTTCTACCCTGTTTCCCCAAATCTGATAATAAGCCCTAGTATGATTTTCCAGGATGCTCGTAATATAAGCCCTACCCCCAAAATAAGCCCCAGTTAAGTGAAACCCCAGCCTCCGCCATTGTGCATCAACCAGAATACGACATGACTGTACTTGAATAAATGTAGAGTGTTGTACATGAAAACATTAAAACATCTCCTGAAAATAAGCCCTTATGCGGTTTTTGGAGCAAAAATTAATATAAGACCCTGTCTTATTTTCGGGGAAACACGGTAGTAAAACTTGTAACTGCTTTTAAATTCAAGGAGAGATTAGCAATAAATGTACAGTTCTTCATTCTGTGAAGGACACAACATTGTTTTTCTACCTACTGAAATTTAATCAATTCCACCTACAATCCAGTTAAGCTGACGCTCTTGGATTTAAACTGATTGAGTCCCATTGGCTCCATTCAGTCAGACCTTATCCATGTTTACTCAGAAGTACATCTGCCAGTTTTAATGGGATTGACTCCCACAATGTATATGGGATGGCAGAGTGCTGTGTTTAGTTAAAACACATTTCAAAAGTATCAGTTAGTCAACAAGTCAATCTGATAGGGTCAAAAACAACATTTTGTAGAATTATACTAGGAAAATGTTTGGGGCTCGCGGTGGAAATTGACTTGAGGCTTTGTCACTGCATGTAAGAAGACAACAGACATCATTAAACTTCAGGTTTCTTTTTGATAAGCTTCACAAACACCAGCATCAACATCTTATTGCAGTACAGCTTGTCAGAATCCTATGAGCTAAATAAAATATAAACAATAAAAGATATTTTTCTTTAAAAATACATAACCAGGTCACCAGTTTGGTGATGAGGTATTTTATGGCACCAGTGTGGGGCCCATGTCATTCTCTGAGGCTGTTAATTATTACACAAAAGGCAAACTCAGAGTGCTAAGTAAGGCTGGCAGGAAATCCCCATGGAGCATCTGGCTTTTAATACTTTATTGCGCGCGCACACACACACAAGCTGTTATTTTAAATCAAGAAATTAATCTGAGCAAAGAAATATGAGGCAAAGGGTAGTGATTATGTAAGGCAGATAATATTTTTATGTCTCTCAAGGTGCTTTGAAATACAGATGCATATATATTTAGAAAATTATTTGATTTAAATGTGTTTATCGTATATGAGTGAGGTCATTCATCCCAGCTGTGAAATACAAAATCCCTGAGAGGTGTTTGAGAGTATTTGTGTGTTTTTGGCAGTTAACCCTGCTCGGGCTTAAAACTGAATGGTACTTCTCTTTTTAACTCTCGTATCTGCCTATAATACTAAATGTAAAGCAGTGAAAACACCAGTGAAGTTTTCTTGCTTTATGTTTTCTTCAAGCAATTGTTTTTCATCTGTAAGACCATGATCATGTTCACTTTTATATTCTTCAGTGAAGGGGCACTAGACAAAAATTAAGACTGCATGACCCGAAGTGTAGCCTCCTTGATTCCCAGAACTGTAAGAGAAATAAATTGAGTAGGGAAAGAGGGGATAAATAAGTCTCTGCTAGTGGGGTTCACCCATAGTGCAGCAAGCAGAGATTATCCTAGAAAATGACTCAAAGGCAGGTGTGTCTATAATGGCACCCTAGCAAATCCAGCTTTCATTTATTTATTGTGGTATGTTTATAGCATGTGATATAACATTTCAAAGCACTTTGCCTTACAAGAAAACATATAACAAAACATAAAAATAATAGAAGTAAACTTAAAATACTTCGGAGATAATAAACTTCTAAAGCATAAAAGACAGCAGGCGTACATTATGGAGGAACTATAAAGAACTGTGTTTTCAGCAGGTGTTTGAAGCTGAGCACAATTTCTGCCATTTAAGGCATACACAGGACCGTGACCTGAGGGGGAGTCACCATTAATGTGGCTCCACTTTCTTGATTTTATTGCCAATGTTCCATTGGCCCTCCTCAACCCCAGAATAAAGATGCGAGACAAGTAATATGGGTTGAAACACGGGCCACACTTTATTAATTATAATTCACCATTTGCCAATCATGTGGCAAAGAGGGGCCTGCGGTAGTGCGGGAACAGGTAAATCCATACAGACATGGGCGAATCTCTAGCGCCCTGTTCTCGCAGTCTTAAAGACGGCAGGAACCCGGCTGGCCACTCGATAAATGCCCCCAGACCTTGAGCCATATTTATTTGATGACTGTTGATCCAGAAGTCGCCCAGCGCATGTTTCTGCCCCAGGTGCTGTAATTGCACGATCCGCAGCCCTGGGGGGTCCCATGCGCTGTTAGCTTACCTGATCTTACAGTGGGACTCACCGGAAAATGCCTGTTATTTTTGCACTACCCGCCAGTGTGACCAAATTTCGACCTTAAAATTGCCAACAACCTGTACTAGTGTGGGACAGGCAAAAAAAATTCCCCCATCCAAGGGCCAATCAGGATGGGGGGGGGGTCAAAAAATTCCTATCTGCCCCAAAAGGTGACCAGAAAAACTCACACTAGAAAAAGGGAGGGCAGGTGGGTGCCAGAAAAAGAAGAGGACGGTTAAGAAGGGGAACACACCTTATATATCCAGGCTCATATTCTTGTCCTCAAACAATTCTCGGGAGACTTGTAAAGTCCCGCACTATCTGTGGGGCAGGGGGGAGCAAAGTGTGAGTCATGCTGCCCAAAGCCTCGACTTGGCAGCGACTCAGGCATTGGTTGAGGAACAACCAGTTAGACATCTGTTAATGATCTTAAAGGCTGACCATCACTGGAGATGTGCCAGTCTCAAACTATTCAGGGCTTTGTGTTCAAGAAACATTGAACATGGTTTAGTTAACAGATAGGCAGTGCACAGATTTTGTGACCAGTGTAATATGTATATAGTTTGCTGCTACACTGAACATCTCTACTTCCACATTCTGCTTTTGTTACCACTTGTGAACCGGCACACAAGCAGACCCTTATATGTCTCAATACCATTCTCTAATTGTGTGTTTACTATAACAAGAGTCATGATACTAGCAATAATTTCAGACACTCAAGGCAAACCAGAATTCCAGGTAACAGTCCCTTGAATATGTACTAAGCTTTCATCCTGTTATGTTTAAGTAGCCATAGAAATCCTGGTTTTGAATCCACAATTCAAAATGCCATGAAATAGCCCAATATTGCTGCACAATATTGTGTCCGTGTTGCCAGCAGGAAAATTGATGCCAAGCTTTACATAGCAAAGGGCAGTCTGAATGTTCACAATAGCAATGGCAGAACTCAAGATGGTCTATAGGAGACTTTCTTGTGTTCACTTGACACTTGCTGAAAAACAGCCCTGAGAATTGCTTTGTATTTGGCTAAAAATGTAGTTAACTGATGAAAAAAGCAGACAGCTTCTGGGATTTTCCCTTGCTTGGTGTCACTTTGTGAATTGTAGTGATGTGTTTCGAAGAACTGAATTAGCTTGCATCCAAAGACTTTTTCATTTAACTATGACTATGAAATAGACTCAATGCAGAAAGAGAGAAAAATATTTTATTATATTTTAGATATGTAGAAATTGGGAGTTTAGATATGTAGAAATTGAATTTAGCTTTTCTTTTGCAAAATAAAACTCCAGGAACAACAAAAAGCATTATGTCAATAGAAGAAAGTGTGATTTCGTACTCCTGCTTGCTTTGAAAATGTAATCCTTGAACATTCACAAATGTTTAAATGTATATGAGATAGAATAAATGGTGTGTAATAGTTTTTCATTGTATCTGGAAAAAAAATCATACATGATATTTTGGGAGAAATACCATAATGGAGTCTTGTTAGTAATTTATACCACTCACTTTCCACTATGACTTCTATAAAAAAATAGTTTGTGTAATACTCTGAACAAGCTATTAACTTAGAGTGGGGGGGTAAACTCTCAAGGTTTCAACAGAACATTCAAGGGATTAGGTTATGCCTTATGAACCAAAGGATGACATTGCTTGTTCTAGCATTTCTTAAAGATGTTTGGGAGAATGCTGGACCCTATTCCTGTGGTTAGAAACCACAGTTCATATTTATGTAGTGGGTTTGTAAAAATCAGCTATGGATTGTTCCCCCGTTGCCAGCATGAACACTGTACATACTGCCTTCTGCAAAATCCTTGCCAACTTTGGTTGTTAATATTTTATATTGCTTAGATCTTGTATTTGGTATTTCTCTTATTAGAAGAGACTGAGCCTCATGGTGCAGTGGTTAAATTGCTGCAATGTGACCAAAACTGTACTCACGAACCGGGGTTCAATCCCAGCTTGCCAGTTCAAGGTTGACTCGGCTGTCTATCCTTCCGAGATCGGTAAAATGAGTACTCAGATTGCGGGGGGGGGGGTAATGTGTAGCCTGCATAAATAACTTGTAGACCACCCAGTATGGCAAAAATTCGCAAGGTAAATCCCATCCTACATGAAACTTGCAGGTTTTTCAATAGCTGTCGCTATGACTTTATAGCTACTTGACATTTCATTTCATTTTTTTCCCTGAAGAGGAGCTCAGGCAGGAGGTGAGCTGTGTTTGGGAGGCCATTTTATTTGGTGAGTTATTTTCTTTGAGGCGGACCTTTTTTTCTCACTGACCGCATGGCCTGAGGGGGCGGGGTTTTGGCTTTAAATGTGACCTGGCAGAAGCGCGCAAAATTCTCTGATTCTATTTTTGACTCTAATCTGGTAAATAGGAAAGCCAAATAGCATTACATACACCTGGAGGAAAGCAAAGTTTTAGGGGTAGGATAAGACTTCCTCCCTTTTTTAACTCACTAACCAATCATTTGAGATGGAGAGTGCAGAATCTGTTGCACTTGTAACACCTGTGGCATGTTTGTTTTCTTGACAATGAGGTTGCTGGGTAGAAATGTTCTAAGTGTTAGTTGGTGGTCTTCTTGGAAGACAAGGTCCGGCAGCTGGAGGCCTCTGTTTTAATCTCCGCATTCTTAGGGAGCAGGCCGGGTAGGTGGGGCTCATCAGCCTTGGAAGGCAGCCTGTCTAGGAGAAGGAAAATTCCAATTTCAACCCACCACTGCCTTGTGGCTATATCCACTGATGGAAAAGTTTTCACAAGTTAACCTCAAGGCAAAATCCAGAGCTGGAGTCCCAGAGGCAATTAGTGTCATTCTGGCAACTCCTGCGATGTTGCTGGAACCAGTTGTATTGGTTGTTGGACTATTTCAGTGACGTGGAGAGGGAGGATTTGCTGCTTGGGTGACATCCTATTCTCCATATTATTTTACCCAGGCTTTGTGCTCTGGAGAGGACACTCCAGCTTCACATACAGAGTTGAAATAACACGGTAAGTAGCAGTTACCAGTTATAAGTCTTTGTTTGATTGGTGTAGAGCATGATGCCATGGACTACTTCCGATGGTAGGAGTCATTGCACCTCACTAGGTAGCTAGTGATTTGGTTAGCAGGGATGGCCTTTTTTGATGGCTCAACATCAGATTCCATTGACATTTGAAGCGGAGTGAAACAGGGTTGTGTCCTTGCGCCAACCTTGTTTAGGATCTTTTCTGCTGTCATGCTGAAGCATGCCTTTGGAACTGCTACGGAAGGTGTCTGTCTCCAGACCAGATCAGATGGAAAGCTCTTTCATCCCTCTAGATTGAAAGCAAAGACAAAAGTCCAACTGAAATGCATGCAGGACTTCCTCTTCGCCGATGATGCAGCTGTTGTTGCCCACTCTGCTGAAGACGTCCAACAACTCATGAATTGTTTTAGCAGGACCTGACAAGACTTTGGATTAACAATCAGTCTGAAGAAAACACAATTCATGGGCCAGGGCATAGACTCACCTCCCTCTATTACCATCTCCACATAAGAATTGGAGGTTGTTCATGACTTTGTGTACCTTGGCTCAGCTACCCGTATCTCTGACACTTTCTCCCTAGATATCGAGCTGGATAAACGCATTGGCAAAGCAGCCACCATGTTCTCTAGACTCACAAAGAGAGTATGGCTTAATAAGAAGCTGACAGCATACACCAAGCTCCAGGTCTATAGAGCCTGTGTCCTGTATACACTCCTGTACTGCAGTAAGTCCTGGACCCTTCGTGCATGGCAGGAGAGGAAGCTGAACACCTTCCATATGTGTTGTCTCTGACACATTTTTAGTATCACCTGGCAGGACAAAGTTTCAAATAGAGTAGTCCTAGAACGAGCTGGAGGGACATGGTGGCACTGCCGGCTAAACCGCAGAAGCCTTTGTGTGCTGCAGGGTCAGAAGACCAGCAGTCGTAAGATCAAATCCATGCAACGGAGTGAGCTCCCATCGCTTTGTCCCAGCTCCTCGCCAACCTAGCAGTTCAAAAGCATGCAAATGCGAATAGATAAATAGGTACCACCCGGTGGGAAGGTAAACAGCATTCCATGTATAGCCGTGGTGGCCAAGTGACAACAGAAACTGTCTTCAGACAAACGCTGGCTCTATGGCTTGGAAACGGGGATGAGCACCGCTCCTAGAGTCGGACACGACTGACTAAATGTCAAGGGGAACTTTCACCTTTTAAAACAAGCTGGAATTTTTAGCATGTATACATTAATAAAACAGCAACGTCTATGTTGGCTTGCGAATGTCATGAGAATGGCTGACAGTCGGATTCCAAAAGATCTCCTGTATGGAGAATTAGTGCAGAGAAATTGCCCCAGAGGGACCCACCACTGCGATACAAGGGCATTTGCAAGTGGGATCTGAAGGCCTTAGGAATGAACTTCAACAGATGGGAAACCGTGACATCTGACCATTCAGCCTGGAGGCAGGCAGTGCATCACGGCTTCTCCCAATTTGAAGAGACCCTTGTCCAGCAGGCCGAGGCAAAGAGGAAGTCACAAAACCAGCAAAATCTCTGAGTTGGGCAGGGGACAGATTGTATTTGTCATCAGTGTGAAAGGGATCGTCACTCTCGAATTGGCCTTCTCAGCCACACTAGACGCTGTTCCAAGTCCTTCATACAGAGCACGTTACCACAGTCTCTCAAGACTGAAGGATGCCTAAACTGTTTCATTTTATTTCATACTTCTTTTCCTTTCTTTTCCTTTATCTTATCTCAGTTGGTACCATGCATGGATTCAGCAAGGCCTGCTAAATTGGACTGGAGTCTGCATCTGTATGCAGCAAGGGGCAAGGGAGAAAGGAATGCTCTTTTCAGCAGAGGAGGTATCATGGCTCTGCCACCGATTCACCCATTGGTCTTGGGCACAGCATTTCTCTGCATGGTTCTGTGAAAAGGATCAGGTGACTTTGGTTCTAAAGTTGTGAATTGGAGATTTCTCCTCTGAAGACCACTAGATAACCTTGTCCCTACAGCCGCAAATGAGAGATCTCTCCACACAATCTATTTCACAGGGTTGTTGTGAGTGCCATTGGGCTGCCTTCAGCAACATGGAGAAAAAATGAATCAAAAAGCAAATTTCCTCTTAATTTATTATATTGTACGTAACGTATTTCAGTTGGTGCCATTCAAGGATTCAGCAAGGTATGTCAAATGGAGCTCGAGTAACTAACTTTGCTAAATCCGAGCCCTCTGCCTTTTTTTTTTTTTAAGGCAAGGGGACATATTTCTGAAAACATGCAGGCAACATGTTTGTAAACCTTTTGGTCTGATACAACACCTCAGGTTGCCTACCTCAAGGAAAGGGTTTAGAAACTGGAATATAGCTTTCTAATCTACATTCTGTGGAGCAGGTATGGCAATGTTATTTTACCTGAGAGGTTAAAGGATGTGTATAGTTCTCCATGGTATGTGTTGCACTTGCTCACACCTTTGCTTCATTGTTTCATTAAGTCCAAAACTGTCTTTCAAGATATTTGGCACAGAGAATCTACAGCCACATCTCAGCTGTTCTTGCTTCTGTCCCCTCCCAGCAACCATAATACAGATCATATGCTCATCTTCTGGAATCCTCTACCATGAGTGAAATTTCAGTTGGAATTTGTGTGTAGCATATATATACATAAACTTCCATTTTATAAAGCCAGGAAACTCAATTCTTCAAAGAGAATTGGGATAACTTTGACCCTTAAAAAATGCCTTTTTGTACAAATGTGACGAGGGAGTCACAGGTCACTTGGTTATTATAAAAAGGGGTTGCAACTTGAAAAAGGTTGGGAACTACTGCTCTAGGTCACTGGTTCTTAACCTTTGGTTACTCAGGAGTTTTGGACTGCAACTCCCAGAAGCCTTCACCACCTGCTGTGCTGACTGGGGTTTCTGGGAGTTGCAGTTCAAAAACATCTGAGTAACAAAGGTTAAGAACCACTGCTCTAGGTCACTGGTTCTTAACCTTGGGTTACTCAGGAGTTTTGGACTGCAACTCCCAGAAGCCTTCACCACCAGCTGTCCTGACTGGGATTTCTGGGCATTGCAATTCAAAAGCATCCGAGTAACAAAGGTTAAGAACCACTGCTCTAGGTGATTGGCAATCACCCATTAAAACCTCTTAAAGGCATAATATGCTGTTGGCTATTTCAAAACTTTCTGCCATTTGGTGCTTCATATGTGTAGGCTTTATTAGAGCTTGTGTCTAAATTTATCTTCAAAACCCCACTTTCCTTCTCTATAGGAAACTAGCACTCTTTTTAAGAAACTTTAAAAAAGAAACTTGAAGAAATCCTTTTAAAATGAGCTTCTTTTTTCATGCCTCTTATTTTTCATTGATAGCATAGTGCTAAATTCAAACTGAGAACCTCTTACAGTGGGGTCTTGACTTAAGAACGGCTTGAGTTAAGAACATTTTGACTTAAGAACCACTCTCGTAGGAAAATATTGACTTGACTTACATACTTAGATTTGAGTTAAGAACTGAAAAAAAACCACGTGGGAGGCAGGGAAAGTGCAAAATTGGAACTTTCAGTTAACTGTTGGCCAGTGAAAAGGGTGCCTGTCTGCTTCCTCATTCCTCCCTGTGTTTAGAGAGTGGATTGGGAGTCTTCAGACTGCCTGGACTGTATTTTCCCTGCCTTCCCTGAACCTTTCTTGACCTAAGAAAAAAAGAAACAAAATATCCCCATCTAGTGGTCGAAGGCGGAATAGCAGCTTCCCATTAGTTTCTATGGACGGAAAAGAGCAGATACGGATCAAATGGTTTTCAATGCATTCCTATGGGAAATGCAGATTTGACCTGAGAACTTTTTGACTTGAGAACCGCCTTCCAATACGGATTAAGTTCTCAAGTCAAGACCCCACTGTATTTGTATGGATGGTGGGATAACATGAATGCAGAAACCAATACTTTAAGAAGAATTCTGTGTGAAAGAGTCCTTAGTTGAAAACCTTATGTGCAACTACATTTCTGTTCTTTTTAAGATACCAGCATCTCTTAGAAAGAAAAACCTCTTGAAAAATTTAAAAGACATCTTGCAGAAATCTTTAATAATTTGGATTGTTTGTCTGTCTGTCTGTCTGTCCATTTTTGAATGGTAATATAAAATGAATTTAAATTCTGACCAGGAAGATGTTGATTCATAAACTTCACCCCAGTACAAAGCAATACTTTTAGGTGGTTATAAAGAAGTTGTTGGAGAAATACTGAATGAATTGAGATATGAGGAACATTGTATGGATGGTGGGAAGATATGGATAACATGAATTATGTGTGGAAGATCCCTTGGTTGAAAACCTTTATGTGTAGTGCTCTTTGTCATATTCAAAGAAAACCATAATGGGGGAAAAAGAGAGGCGAATCACTATACTGCCACCAAATGTTTAGGACTGCCCTTGAGGTTTGTTATGGAAGAAAACCTCTAGGGTGTCTATTACTTCTACAGTTACTTTTGCACAAAGATTGTAGAGAGATTAAGCCTTTCCCTTTCATATGCTGTCCAAACTGAAAGAATATTTTTCACAAAAATATCTGATCCTTTTCTTATAAACTTGGCAGCTTTTATGTTATCCAGAGGTAAATGTGCCTTTAAATTCCTTCCAATTATGGCAAAGATATTTTCAAAGACAGATCCATTTTTAAAAAAAATACATAAAGGCAGGTAGTGCAAAAAAAACCCTGCAGCAGTTTCTCCACAGTTCATCAGACACAATCCTTTTGTGGACAGAATATTAACCTTCTCAGTTTCATTCATTTCTGAGAAAGAGAACATGGTTTATAGCAGTTTTTGTGTTTCCCATGATAGTCAATGTGAGGCTGAGGCAGGAACCTTTTCACATTTCTAGCTGTTACCTAGGGTTTGGTGGAACCAAAGTCATGTCGGTATGGTTTGAAGTTCAGTACGTTTAGACAATTTTTTGAAATGGCTGGACTTGGTTCTGAACCAAACCTGGATGCTCATGTAGCTCTCTAGTTATAAATCACGTTATATAGGTAAAAGAAGGAAGGAATTCTGAAATTGCTTTTTTAATAATTATATATGATTTTCAGGTTGCTTTCTGGTATTTTATGTGTATGGTTATATGGTACCATTTAAGCATGCAAAATGCAACCCTTAAATCATACCATCATCATCATGATAGTGAAATAAAATAGTTCGCTTCAAATGTTGTTTTGCTACATTTACTTGGGAATAAGCTTAATTTCATCCCAGAATATATACATATTATAATACACCTTGAAGAATATGAAGAAACAAAAGACGCTACAGAGCCCAGTTTGTGACTAACCCAGGTACTGATGCAAAGTCTGTTTGGTCCTATTCTATCACACGTAGTCATAGGGGAAGGGTACTCTGGGGCAGTGTAGTGCTGTGTTTGAAAAAAAATGTTTAAACAGCCTTCCTTTTACATGCTTTCAAACTGCTAGGTTGGCAGAAGCTGGGACAAGCAACAGGAGCTCACTCCATCACATGGATTCGATCTTACGACTGCTGGTCTTCTGACCTTGCAGCACAGAGGCTTCTGCGGTTTAACCCGCAATGCCACCATGTCCCATAAATAAATATAGTACTCAAGAATAGTGTGTTTTCAGCATAATTGCTTTTACCGCAGCACTGTCAACTTAACAAGACTTGTTACAAAAGGCATCCAATGTTTAATTTTTTTTTTTTTTTGGAACCACTGAAGAGTACGCCTTACTATACACGGAGTAGCAGCGCAGCCCATAAGGACTATGTTTGGCAGATAAAAAAAAAGAAAAATCAACTCCCCTTAGTCAGGACTGGGGTGGGGTGGGGATGTTATAGGAGTCAATTTGATTTTTCAGTATCAGAATTCAGGTGGGATGTCCCCTATGAACACCCATTCTTCTACTACCTTACAGAAGGGTTCAAATAATCTAGTTTTGAAGCAGCAGCATTAAGAATAAGGAACTAAGGTTTGCATAAGACCATTACATGAGTTCATTTAACCCAAATCATATTATCTGACTCTTCTACTACAGCTAAAATAAGGAAAGTTCACAGGACCTGCCTTGGAGAACAGATGGGAAACTGTCCAGTTCTCTTTTCACACATCACCTTTCTGACAAAAACTTTACAGTAATTTTTTTTTGTTTAAGAAAACGTAAAAAAAACCCTGACCTCCTCACTACCTTTGTAACATCTCCACACTTCTAGGTTCTGACACTTGACATCACTAAGAACATTAGCTCTGATTCAATTCCTGACAGTAGACTCAGTTAAGAAAGATGTATGTTTTAATTGCTCATTACAGCTATTTAGACAAGTATAGCATCATGGCTTTCCTCTGGTAGCTTTAATAGATGCCTGCTTTTTGTGTCTTAGTTTGAGATATAGGAAAGAGGGAGGCAGCCCCAGAACAATATCCCAGCTTCTATGAATGAGACTCTATCTCCAAGACCTTCACAATTAGGAATTCCACAGAGATATCCTATGTATGTTTATTCAAAACTCAGTACCACTGAATTCTGCAGGGCTTGATCTCATGTCAATATGTATGAGAATTCAGCCTTGGATAACACAGTCCAGTTGCTTAACCTTTGGCTTATTTCTTGCTGTACCCCATTCGGCCATCAATGTTCTAATGCTAATCAGAAATGCATGTTTACATTGATAATCAGAAATGTAGAAATAGCAAGGCATAATCTACGGGAAAGAAGAAGAAAACTATGAGGTCAAAGGTCATGAGAAAAATTTTAATAACACTTGAAGAACTGATATCAGAAAATATATGGAAGATGAATACTGTATGTTGAACAATAGTAAAGGTAAAGGTTCCCCTTGACAATTTTTGTCCAATCGTGTTCGACTCTAGGGGCGGTGCTCATCCCCGTTTCCAAGCCATAGAGCCAGCATTTTGTCTGAAGACAATCTTCCGTGGTCACATGGCCAGTGCAACTTAGACACGGAACGCTGTTACCTTCCCACCGAGGTGGTCCCTATTGATCTACTTGCATTTGCATGCTTTCGAACGGCTAGGTTGGCGGAAGCTGGGACAACCAACGGGCGCTCACTCCATTGTGTGGATTCGATCTTACGACTGCTTGGTCTTCTGACCTTGCAGCACAGGCTTCTGCGGTTTAGCCCGCAGCGCCACCACGTCCCTATATGTTGAACAATAGGAAGGTAATGTAGCCATATAGCAATAGCCCCACACAGGCATCATGCAAGCAAGAATGAATCACAGAATCATAGAAAAGTGAAGTTGGAAGGGGCCTACAAGGCCATCAAGTACAACCCCCTGTGCAAGAAGAAAGGAAAGGGTTAAATAAATTGGAGAACATCCAAATAACCTGCCCCATCTGAAAGTCAGCCAGACCTTCACATAACTAGCTCAAAGGCCTATAAATTGGCCCAACTAAATACAGTTACAGAGTTCCCCTGCTTTATTGTTTTCCTACTGTCTATTTAACCTTTGCATGCTCTCTGAATTAACAGCTGGCTAGGGCTTGCGTTTGGATATTTACTGTAGATTTTTGTTAAGATCTAATTTTGGCAACTTCCATATCATTGTTTTAAAGAGAGAGAGAGAGAGAGAGATCCAGCACACCTGTGCAGAGTGCCTGAGGCTAGCTTTGCCATTGGCAAAATGACAGGAGAAGGGAATGGGCATAGAAAGATGAGCCTCGAGTGAACTGAACAGTGATAATCGAGGAAATAAGCATCTATGTAGGGAAGGAGGGAGTTTGTCTGTCCTTGGAAAAAGGAAGGGCAAAGGAGGAAAACAAACTTTCACTTTTTGTGCTCACAATTTGTATCAGTTTGCTGGGTCTTCTACTGGGTCATTCATTCAGAAAGCCAGCTCATTTGTTTACATGATTACCTTTTTAATAACTGCCTCACACACCTGTTTGAGTTCATTCTTTGACCTCCACAAGTTCCTTAGAACCTGGTGCCACCACTCTGGCCCCAATCCTTTCAGAGCCTGGAATGCTAATATGAAAGGCTATTTGGTTAAGATTTTTGTTAGGAAGAGCTAACCCCCACTAAACTAATTTAGTTTGTACTACCTGACAGATTTTGATTAGTTAAGTGAAAGATAAATTAAACATTATAAACTGAACTGGGGAAACCAGGGAAGGAGAGGAATTGCATGATGGGACTGCGGTTGACACAATTTCCTCTTTATGACATTTTGTGTTTTTATTTGTCCTTCCCCCCTCTCTCTTTGGGTAGGTAACATCCCCATAGTTTCCAGATCTTTCAAACTACAGATCCTAGCATTCAGTTCTTGACTTGTCAGCACCACAAAAATGCCATAGAAAGAGCACCTGATCAGGCCACACTGCTCTTAGGCATCCTTCTGTTCTTTCACCTGAATTAGTGTGAGACCCGAGGCGAAGCTATAGAAGCGCTCGCCAGAGTGTCGTCCTCCTTTAAGAGAGAAAAGGAGACTCAAACGGAATCTGCAGCTACCCGCGTCGCGGTCAGGCATCAGGGTATAGACACCTGTGACTTGGAACAGGGTTTGATGAGACTGTCGGTAGCTACCCAGGCAGGACTAGAAAAGGCGGGAACAAGGGTGAAGGAGCGACCGTTGGTAGAGGCGGGACATGGGGATATAAAAGGAGAGCGGGACAACATACCCGGGGGTTGGGATTTAATATGGGTGGAGGATCCCTGGACAGGGAGATGTGAGAAGGTGAGAGTGCCTCGAGAAGAGGCTGATTACAGGCGTAGAAGGGGTTTGCCCCCTAAACCGTCATATTGGGGGGAATCCGAAGCCAGAGAGTGGTGGAGACGCCTAAGAGAGGAGAAGGAGGCAGTGGAAAGGGAGGAATGAGAAAGAAGAGCATGGAGTCTGGAGGAGGCTCGCCGGAGGAGGTATTTACTGGACCTTGGGACCCCTACACAGAGAGAAACGACACCTATGACCATGAGAAGGGAGATGAAGAAACACTACCCTGATTGATGTGGACATTGATAATAAGGACCAGGGTGAGACTAACCCGTTCTCTAAAGGACCCTGGTATGGCCCAAGTTACAACCCCTTTTTACAAGATTTATGGACACCCTCATTTGACCCGTTGGCGACGAGAGAAAAGAATGGTGATACTTCTTTATTTGATGTTCCAATAAACCCCAGTTCTGTTTTTCAAAAAAGTGAGCATCCAGTGTTTGTGTCCAACAAGCCTGAGGTTAATCTTGAACCCTCACAATTAGCATTGACATTTGTGGCATATTTTTCCCTAGGGAAAAGTGAAATCAAGACAAGGCATCTAAGAAAATATAGTCCCTCCTATTTCTAAGTGTATGAACCACACTGATTCACCAGGCGTCTGCTCTTTCATTCACATGCCTCTTCCACTCTTCCTCTCTTGTCACATTTTGCCATTGCTCCTTATCCTGGCCTCTCAGACTCTTTCTGTGCTTAATTAAAACACTCAGTCTTAACTTCTGGTTTTTAATTAATTAGGACCTATTTAAATTAAATCGCCATTCTAATTGCATTCAACCCTAGGAGCAAAAATTAAAATATTAGCCTACTTAATCTAATCTGTTCCAGTACCCTCTATGTCTGTTGGCACTTCGTTGGGGCACCCTACCACATCTGCAGATTGAAATACATGCTAAGCGCCTAAGGAATTTCTGCTTCCTTTCTAGACAGGAAATAACTGTCTTTCATTGGGTATCATCAGCATTAGCATCATAGAACTGCAGAGCTGGAATGGATAATCAAGACCAGCCCCTGTCAAGCAGGTAGAGTGGGGAATTGAACTCCCAACCTCTGCTTCTCCAGCTAGATGCTTAAACCACTGAACTATCCTGCAGGCGTTGGTTATTTAAAACATAAACTTTATTATTACAACAAAATATTACACTTACTTTTTTGGAAGTATTTTTCAAGTATTTTATGGTACAGGGCAGCTTCACTTGCTGAATTAGGTAAAAATCATATGCAAACATGTCAAAGCATGACTGGCTAAAGGTTGAACGGAAAGAATTGTGATCCCTGACATGGTGGACTATACTTTTCTTTACTGGTTATTACTGCTAATTGTCAGGACCACCTCTCCCTAAAGAGGTAATGATCTTTGTCAGGGAGTCACTGTGGGTGAAAAACTACCACTTTAATTGCCTGAGGTAGGTCCTTTAGGCCTCAGAAGTGCGCAGTACATGCCCCATGGACAAGCCTGACCTAAAAGAGAACACTTGCCTGCTTACAAGGCAGTTAACCATTGACTATGTGCTTCCTTTGACAGCACAACTGCCTGGTCAGGTAGGACCTCTCAATTTACAGTAGCAACTATTGACCTTCTCAAATCCTCACTGGATTTAGGTGTAAGTCCTGCTGTTCAAGAGACCAGTCTTCTGTTGAAGAATATTTGTTTTTAATTAAGAAAATAAAGTAGTTTCATTAGAATACAGTTGTTGCATTAAAAAAGCTTTAAGTATTAGGCACAATCAGTAATTACAATGATTAAATAAATTCACTATTATCAAATAAAATAATAACAGCTAAGTCCAAGCTAAGAATTATCTTTGCTTTCTCTACATGTTAGGATCTAGAAGCTGGGTTATTTCTCCCCCCTCCTTTACAAGACAAACCTCTCACATTCCACAACATTCACCAACCAACGAACATCAATCACATACATGAACAATCATTTTCCACACGTCTCTTGATCTCCCTTTTCCTTACACCTTTCAGTTGTTAACCAATCAGGATTATGGCAAAATTATGAGTGGATGTTATTTCCACCTGCATGGGGATATTCGTAATTGTATAATAATACCGGGGTACAGATTGTATTTGTTCTAAGTGTGGAAGGGATTGTCACTCTCGAATTGGCCTCCTCAGCCACACTAGACGCTGTTCCAAGTCCTCCATACAGAGCACGATACCATAGTCTCTTGATGATGATTCCTTATCTTTGTGCCAGGCAAAGCAACTCTGCACAACAATCTCATGAGAACATTTCATTGCTTTTAAATTCATCTTACACAGAAATTAACAGATTCCATCTTTGTATGACTACAAGTCCCAGTTTCCTCCTGTTGCCTCACACTAATGTTTCGCTGACTTATTAATTTTAGTACAGATTTTCCTTGGACTCCAAATAAAGAGCTCACACATCACATAGGCATCCTTCAGTCTCGAGAAACTATGGTAACATGCTCTGAATCAAGGAGTGTCCTCTCCAGAGCATGAAGCCTGGGTAAAGTAATATGGAGGATAGGCTGTTACCCAAGCAGCAGATCCCCCCTCTCCATGATGCTGAAATGGTCCAATGGAAAGGCAAGAGCCAATACAACTGGTTCCAGCAATGTTGCAGGAGTTGGCAGAACGACATGAACTGCCTTCAGGACTCCAACTCCAGATTTTGCCTCTAGGTTAACTCCTGAAGCCTTTTCCATCAGTGGATATAGCCACAAGGCAGTGGAGGTTTGAAATCAGAGTTTTCCTTTTCCTAGCCGGGCTGCCTTCCATGGCTGACAAGCCCCACCTACCCGGCCTGCTCTTTAAGAGTGCGGAAGTATGATCCGACCCTTAAAACTATTCTACCTCCCAGGTGTATGTAAATCTAATTGGCTTTCCTATTTACCATATTAGGGCCAGAAATAAAATCAGAGAATTTGAGAATTTTGTGCGCCATTAGGCGTGCAGTCCTGGGACATGCTCATTTAAAGTAGAAATCCCCATCCCCTAGGCCCTACCCCCAAGCCATGTGGTGGAGGAGAAAAAAAGAAAGCCCAGAAAAAGAAACTCCTCAGCAAAATGTTCATGCAAACATACTTGGCCTTCAGGCTCAGCCCAGATTCCTAGGGAAAAGGGCTCAGGGTCCTGGGACATGCTCATTTAAAGTAGAAAGCCCTACCCCCTAGGCCCCACCCCCAGGCCATGCCAGGGGTGAGACAAAAAGAAAGCTCAGAAAAAAAACTCCTCAGCAAAATGTCCATGCAAACATACCTGGCCTTCAGGCTCAGCCCAGCCTCCTAGGAAAAAGGGTAAATAAAGAGCACTTAACATATAAATGGGTATTTCCATTGGCTCAGCAACCGCTGAATCACTGACCAGGCATCTTATGAAATCAACCACCTCCTGACACTAAATCAAGTTTGTAATGGAGGCAAACATCCCAGTTTAGAAAGACAGATCTCAGACTATAGACAGAAGTTTCAAGTATACATACACTACACACAAATTCCAACACCAAATTGTCTCATGTAGAATTAGTCAGTGCTAGAGAATCCCAGAATATGAGTACATAATCTCTGCTATGAATGCTAAGAGAGAACAGAAGGACAACTGAGATGTGGCTGCAGTCTCTCTGTGTCAAAATATTTTGAAGGCCAGTTTGGACTGAATGAAATGGTGAAGCAAAAGTGTGAGTGAGTGGAACACATAAATGGAGAAACATGAACACCCTTCAACCTCTCAGGTAAACTAATGTTCCCATGCCTGCTGCTCAGAATGCAGATGAGAAAGCTATCTTCCAGTTTCCAAATCCTTGCTCTATGAACATGTTGTCTGCAAGTTTTCCAAAAGAGACCCCCTTGTCTTTTGAACTAAAAAGGGGGAGATCTCTGTGTTAGCAAAGTTTGACACTGGAAACCAAGGTCAAAATCATCTATACTATATAGAAGATGGACAGTGAACATATTTTTGTGCCTGCATTTTGAAAATTACAGAATCCCTTTACAAAGATGAACTCCAAACAGCCAGGAAGAAGGTAAAAAGTTACGCTGAAAATCAGCCAAGAGGATTCTGATTGATAGGTTCAAAAATTCAGATTACTCCAGCTGGACCTGTGACTAATTTACACTTTGAAAACTTATGTGAGGAGATTGTTTGGTCTCAAAAATTCTGAGGTAATGTTTACTGAAAGCGAAAAAGCAAAATGCAACTACTATTTATTTTTCTCAGGAAAGGGAAATACTTTGAATGTGCAAAATTGTATTTCCATTCCCTAAAAATACAGGGCAAAGTGTTATGCTTTCTAAAGGACTGCTACTCCATTACTTTCTTTAAAACTAACTCCAGTACTTTCTCCCACACCCATATGATACATTGTACTGTCTGCTGGCAAGACTGTAACATACATGCTCAGTTTGTAACGAAGTGACTGTTTTTCCCATTTGAAAGTCCTCTTTTGAGGGTTGGTACTTTAGCCCCTGCATCTTATTCTTGTCAAATTTTAAAAGAAAAAAAAAAACAGCTAGGGCTAACTGTTCTCATTTAAGATCAACAAAATTGGTCTTTTCAATTTATGTGATTTTCCTAAATCTGGAGTTGTTTAAAGTTACCTATTTCTGAATGTTGGGTATAGAGGAAAAGCAGACTGTCTGGTACAATTGTGCCAAATTTGGTGCTGATCTAAAGTCCAGTGTCAAACTTATCATCTTTTGTTTAGGTGTACCCCATTTTTAGAATTGCCTTATAAAATGCCAGTTTGTTCTGATGCATAATATCATTCCTGTAAATCTATGTAGCAATAATATATTTTACCATTATGGATGCAGTTCTTTGAACACTGTAGTTTGGCTTAACTTAAGCAATGCAGTCAACAGGGAAGGATTTGCTCTAACAGCATGATTTAATCTGTAATTTCTAACCATTATCTATACATTCTTTACACTTAGCAAATAAAATATGTCTCTCAGACTAATTGATGATCAAATAAATATATAACATGATTTATATTCCTGCATCAAGCAGGGAGTTGGACTCAATGGCCTTATTGGCCCCTTCCAACTTCATGATTGTATCATTCCATGCATTAAGATTCATTTTCAAATTGTCTTCAGTTATTCCAGCATCTTTACTACATCATCTTTTGAACACAAATGTCTAACATTCTTAACTGGGTGGATCAATTGTGCCCTAGTTTCAGTATGTACCCAACAAAAAAGCTTCTCGATGCACTATATTTGGTGCATATAAAAATATAGCATTTAGCAAATATAGCAAATACCTGATTTTAAAATTCTTGATATAAGTGGTAACATTCTTTTAGATATGGCATTGTCAAGATTATGGTTGAGACAGAGAGGTCCACACAAACCACTCAGCCACACTATCCCAATTTTCCTGGTGTGAGTAACTTCAAAGGGGTCAATGCAGAAAATGTTCCTGTTCAGTGCCTTCCCAACACTCTGAGCCACACTAGATTAATACCAACAAAACCTTCTATTCCCAAAATGGCCAGATTGCTGTGAAAATGTTATTATTTGATTGAGGTACTGCAAGAATTCAACAAAAGAAAATAAAGTTCAAAGCAGTTTCAAAACTTTGTTCAAAAGCAACAAAATTTGTGAAGCTAATACACATTCAAAAAAATTTCAGACTAGGGCAATTCAAGAACAGTTCCCTAAGAAAATAATAAAATTTACCATTCTACTGTAATACTTACAATAAAATACATAGTTCAATAAAATACATAAGGTAAAGGTAAAGGTTCCCCTTGACAATTTTTGTCCAGTCGTGTTCGACTCTAGGGGGCGATAAGAGTGTAGACTAAATAGCAAGACATCAAATAAGCATATCTTTCTCCTAAGAGAAGCTAAGACAAAGAAATTACATTCTCCATGCCATTTTCATTTTGAGTAGAGTGTAAATTGTGCAACTTGGCACACAATCAGGAATGAAAACAATTCATTAATGAGTTAAAAACATGATGTCACAATTCATGCAGTTATGCTGGTGTAAATCCTGAATGGGATTCTGGCTACTGGGTCAGGCCATCCTTCTATTTAGCCCAGCACTGTTTACAAAGACTGATAGCAGGTCTTCAGGCATGCAGGTGGGACTGTTTCCTAGCCCTACCTGAAGGTGAGAGAGGCTGTATTTTTCTGGAATACCTGCATTTAGACCATTTCTCACTTCTCCCTTTGTTGTTTTCAGATCCTTTTTCGTTCTCTTTTTGTTTTTGAAGGTGTTCAGCATGCTCATTTGATGAAGTAATGTGATGTCTCCGATATTTTCAAAATTGCTTTTCCTGAAGATGAAAACAAAACAAAAGGAGTTGGATGCCCAGTGAGTAGAAGTGTTCTTTCTTGAGTTGAAACATGGTGCTTTGTTTCAGCTGCTAACTAAAACTAAATTAATAAATGGCCTGGGTGTAAAGTGTATCTAAGAGTGTAAGGATTTTATGCAAGAAAAGCTGGTGTTGTCATTTTAATTTATGAGGAGATGGTTATGTGCAGACAGCAGATAGAAAGATATTTCCTGACTAGAGTCCCGGGTAAGTTGATTTGAGGCTTAATGGTTTTTATCAAAATGAAATAAGCATTTGATCTTTTGGATTTGATCTGTCTCTTTATGCAGCTGTTACTATGCTTTAACAAATACTTCCACACTGGGCTTAAAGCCCAGAAAAATGAAGGTCATCTCTATTATATGTCTCATGACTTGCAAATCCATAATAACAATGATCCTCACTTCTTTTTGCTTGTAATCTAAGAAACTTCACATTCAAATTAGACATCAAAGATACTGCTTTAGAATGATTAGACTTTGCTGACATTCACCTGTCCAATCCACTGTTTAGCCATGGAGCTTTTTAAAAAAATCAATAGCCATTAAGTAGGTGTCCTGTTTTTCCTCCTGCTGTATCTGTTTTAAGGCCATTAGGTTTTGAGAGAGGTTTTTCCTGCACATTGGAGCCCCACAAGCACTTTCCATTTCATGATAACATGATGAAGCATCCAACACACAGAAATATAACTTTACAACAATGCTGATACTGATGTTTGCATCATTTGTTCTTATGTTCATTTTTATCAACCTCATATATCATGTCATTAGAAAAGGAGCCATGGCAACACATAAACAAATAAGAAAATAAGCAGAAGAACTAGTGTTTTACCTAGCTAAACAAAAAACAACAACAACATTAAAAAACCCAACCCTCCCTGCAATAATATATTTTAAAACAAAACTTAAGACTTAAAATTATGAAAGGAGAAAGAAGAAGAAGAAGCCCCCTGCATCCAGCTGTGAAGGCACTGCAACCTCTGTTCAAAATGTCATCCACATTTGTAATAAATAAATAGTGGTGACATTTCAATATAGGAAAAAGGTAAAAAGGTGAAGGTAAAGGTTCCCCTTGACAATTTTTGTCCAATTGTGTCCGACTCTAGGGGACGGCGCTCATCCCGCTCTTCAAGCCATAGAGCCAGCGTTTGTCCGAAGACAATCTTTCCGTGGTCACATGGCCAGTGTGATTTAGACACGGAACGCTGTTTACCTTCCCACCGAGATGGTACCTATTTATCTACTCGCATTTGCATGCTTTCGAACCGCTAGGTTGGCGGGAGCTGGGACAAGCAACGGGCGCTCACTCCGTTGCGTGGATTCGATCTTACGACTGCTTGGTCTTCTGACCCTGCAGCACAGGCTTTGGGTGATAGGCGAGGGGAAGAGAGAGGAAGGAAACATTGTGGTCTTATATCTAAGTACCAAAGGTTACCTGAAAATCTCAACTTGCCTAAACAGTTTGTCTGCAATTGAAAAATAAAATAAAATCTCTGCATTGTCAGTAAGAGAGCCATGTTAGCTTTTGGCATGTATACCAAAAATGAAAATGGGCCTCCGGAAGTAGACTGGAATCCATGAAAGCTCACACTGAAATAAATCCATTTGTCTCTGCACACATCCTCTGGTGTTATTTTTGCTACACATAAATCTCTCAATGTATCTCCACTGCTCAAAGGGAAATTTTAGACCCCTCAAATTTGGATTTTCACATCACAGATTTGAATATGAAAACATCATCCACCCTACAAAATGCAGAAATCGTCATTAATACATGCAAACATCATAATTAGAATTAATCAAACATACTTCTTATGGGTCATCAAGTTGCTTCTAATGTATGGTGCCGCTATGAATGACCGACTTCCAAAAGTAAACAGCCCTACTCAGTTCTGCCATTGTCTGTGAAAGATACTTTGCCAGTCAGAGTTTTTCCTCCCTTATTGCCCATTGGGAGCATTGATTCTCTTTTGCTGAGGGGGACCATTAACCCTGATGAGAATGGATGCATTTTAGTCTTCATTCATCTGCACACTCCCCTAATGGATTGTGGGAAATGAGATAGAACCAGAAGACAACTAATCCAGATTACCAGATGTAGAAAAATATTAGATCTGTGAGGTGGTATGGAAGGTTTCTCATTCTCTGCAGTTTTCCAAGTCTCCCCACTCTGAGATTGTCTACCAAAGTTCCCACCTGGCTTTAAAAATAGGACCCCGCTTTCATCCTCCAAACATTTTGGAGGGTGGAGGTGGGGAGTTAACAATTGCACAGCTTAAAACTCTTTCGGGTCAACCCTCCAAAGGAAAGACACCATTCTACACAAGAACTGAAGCAATCCAGCCCACCCTGGTGTTCCTTCTGCCTTTTCCAAATGAAACTTCTGTGAAAAAGATGTCATTCTTTGCACTGTAATAATTCCGGACAAGCTTATCACAAAATGTCCAAGAAATCCCATGAGTTTCTTCAGGGAGGAATAAAACATCCCATGCAAAGAAATCACATTATTATTTCTCCTTTGATTTTTCTCTGTGAGCAAGATATCCAGTTCACACTCCTATAAGATGGTCAGCTTTAGCGAATTTACATTATAGGTCCAATATCTGCTTCATACAACCTGGAAAGTGAATAATTAAGTTCTTGTCGGTTCCCTAGATAAGTTCAGACTTCTCCTTGACATGATGCAAGACATCATCCTTGACATAATTGACATCATCCTTGATAGAATCTACATGAGCTAACATAGGAAGAGGCAGCAGAAAGGGGCAAGTGGAGGTAAGTATATTCAGCAGAGAATCATCTGGTAATAACAAGTGCTCCTTAAGAATTGTATACAGAGAGTCTACCAATTGACCTGGAAGAAGTTGCTCTAGCAGGTCAAAGACATGTAAATTGACAGGCAGGTTCCCAAGGTGCAAAATATGGCTATGTAAAATACTGTGAGAAACTGATGTTGCAGTCTTGAAGACTAGGACTCAGTCTTCAAGAGAACTGAATTTCATTTTAGTCTAATGAAGCCGACTATGACTGAATTCCAGAGATCCTGGAAGCTGGTGCGCTGAGTTCTTAACTGACTTCAGCTGGTCTAGTTGTGTTGCCTGTTGTTGAAGATGTCAGACTCATTGAGATCATTATTGGAGTTCCTGTGTGTCTTGCTGAAGTTGTTGCAATTGTGGATTAAGCTGCTTAGAGTTCTCAGCAGTGCAGTACTTTCCCCTCCTGCTCATCAAGTGTCCAAGGAGAAGCCATGCTTAGCTTTACACTCTTTTATTATAAGGAAATTGCAAGCCAAATCAGAAGAAATCCAGATAAAATAAAAGCTTAAACAAAGGATCTGCAACAATACTCTGCCAGCATATTTTATAGCATGGCTCTGTTATCAGGATTTACTAAGGAAACATCAAGAGGCGTCAATGAAGCATTGCCATTCCAAACTGGAAACCCACTGCAATTATTCTTATTCACAGACCCACACCTCTCTCATTTTTCCAACAACAGATAATAGATCCTAGTGGCTTGTTTCATCCATTAGTGGTGAAGTGTGTTCCAAAGCTAGTGGCATTCAAGATAAAATTGGACAACCATCTGCCAGTTCTGCTTTAATCTGGATTCCTGTACTGAGCAGGGGGTTGGACTTGACAGCCTTATAGGCCCATTGCAGTTCAGCTACTATATGATTATATGATTCTACCTTCCTGTTCATTTGTGTTTATACTCCAAATGCGGATTCACCTACTCTGCTTCAAGACTGCTTTAGCCACCAAGCTGACTAGTATTGTACATGACTATTTGCTGAGCTCAAGTCACAGAGACATCAACTATGACTGGACTTATATTGGGACTTCCAGCCATCTTTTCTTTTTGTTTGCTTTTCTCCTCTTTTCACCGCAGCCTTTTCAGTTTACTTTGGCTTTGTACATTCTTTTTGAATCATAATTTTGTGTCATTTTTTTGTAAAAATAAAATTGCAAAAACAACAGAAATAAACATATGAAAGAGGATGTATACTTCCTGTGATGAATATACCTGCATGCTGCAGCAGTCAGACATACAAAGTAAGCTTGTGGTTAATAACAATAGCAGCAGCAGCAACAACAACAACAACAACGTGTCTGGTATTTTTTAATGATAGATACATGCCATTAAGTAGATTCCGAGTTGTGTTTTGATAACCATCTCTAAGGTTTTCTAGGTATAGAGTATTCACAAATGGTTTACTGCTCCCTTCTTCTCGGATTACTCTGGGACTGTCCAGCTTGACCACCACTGGGTATTCTCCAGGGAAGCACCATAGGGAACTGAACCCCTGGCTCCACAGCCAAGTAGCCAACTCACTGCATTTTGCAGACTTAAGTTTGTATTTGCCTTCCAACAACCAGTCATAAAACACAGCAAGCTAAATACAAGACATGTAGGTGAACAAAAGCTAGAGTAGACAGGCATATTTCACTGCTTCAGGGAGTAACACTTCTAAATACTAAGTGTTTCATATAGTTTGACCCTCAAAAAGGGTTATTTTTTCCCTATGCAATCCTTCCTCCCTTTATTTTTCTATTAAAGCAAAGTTGCAGCTCAAATCTACCCAGCGGCACCTGTTTCCTGCCACTTGCTAGTGGGTTATGGCCACAAAAACACATAAAACAAGTGAAGCTGCTGTTCTGTACACAGTTAGGCAGAAGTAAGGCCCATTAACTTTAGCAGGATTTATTTCTGAGTTGACAGGCATAGGATTATACTCTGACTTGCCGCACAGCACTATGATTGTGTGGTTCTGTTTTAGGCAGTTACTTACACGGTTGGATACACATATGAATCAAACCTGCTGAATTAATGGTAGCTAAATCCTTTTGACAGTTCTTATGGACACTCTGAGTACTTTGCTTTCTGAAGATTTGACCCTACCTAACCATTTAGAGTCTACCAAATCCTGGAAGGGAAGAGAGCTTGAAAATATATCTGCTCAGTGATGGTTTTTTTCCCCTGCCCACTGGGGCTCAACAATTACAGCTAAAGCTGTATTCACATCTGCAGAATTAGGTTATTCATCCCACCTAAATGAATATCTAACAATAATTTTAAAAAGCCTCAGGAAGCAGAAAGTGTCTCCTGTATTTGATTGCCTAGTAGAAAATGTTGACAGACCTTCTGTCTGTGCTAGTAAGATAACACACTGATCAGGAATGCTGGACACCAAGAAGGATTTCTTTCAGTGGAATAGTTGCTATATCTTTAGCAGATACATCAAATTGCTCCTGTTTCTTAATCCATTAAAATGAAAACCACAGTATTAGTCCTGCCATCTGCTATTCCAGGTGCACTGCTGCTCTAGAGGAGATGAAACCATGTGACCTCAAATCCCATCCCTTAACTTGGAACGTTCCCTGAAGCTTTGAGTTTATTCTCTAGCGTGACATAGGATAAGTGGTAGAGTATATGTTTGTTGTTTATCCCATTGACAATGTATTGTGAAGTATTTACTGCCTATAGCAATTCACAGCAAGCAGAATGGAGTTGTTACAAATGTAGACTGTCACAGATACACAGATTCTCCAGTTAGAAGAACAACACTCTCTTTTTAAGCAATGCAGTTCTTAATAGGGAAAATGACCCTGCAATATGCACTTACTAGATTTCTATCCATTGGAGACAGGAGAGTTGCACAGGTTGCTCATCTATATATTATTCACTATTTAAAAGCCTAGAGTGGTCCGGCGGGACAGATAGGCGGGGTATAAAAGGTAAAGGTTCCCCTTGACAATTTTTGTCCAGTCGTGTTCGACTCTAGGGGGCGGTGCTCATCCCTGTTTCCAAGCCATAGAGCCAGCGTTTTTGTCCGAAGACAATCTTCCGTGGTCACATGGCCAGTGCGACTTAGACATGGAACGCTGTTACCTTCCCACCGAAGTGGTCCCTATTTATCTACTTGCATTTGCATGCTTTCGAACCGCTAGGTTGGCGGGAGCTGGGACAAAGCAATGGGAGCTCACTCCGTCACGTGGATTCGATCTTACGACTGCTGGTCTTCTGACCCTGCAGCACAGGCTTCTGCGGTTTAGCCCACAGCGCCACCATGTCCCTTGCGCCACCACGGGGTATAAATCAAATTTTAAAAATAAAAATAAATACATTGGGACTCTGCAGGAATAAAAATGTTTATCACCTCATTTTTTTAATATACCACTAACATTTGTTGGCACAGAACAGTGGCAGCATTTGCCATAGTTATTGTTCAACAGAGATGAGCTTGGCATGTATGTGACATTTGATGATTTAATAAAGATAATACCCATTTCAGAATTTGGTTTTTATGGCTGGATTACATTCGTTAATTTGACTACATTGGATCATGTGTCAAGAAATAGCTCGCTATCATACCACACTACACCACATACTTGTTTCTCTCCCCAGTCTGTTGCCTGCTCAGCCAAGGGAAAAGGTCAAATCTGGGTTAAAATGTATCTGTACTTTCCCAATAACAAATGGCTGCACAGAATTCCTTTAGAACTGGTCCATGTGGCTCAATCTATCTGAAGCATAAGGAATAAGGATACATCATCATCAGTTACCTCCCTCCCAGAATATGATGGCTCCTGGTCTCTATGTGGAAATATCAGTGGAACTTTCCTAAAGGGATGTCTTGGCATAATCTATGGAAGTCTCTTCTCTGTACTTTTTGTCATTTAAACTGTGTGCTGGAGATGAAATTTAAATATGTGCAAATTAGCTTGTGTGCCATCATAGGGTTCTCTGAATACAGCCTGTGTCAGAGTATTAAAAAATTTACAGACCTGAACAGAACAGAAGCATTAATGAGCTGCCATGACATCCAGGTGTGTAAAGTGCTGAGTCACCGTGACTCTGGAGAGGTGGTGCATGGATGATGCAACATATGCTCTGATTGGGCAAGGGCAGATGCTTGAGTGTATATATTTGAACGGTGCAAAGGAGATGTACTTCCATCTTCTACTGATGATTCCATGCTGTTGTGCTGCCACTCTGTATATTTGTACATATGCTGTAAATACATGTGTTGTGCTGAAAGAAGCTGAACATGTCTGTGTGAGTTATTTTTGCCATCAGGACCTGAAATAGCACTCTGCTGAATTCTCGCGTTGTCATGCATTAGCAGCCTGTGTGATAGAAATGAACTGCATTTGCAAAGACTGATCAACTAACTCCATCCTGGAGGACCAAAACACAATTTCAGTCAGTCTGAAGAAGTGCTAATATGGCTGCAACAGCAAATGGTCATTTACTTATGATCTTGCTTTCAGTTATCCTTCCTAATACCTCTTTCCGAGGTGGAAAGGTTTCTAGATCAGGAAAATTGCAGTACTCCATTACAACCACCAGGGTATACAAGCAGTCAGGAGTTATCAAAAGACAAAGCTCCTTTCTTTGTAAAAAGTTACTTAATAATAATGTGTGCCAGTTCCCTTTTCATGCTAAGAGTATTCAGAAGTGGTTTACAGTACCATTCTGAGTTGTCCAGAGGCATAAGTCAACAGTAGATGAAAATTGTTGATGTAAATTTATGCCACCTTGCCCCAGATGACATCATCATCATCATCATCCAGAGATGGATATTGTTAATTTAGCATTTCCTATTCCCTCTTCAGGTTCTTAGGCTCCCCAGGTAAACCTCTTGCACATGGGAAACCTTTGGGAAACTCAGGTGTGTTCCTTTAGTACCAGAAAATCATCACCAAAACACAAAACCCTGTCCTTTGATGAGGTGCCCTTATTTCCTGTTAAGCCTCCCTGGGTGACTTCCTGAGAAAAGAAACAAATTGGGGCACCGGAGATTTAGACAAATAAGATGCGGCTGCCAGAAGGATGTACGCATACTGCAAAGACTGGTATATGACTTTACTATTTTAAATCTCTGGGGTCTAGAGAGATAACAGACAATTTTTATGAACATTCTGAGTAGACAGCTTTCTGAAGCTTCGGCACTAACTAAACAGTGAGCGTCGGTTTTACCTCATTCTATTTGCACTACACAGCTACAATAATTGCATTCCACTTTAATTGTCCTGGCTTCATCCTAAGGAATCCTGAGATATTTGGATTTGAGGCTTCTTGCTAGAGAGTTCCAGTCCACTCTCCAGGAGAACAATGACCGTGAATGCCTGTTTACACCACAGAAATAAAATGATCTAATCCTCAATTCTTCTTTTCTTGGGTTACTTTGAGACCTTCTAATGATCTTAAAAAAATTCAATTCCAGGTTCCTTAGGAGGGAACCATTACAACTAAAGTGGGATGAAACTGATACAGTTGTGTTATATAGATGTACTTCTCACAACTTTCCTTTCCTTTCCTTTAAGATGGAAATCCAGGTGAATTGAATTGACACCACATGATGTGACTATAATTCAGGTATAACCCACCCAACTGGACAATATGTAATCATATCTTTCTTGCTTCCCCCCCCCCCCTGCACCGTCTACTGCCCATTCTGTCTTTCCTTCTGCTAACCTGGCCTACATATCAGGCACCAGGAATTCTCATGCATGTTTATTGCACTTTCTTTAATGAGACATTACTGTTACATACAACTATGACATCACCTGCCCGTCACTGCTGAGGCTGTGTGTCATCTGCCAATGGCGTGACGGAGGGTGGGACATAAGGGGTGGAGCTGTTGTATATAAGGGGAGTGAATGGTGTGAGTGATTCAGATAGGGCCAGATAGGGCTTTGAGACAGGGTTGAGATAGGGAGATAGGGCTTGGAGATACTGTGAGAGAAGAACTGTGCTATATAGTGAGGGTCTATGAGAGAGTGTGTGTGATTGTTATATTATTATAGTGATTAAAGTATTATTTATATTCAAGTGATTTACCATTCCTTTTGTTTGTATACAATAAACCTAAGTTTTTATTTTGAAATCATACTTTGGCCTGAAGCTTTATTTGAGGGAATGGTTGGTGGCAGTGGAAACGAAGAGTGATTGAGAGTGACGTAACGGTCCCTTTGTGAGGTATAAGGTGGCTGTTACAATAACCAGCTTAAGGGTTTGACCAAACTCCGGAGGCAGTGGAAGACAGGAGGGCCTGGGGTGCTCTGGTCCATGGGGTCATGAAGAGTCAGACATACCTTAACAACTAAACAACAACAACCAGATTAAGGAACACTGCATGGTGGCCTACACCAAAGTTTGTTTTATAAAGTTTTAAAATTTCATGGAATACTGATCTTGAATACGTACTGTAGCAACCACCCCATATGTCACTGTTTAGGTGACCAAGTTATGCCCTTTCCTCACATTGCCATCTATGTGGCCTTAAAAGCTTTGCAAATGCATAAGGCTTTTAAAAAGACTTCACTTTTTCCCCTCTTCAGAGCACTAAGCTGCATTATGTATGGCTGGAAGCAGAGGTATAAATCAGTTAACATAACCCACTCCAAACACCCTGCTAG
Source organism: Pogona vitticeps (assembly GCF_051106095.1). Classification (NCBI taxonomy): domain Eukaryota; kingdom Metazoa; phylum Chordata; class Lepidosauria; order Squamata; family Agamidae; genus Pogona; species Pogona vitticeps. The sequence goes on along the minus strand of NC_135784.1, from coordinate 52,081,338 downwards.
GCTATGTGCAAAGTAGCACTCTATTTTTTATAAATTAATGGAATTTTCAGAAGGTCTATCCAAAATATCTGAAAATATAGTAGCACTTTCAGTAGAAAAAGTCATGTTCTTGGAACCCATTTGAGCTTAGCACCGTATCAAGTGGATTCCCTCTAATGTGATGGCCATTGCCTCAGGTGAACATATGAGTTCTTCCTAATTGGTTGCATCTTGTGCAGACAGCATGTTTAAACGTGTTTTACTCCAAGCAAGAAACACTTAGAAAAGCTGTCTTCAACATTCCCCCAAAGCAATCCAGATGGTCTCTGCAGCCAGCCAGCTCAAAGTTGTCCACTAAACTATATGTCTTCACACCTGAGGGAAACCTGTTTATTTCTGCTGGGCCAAAACTCCAAACTGTTCACTGTAGTATGTTCTGAATCTCTTGTAAAATCTGGCCAAGATTCAGCAGTGCTAAACAAGTGGGTTGCAATGATTGTAATGGACAAAGCAGATGGATCTTCTACTCCACACATGGAAAAATTTCCCTCCTTTCCAAGCCCACTCTATTGATTACTCAAAACCAGAAGTAATTATAGCTCTTTTAATAAAACACGGGGATGGGGTGGTAGCAAGCCAGATTCATGTGGCCAGATCTGTAAATGAAAGGTTCACACATAGAATCAACAATGAATAGTTGGAAAGTGGGAGCTTTTACACAACTGTTCCAGCTTTTTGTCTTGTCTCTCGTATTAATTAAATGGAGCATCTCTTGTCACTGTCTAGCAGTAGTCTGTAAGCATTCATGGGTGGGCTCCATTTGCCCTGATAGCATTTCTCCATTGTTGCAATGTCCTGGTGAAATTGCTTGCTGTGCTTATTGCTCAGCGTTCTGCAGTTCAATGGGAAAAAAAACCTAGATGAGAGTGCAAAAAAATGTATCTTTAGTGGCATTTTGCAGACAAGGCTTTTGTATGCCTTGAGGAGGTTTTCCAGCAACAACCTATAGCTGTCTGCCTTGTTGTTTCTAAGAAAATTTATTGCCACTAACTGGTAGGCTTTCCATGCTGTCCTTTCCTTGCCACACAATGCATGGTCAAATGTGTCATCTTGAAGAAGTTCACAAAGAAACCTTCCTTTATCTTAGTTTCACTTAACCTTTAAAATTATCCATAGAGGTACTTGAGAGCTGCTTGTGTTTTGTTTGTGGCCTTGACAAAGTTCTTCATCAGACCCAGCTTGATATGTAAAGGTGGTAACAAGAGACTGTTCAGGAACTAATCTTTTCCTCTACTTTCCATCTCTTTCATGTTATACATCACTTTAAGGTTGCAGGTCTTATATATGTCTAGTCTCACCAGCCTTTCATAATCACTTTGATCCACCATTGTCTTGAAGAGAACCTTTATCATTATTACTCATACTAATTTGGGGATTGTTCCCATTATATGAAGAATGGACATGGCTTAGAAATGGCATTTTTCCAGAACCAGATGGCTGCCATAAACAGAGGCAGTATGCTAGTATACTGGCTTCCTGCATATAACACTGTATATATTTAGCTGCAAATTCCAAGTCTGATTCATGCTCCATTGGGAGTACTTTATTTAATTAAACGGTCTTTCTGCTCTCCAGATTGGGTAAATGCTTACTAGAAGCTAAGGAGAATTATGATTAAAAGCATAGAGTTCAAGACTTTTCATGTTCTTGATCCTACCTGAGGCTGTCTTGGCTAGCTTCTCCCTACTCAATTTGCTAACCCAGGTAGCAGTCAGGTCATCGTCCAGTCTATAGAAAGTACAACATGACACATCATTAAGGCTAGAAAACAGACCATAATTTTATTGCTTATAACCTAGTAGACTTGGTACAGCACAGGGAAATGAATTCAGAAATCAGCTGACCCAATTGCCAACCCTAGATTACTTGCCTAGCAGCTAGCCATACTAATGGGAGACCTTGGGTTCTCATTGGGGTACATAATCACTAGGTGGCCCCCCCTGATAAATCACTATTGCCTTCACCTCAAGACATGTTAATGAGATTCCCAGTCCACCAAATGGTCCATCTCCCAATCAGAATGTCTTCAGTAAATTTGTAATGGAGATGGAGAGGAATTAGAGTAAAATTAAAAACGTTGAAACTTTGGGTGCAAAACTATTGGATATGACACGTCATTTGTAATTGAGTCTTGTATAATATACTGCATAAAATAGGTTCAGAATTCTTCATCCACTTAATTTCAGGACATTTTTTAAAAAATTATATGCCTTAAGGTCACTTCTCATATTACATTTTGTGATCCTTATCCTTGTATCAGTTGGGGAATTTTTAAGGTCACTGCCTATCACATGCTCAGTAATAGAGGCTTATTGTTTTCTGGTCCTTTATTTCATTTTATTATTTACTATTAATAAAACTGATTCTACTCCAATGAAGAAGACTATAAATTGTGAACCTGACTAATCGGTGCAGAATAGCTGAAATAGGGATTTATAAACTAAAATCAATGATGTAGTTAAGTATCTGAGTCCTGGAGCTGAAACCTTGGGAACTAAATTCAGCTTTTGGTCCCAGCTGAATGACTCATTGATTCAGCAGGACTTACAGAATTATTTACTTCCTAAAACCCCACTAATTCAATGGGCCAAGTTGGGACTAACAGTTGGAATGTGGGCCTGTGCCTTTATGTTTTATTATTATTTAAACCAGTCTTTAACTCGCTGCCCCTCCTGCTGATTTTAGTTTGCAGCTTCTATCATCCCTGATCATTCTGGTTGTGGGTAATATAGCCCAAATTATCTGGAAGCTGATGGGTTGGGGGTAGATTAGTTTGAGCTATTTCCAACGTGCAGTATCAGGTACTGTATTCTATAGGTAGGTTGTATGGCAAAATTCTCTAGTTCTCCCAGTTTGTGTTTCCTGTTTTTGCCCTACAAAAGTGTGTGTGTGTGTGTGTGTGTGTGTGTGTGTGTGTGTGTGTGTGTGTGTGTGTGTGTGTGTGTGTGTGTGTGTGTGTGTGTGAGTGAGTGAGTGAGTGAGTGAGTGAGTGAGTGAGTGATAATATGATTGTCTCTAAACCAGTTACATTTTGCTAAACATGGTGGCTGATGAGTCTTGATGAGAAATGTTTTTGGAATCTTCTCAGATCATGATCTTGGCACTATATATTATTATCATGTAGAAGAAAAGGCTTCAAAATTCACCCCTGCTTGTTCAAACTCTTGCCTACAATAGTCCCCATAGAAGACTTTTTTTCCAGTTGCCAGCCACGAGTAAAAGCAGAATCCCATAAATCTGCCAAGGTCACAGAACTTAAAAGGCAACCAGCAATGAGGCAGGTGCAGACACAAATAGACCTGAAGTATACAAATGAAATGGCTTGCACTGAACTGCCAAGAAGTGCAACTGGGGGAGGAATGCAGTGAACATTCCTCACAATAACACACTAAAGATTATAATTACAATAGCTTTTTAGGGAAATGTATAAAGATCCACATTTGAAATTCAGGTCACACCCAGGATGGATCACAAGTTCAGAGAGAGAATGCACACAAACAAGTGGGATTATAGAGGCTAATGGTTATGGTGGGCAGTCAGCAGGGATATTTGAAAAGATGTTAAACAGAAGTTAATCTACTTTTATATAATTTGTTTTCATATTCTTCCCAAACTGGCTCACTTTGGAGACAGCTGCTTTTGAGGTTTACAGCATGCATATGGTTAGAAGGCATACTCTTGGCAGACAACCCAAATGACAGAATGACTAACCGGGGGGGGGGGAGAGAGAGAGCTGAATGTATCATTTGGAGAAGATGTGGCCATCTCAAGGCCAGTCAAACATGAACAATTCATTTTTATAGTCTCCAGATTGCTGTCTGCCATGAACCTCCCTTTTACTACACACGCCACCATTGCCGTTACTACCAATCAGCTGTGCATACAACTGCCAACTCAAAGAATGACAGGAGTCTGAGATTTCTTCCTGATGATTCCAAGGGGTTTCATCCATGATATATTCTAAAGGAGGAGATTCTAATAAAATTATAATATTCTGTGCAGGATTGTGTACACCAGGAACTAACGCCTTGTCATGAAATATAATTGCTCTTACATCAGAGGTGTAGCTTTTTTCAATTTTTGTTGTTGTTTTGCTTTATTGTTCCTTGTGGTCTAATGGATAGAGTGCTGGTCTTATACTAACTCAGGTTCAAATCCATGAAAAGCAATGATGTTTACACGACTGCAGCAGCTAGCATCTCAGTAAAATGTGGTTAGGGTGGCAGATCTGAGCTCTTTCCCTATCCCAGGCAAATCTTACCCACTAGGCTGTTGGGAAAATATTTTTATTTATTTATTTATTTTATTTACATCCCACCTATCTAGTCAGCTCGGACCACTCTAGGCGGAAAGCTCCCTTCAAACTTATATGAGAAAGGGTAGAGTATAAACTTAATAAATTGGTATATTAGTATATTCTCAGGTATGTCTGACTAAAAACTACTACTGTCAAAACAGCTACTATCAGAATAACCATCTGTCTGGATAACCCAGTGGTTTAGGTATCAGTCTGTGAAACAAGAGGTTGAGAGTATGTTTAGGTCCCATTGTGCCTCCTGCAAATAGTACTTCTGAGTACTCTTTACCTGGAAAATCCTTGAAAGGGTCTGTATGAGTCAGAATTGACTTGGCGGAATATGATGATGATGATTGATGATGATGATGATGATGATGATGATGATGATGATGATGATGATGATGATGATGATGATGAGAATAATCAAAAGGAGTGATTTAGCACCATCAGATTTTTTAGAGACAAATTTGCAAGTTGAGGACTTTCTCAAATCTAAAGTATGCCACAAATGTACCTTTTAAGATAGCATTTGGCTAATATTTCCAGAATGACTTTTGTAGAGATAATAGTGTTGTTTCTTGTCAATGTGCGAAGAGACATGGAAGATGTCTGTTTCTTTGTATGCCCCTTTTAAAATATGGAGGCATTCATAGACTAACACAGGAAGCATGATGTGTTTCTAAAGATACCCTACAAAGATGCAACTGTGCCCTCCAGATGTTTCTACTCTACAGCTTCTCTAATCTCTCACCATTGTCTTATGTGGGCTAGGATATACGGAAGCTCCTGCCCGATAACATCTGGACTAGAGATGGGGGTATTTGTATACTAATACGAACACCCCCGCACAGGTGGACATAACAAGGGTCCAGCCGTGGGGCCAGACTGTCCACTCACCTTCTACCATTGCCACAGACTTCACACTCCCTTCCTATCACTCTGAAGCTTGCGGCCTGTGAGCCACTCTTCGACCTTGCAGCAAAGCTTGTCCTCCTGCCAGGAGTGGCTCACAGGCCACGAGCTCCAGAGCGATAGGAAGGGAGCTTGGGGTCCACACCAACAGCAGAAGGTGAGTGGACTATCCAGGCCCAGGGGGTTGGACCCTCATTATGTTCACCTGTGCGGGGGGATTTGTATGTGTATGCGAATACCCCCATCTCTAATCTGGCCAGATACACCTGGTTTAAGTACAAATAGTCTGTCACTGATGATGTAACTAGCTTAAAGTTGAAAGGATGTCTAGCGTTCGACATGCACAGAAGTGAAAGTCTAATGCAGCAACATACATACAATTGGAACATAAAATGTGAAAGATAGGAATCAAGGTAAACTGACAATGAGCATTGCCGTGCTTGTTGTCAGTAAACTAAAGTGCACTGGAATGGGGCATTTTCATTCAGACAACTACAAAGTGTTCTACTCTGGAAATGACAACTCCAGAAGAAACAGAATGGCCCTAATCCTGAAGCAAGGTGTAGCACAGGCAGTTAGGGCCTATAATGTGAGGTCTAATTGAATAATATCCACATACTCTGTGGAAAACCTATGAACAAAGCCATAATTCAAGTCTGTGCTCCAACAACCAATGCAAAAGAAGATGAAATTGAAAGCTTTTATGCAAGCATTGAAGAGGAAACTGATCACAAAACAAGACATGCCTATAATCATAGGAGACAGTGCAGAAGTAGAGATCAAGCAGAACCAAATGCTGTTGGTCTAGAGAACAGTTCTTTGTAAAGTTCTGTGAAGCTAAAAGGTAAAGGTAAAGGTTCCCCTTGACAATTTTTGTCCAGTCGTGTCTGACTCTAGGGGGCGGCGCTCATCCCGCTCTTCAAGCCATAGAGCCAGCGTTTGTCCGAAGACAATCTTTCCGTGGTCACATGGCCAGTGTGATTTAGACACGGAACGCTGTTTACCTTCCCACCGAGATGGTACCTATTTACCTACTCACATTTGCATGCTTTCGAACAGCTAGGTTGGCGGGAGCTGGGACAAGCAACGGGCGCTCACTCCGTCGCGTGGATTCGATCTTACGACTGCTTGGTCTTCTGACCCTGCAGCACAGGCTTCTGCGGTTTAGCCCACAGCGCCACCACGTCCCTGTGAAGCTAACTATCTGTTTATTGTAAATACAGGCTCCAAACAACTGAACAGTTGCTTGGAGCATGTATTTACAATACAACAGTTTTTATTCTATTGTTCTTACTTTTCCCTATTATTGTTAGCCACCCAGAGTAGACTTTGGTCTAGATGGGTGGGGTATAAACAAACAAACAAACAAACAAACAAACAAACAAACAAACAAACAAACAGATGACTGTAAATGGTTGTAGGTTTTTTGGGCTGTCTGGCCATGTTAATTTATTTATTTTTATTTATTTATTAGATGTTTACCCTGCCCCTCTAGACAATGTCTACTTGGGGCAGCTTGAGGTTTTTCTTCCTAACATTTCACCAGTCTCTGTGACCAGCATCTTCAGAGGACAGGAGTCAGAACTCTGTCTGTGCTTTGTCTGTTACAGATATCTGTAAACATAGACATCGGCAGAAGGTCAATACTGAAATAAAACAGACTATGTAATTGGAAGTAGGAGATAGAGAAGCTGTATTCTCCCTGCCAAAACAAGACCAGGAGCGGATTGTAGTTATCATGGACTGTTATTATTCAATGGCCTTCACACTGGAAATGTTCAATATGCATTTCAATCCCTTTTGACTTCTACAGAGCAACAGCTGGAACAGGATCTAAAAAAACATTGACTACATATGTTCTTGTTAGAACATTCCAACATGTGCCTAATGGTCTAAGGTTGGAGCCTACCGCTTATCTGGAAGAATTAGCATTGGTCCAAATAAACAAGTATGATCACTCCAGTGTGGGTTTGGAAGTGTGTTTTTACACATCAGCGGATATATGCAGAGGTGGGTGTAGTCTAGCCATGACTGTGGATGGCACTCTCCATCCTATCCTGAAGTGGGAAAAGGGATTTTTTTAAATTTTGTTTTGTTTTGTTTTGATATTGTTCCACCTCTGTCAGTGAAGTCTATATAACACAATAGTACAGTAGCTAGAAAGGTTTCAGAAATGTATTTCAGAAATGAAGAGAGTGAAAGGGCTACTTAAGGTTCTTCATTTATGAAACCATACGTGCTATGCCACTAACAAAACAAAATAATTTTTAAAAAGAAGAAGAAAAGGAGAAGCATTGGATTGAAACACGGCACTCCCAGTGCACCCCTTTATTTTCATAAATATCCAACATTAATGCCCATCCGCAAGCAAACAGAAGCAGGTTGTTTTACAACTGGATGATAGGTATTGCAAAAGAGAAAGCAGGAGGCAGGAAGCAAGAAGGAAAGGGGCATGTTGTGACCAAACAGACCAAAATGGAGTGATTTAACAACAGCATGTGGTTGATTAGATCGCAACTATGGGGGCTGCAAGAGCAATTTCCATGTAGATGGAAGGAGCAATCTAATAAAGTCCCATCATTTCAAACCATTCCCAAGTGACCCAGACTAGATCATTCTGTATCGCTAATGTAGTCGTACCCTAAGTTAAGATTGGCAGGAGCCATGTCTGCGGCTTTCAACTCTACAGGACAAGACAAGATGTCTCCTCCTTGGAGTTACAAGGGCAAAGCAGGTAGGAGGTGACATCAGCATTCCTACAAACAGCCATCTAAGGTGGAATGTGGATCAACATAGGAATATAGGATAATTAAGAGGTAAAGGATAATTAAGGAAACCCAAGGAGCTACTTTTTCTACTCTTCCCCATGCAAAGACATGCATCTTCTGGAACATAAGTGGGGAGTAAAGTTTGAGGGAACTTTTTTACCCAGTTTGTGATTTAAGAACTACTACTAGCATACTGTAACTCTTATGAGTTTGAGGTGCCGAGCCGTATTCAGGGGGATTAGGTGCTGCTTTCCTCCCCAGGATGAGTGTTTCATCCCACAAAATTCTCCACAGTTTGTGTACTGATGCTGATGCTCTTCACACTCTGTAATCCACCGGTCAACTTAGACACCTTCATGTTGCAAACCCCATGTGTTCTGCCAATTTTGTGTAATATATTTTGTCTCCAGTGTTTCCGTGCATCTTTTCAGAAATCTCAAACAAGAAAAAGAGCAGGAAAATATTAGAGATACAGAGCTCCAGACTGAGTGTCACTGATACTGATTTCAGCAAGAACATTGTGCATATATGTATAGCTTTACAGAGAGGAATGTCGGGTTCCAGCCAAGTGTGGGAGCTGGCAAGGATAACAACTGCAATATTATTTAAGATACAAGGCTAGAATATTTTTAGACAAATCAGTGCAACAACTTCCTTTAAATTCTGGCAAAAATGTTCCTACACACCTTCTGTTTGAAGTTGTATATATTTTAAAGTCATACATATACAGTATATATTTCCTGTACAGATGGGTCACTCTCTATCAAAGACTGCCACCAAGAAAACTTTTATTTTGAGCACAAGCCAGAGTTTTTCTACCTAGATAATGAAGGGAACAGATGAATATTGAAATCACACTCTCTTCTGGTGGACATTTTCTGTGTGGCATAAGAGAGCTGTTTTATGATGTTGTGGCATTCCTGTCCCTTTCCACTGACTAAGAACCCAATGACAAACTGAGTTGCAACTGAAGGCAAAATCCATGTGACTAGAGATGAATTCGTGGTTGTGACAAATGTCCCTTCTTAATTTGCGTGCTGTTCATTTAGGTACAAATTTTGGTCAGTCCATCAAAAAGAAAAAGATTTTTAATAGTTTACCAATAGTTGTCATATTTTGGGCTGTCTGGCTGTGTTCTTGAGGTTTTTCTTCCTAATGTTTTGCCAGTCTCTGGGGCCAGCATCTTCAGAGAACGGGAGTCAGAACTCTGTGCTCTGGTGCAATTTGTGGGATAGTTGAGTATTTAATAGCTGTGGGATCAGCTTTTTGTCTTTTTCAGGAGAATTACCAATAATTTAAAAAAAAACTCATATCTATTCTCTTTCCCTTTAATGCTGTCATAACAAATTCAACATTTATTTTGGTTCTTACTTACTTTTTACAATTCATTCCCTCCCACTAGGATAAAGAAAAGAATAAAAATAGCAAAATAATCATGGAGTGCTCAGCGTTGTTTCCTTTACATGTGGCATTTTCCATCTTCCATCACTTACTTAAATGTCCTCCTTTTCTTCAGATGTACATACAGTCTATAAGACCCTACCAGTCCGTATTCTCATGCTTTCCTACTAAAAGAAACATTACAAAAAAAGGAAGTGGAGTTTTAAAAAGATGTTTAAAAAGGGCTTGTCCACACAGTCAAAAAAATAAATAAATAAAAATAAAAATCTTGGGGTTTGACCTGTGTTGAACACCGTGATGAATTTCATGCTCACACAATGAATTCCAAAGTGCATATTTATTTTACTCTGACTTGTTCGATTTTCTTAGGAAGTGAATTAAAATAATCGGCCACTAATAGGCTGTTTATTTTAACAAGATGTTTTCTTAATCAACTTAAGCCCATGTGAACCTTGCAGACACTTTTTAAAGGGAACATTTCAATTACTCAGCAGGAACACAGGAAACAACTAAAAAGACCCACATGTCTTGAATCGGCTAAAATTAAAACTCTACATGTGAGTTTTTGTGAAATGTAGACAGGCCTTTGGATGTCACTTTTTAACCTTAAAGAATTTGGAATGGACACAGTTCAAGGATGCATTTCATTTCATTTCATTTACTTACTTACTTACTTACTTACTTATTCATTCATTCATTCATTCATTCATTCATTCATTCATTCATTTAACTTATATGCCGCTCACTCTACCCAAAGGTCTCTGGGCAGCTCACAACAATTAAAATACAATAAAAAGATAAAACAATTAAAATACATTTGAAATACATATGAAAAGACTTGGTGTCTCAACAGTTGGTGGAGTCCCCCGCCCCATGTGTAATTCATTATGCTGTCAGGGTGGAATTTCAACTCCCATTTGCCACTGGCTATGCTAGTTAGGACGTGGTGGCATGTGGTGGTACTGCGGGTTAAACTGCAGGAGCCTCTGTGCTGCAAGGTCAGAAGACCAGCAGTCGCAAGATTGAATCCACACAACGGAGTGAGCTCCCATCGCTTGTTCCAGCTCTTGTCAACCTAGCCGTTCGAAAGCATGTAAATGCAAGTAGATAAAAAGATACCACCACGGTGGGAAGGTAACGACTTTCCATGTCTAGTCGTGCTGGCCACGTAACCACAGAAACTGTCTACGGACAAACACTGGCTCTACGGCTTGGAGACGGGGATGAGCACTGAGCCCTAAATGTCAAGGGGAACCTTTACCTTTACATATGCTAGTTAGGTCTGATAGAAGCTCTCACCCAACAACATCATGGGGCACCAAAGGCCACACATGCCCTTGATAATGGTTCTGGGAATACAAATATTACTCCTGTTCCACACTCGGATGTGTCTAAATCTAATCCCTGAGTCCAATATGAGTGTTTCAACTTGTAACCCCTCGTTTTCATGTACAATATTGTTGCCACCATAGAGGAGAAGAATATGCTCTCTAAGCAGACATAGGATTCAGTTAGAGTTCAACGTGTTCCCCAGCACACTCTCAGTACCATGTCACCATACCTTCTGTATTTATTACTGTTGACTTAAAAGATTTTATCCCCCTTTCTCCTTAAAAAGGACCCAAAGCAGCTGCCTTTAGAAGACTTTGTCCTATTAATTGGATATAATTCTTGGAGCTGTATAAAATCTACAGCTGTTCCCATCCCCCGCCACAAAAAGTAGATTTTACTCTAAACAGGACACTTCAGAGCAGAAGCAATTTTGTCATTAAAATTCATCTTGGCACATTAATTTTTCAAAATGTTTGCAACTGCTTCATATGCCCCCATATTCATAAATATTCCAATTTAAAGCTACATTTTTATCTTTTGTGTTAAATGGGTTTGGGAAATTAGTGCTAAGCACTGGAGAATGAGAGGTCATTTCCCCTTTTCTGTACTTATCAGTGTTGATGACCTTTAAAATCACCTTCTTCTTCATAAGAAGAGTTGAAAGCTTTGCCACTAAGACCATTTCTCCCAAACATTCTGGGCTGCCATTTGGAAATGGCGGCCAGCCAAATGAGATAAAGCACCTTGGGATCTTTTTCCTGCATCACTCTTAATGGGGCAGCAGAAGTAGAAGCATATTGCTGCACTGTCTTTGCTGCTTCTGATATATGTAGGTCACATTAGACATGACACAAAGCGTCCCTTTTATCCTCTGACTGAATTTCTCCTTTTTTCTTCTTAACTTTTAACTACCAGCTGCCATATTTGGGAGACAGGTTTAGTCTCCCAGTGAAGACACAGGAGGTGCTTAGAAGTAGTTATGGGAGTTATTAAATCAATCAATCAATCAATCAATCAATCAATCAATCAATCAATCAATCAATCAATCATCAATCAATCAATCAAGATTAAGCTTGAGTAGAAAGAGAGGAAAAGCTTTGTCCTTCCTCAGTCACTAAAGAGGTAAAAGCAAATAGTTATAATTATTATAAATTATATTTATTTCAATATATAAATCATAGTTTATACTATAAAATATAAATTAGAAAAAGAGGCCTTTCTGTTGGTCCTGTCACCTTCACAGGTGTGTTTGATGGATACATGGGAAAGGGCCTTCTCTGTTGCTGCTCCCAGATTGTGGAATTCCCTCCCACATGAGGCCAGGTTGGCCTCATCTTTGTTATTCTTCTGAAAGCAAGCAAAGACCTTTCTCTTCAGGCAGGCTTTCCCTGAGTGGTTGTTCTGGGTTTTTTGGGTTCTTTGGCTGTGTTCTGAAGGTTGTTCTTCCTGACGTTTCGCCAGTCTCTGTGGCCGGCATCTTCAGAGGACAGCAACCTGTCCCTGAGTGTCTGGCTGCCTGAGCAGGGTTTTTTAATTGACTGTTGTACCTTAATGCTTTGAATGTGTTATGGTGTTATGTTTTTTAGTATGGTATTTGATCTTTTTTTAGTATTTGTATACTCACTGTTGCAAGCTTTAATATGGTCTTTTAATTATGTAAGCCACCTTGAGACCTTTTAGGGAGAAAGGCAGGGTAAAAATAGTAATAAATCAATTCTTGGGAATAATTTATAGAAAGAAAATGTTCAAAATAACCCTACTCCTTCCACTTTATGCCCTGGCTGTTGATTGAAACCAAAATGTGTGTGTGTGTGTGTGTGTGTGTGTGTGTGTGTGTGTGTGAGAGAGAGAGAGAGAGAGAGAGAGAGAGAGTGAGAGAGTGAGAGTGAGAGAGAGAGATGAGGAGGAGAGTAGCCATGGTGCTAAATGAGCATCAGTTTGATTGTGTAATATGTGATATATTGGCTGTGAGGTAGCTGGTTCATTTAAAACTAGTGAAAGAATGCAGCTTCACCCAGGTTAAAAATCCTATCATTGCATACTCATGCTCTCTTGTGTTCTCTGTCTTCTCTCCATGCTATTTTGTCATCTCACCTGGTCTTTCTTTTCATCTCCTGCAGTATTCATTCATCTTGTACTAGTTTCTGCTGTGATAAAAGGTAAAGGTAAAGGTTCCCCTTGACATTTTTAGTCCAGTCGTGTCCAACACTAGGGGGCGGTGCTCACCCTGTTTTTCAAGCCGTAGAGCCAGCGCTTGCCAAAGACAGTTTCCATTGTCACGTGGCCAGCATGACTAGGGAGCGCCGTTTTACCTTCCCACTGAGGTGGTACCTATTTATCTACTCACATTTGCATGCTTTCGAACTGCTAGGTTGGTGAGGAGCTGGGACAAAGGAATGGGAGTTCATTCCGTTGCGTGGATTCGAGCTTATGACTGCTGGTCTTCTGACCCTGCAGCACAGGCTTCTGCGGTTTAGCCCACAGCGCCACCATGTCCCATGGTGTGATAGGAATCCCTTAATCATCTCCTGTACCCAGGGCTGGTGCCAGGCTTTTTTTGCACCCTAGGCAAGACTAACTACTTGTTCCCCTCCACCAATTTTCAAAAACAGACAAATTGTAGGAAAAACAGAAAGTACAAAAGTTGAAATTGTGAAATTTTTATTTTAAAAAACTGAGAGAACAAGTAATAGAACAGTCTTCAAATTTCTTTCTTAAATACAAAACAGTTTTAGCACACAAATAGTTTTGAATAATCCTACCAACTGTAATGTCTCTTAAATGTTTCTATTTTTGCCACATCAAAATCTAATTTTGCGTGCCTTTTCTTTTGCAAATTTTGTCACTGATTCCTTCAGGTCGATGGCTGATGCTTCAGCATGTTCAACTGATATAGTTGCCAAACCAATTAGTCTACTTTGCAGCACTGTTGAGCATAAATATGTTTTAATAAGCTTGAGCATTGAGAAACAGGGTTCACCACTAGCCACTGACACTGGAAGTGTGAGAAGGATCCTCAGAGCAACAGAAACATTAGGCATACTATTCAGGAGTTTTGTTGCACTATGAAGAGAAGTACTCCTTGTGGTGGCTTAGACTTTGGAAGTCTTCAAGCTATTGCTATAAGTTCACGGTACAGATCTTCAGCATAAATATATTTGTTCCCATTGTGCATCAATGATTTTTTCCAAATTCTTGCAGGCCTTAAGTACATCTTTAGTACATTTTTGTTGATCTTGTATATGTCATGCAAGAAGCCAAACAAGGAATTCCTGTATATTGTTGTAGCTATTGGAATCTCTCTTCAACAGATTTTATGGCCATGTCTAAGACAGCATAATAGAAACTTATTTTGAATTTCTGCTTTGGATCTTGTGGTGCCTCCTCTTGGGCTTCATACTCAAACTGCTTTGGCATGAGCAAGAGATTAGTAGGTCAGAGACCACAAGGTAGATTTCTGCTCACAAGCTGACTTGGCTTAGAGCAGTGATAGCGAACCTATGGCACACATGCCACAGGTGGCATGCGAAGACCTCTCCCTGGGCATGCGAGTGGAGCACTACCCCCATGCAGTGCACAGGAACACCTGCGTCAGCACCGCACCAAACTGGGCCAAACCACCAGACTGTGGTTTGTGCCCATCTCTAGTTGGGAAGTCTTAGGATTTTTGTTTTAAAAATGGGGGGGCTCAACCTGTAGCCCCATGTGTTTTGTGTCCCCATGGCCCTTTTTAATTCTTTGCTGGTTTTTCCTCTTCACAAGGCTCCTGTGCTTTTAACAGCTGCAGCAGCTGTAGGGGCTGCTTTCCCAGAAATGAGTATCCCACAAAATCTGGGATGCCAGAAGCATCCAAAACAACACATTTAAAATCTGCAACAGGATACAGTGCCCCCCCCAAAAAAGCAGTAAGCATACATTTTTAAGAAGGATGTTAACCTCAAACACGCATATTGAAGGCACATACAGAATGAATAAGGAGGAAGGAGAGCAAAAATAGTTGAAATACATAAATACAGTGGTGCCTCGCAAGATGAGCACTTCATTTAATGAAGAAATCACATAACCAAGAAGTTTTTGTGACAGCAAAAGCGATCGCAAAATGATGTTTCCTATGGGTTTTTCTCGCTTTGCGATGATCGGTTACCTGCTTCGCTAACCGATTATCGCAAAATGAAGATTTTCGCACAGCTGATCAGTGGTTTCAAAATGGCCGTGGGGTAAAAAAATGGCCGCCCGCTGTTTTCTGGGATGGATTCCTTGCTGCACAGGCAGCGAAAATGGCCGCGCTATGGAGGATCTTCGCTGGACAGTGAGTTTCACGCCCATAGGAACGCATTAATCAGGTTTTAATGCATTTGTATGGGCTTTTAAAAATCGCTTTACAATGTTTTCGTTCTTCAGCGATTTCGCTGGAACGAATTAACATCGTAATGCGAGGCACCACTGTAAATAAATACATTTGAAGACTATGGGACTTTTGCCAAACACTTCTTTTGCTAAACATGTCTTTTCTAGGCTTGCAGCTTTACCTCTAGGGCATGTAAAAAGTTCTTCCTCTTTATTGGTTGTTGTGGGTTTTTTGGGCTGTTTATCTGTGTTCTGAAGGTTGTTCTTCCTAACTGTAACAACCTCCTTCTCTATTTCACCAAGGAGGCCTGTTACACTACATCAACACTCTCTCACACTTCAGGTAGACTGCCACCAACCATTCCCTATAATGAGTCACACAGACCGGAATGGATTTCAAAAACAAAAGAACTAAAATTTATTGATTGGTACACACTTGGATTGGTAAACAAATAAAACAAGAGACTATTTAAATCAAGGCACTAGCATAAACAGACTCTAAATGTTTGTTCATACAGAACACAGAGCTCACACAGAACTCCACAAAACTCAATACAGAACTGCTCCAGCAGAACTTAAAACAGAACTCATTCATGACACACTTTCCCCAATATATATCCATCCCAGCTCCACCCACTGATGTCCCGCCTTCCTCCCACTATTGGATGTTAAACTCCCTCCAAAACCTTGAAGGACAGGAGACATCATAGCTGGCTGTAACACTAACGTTTCGCCAGTTTCTGTGGCCGGCATCTTCAGAGGACAGCACTCTGTGCTCTAGTACTCTGAGTGCTGTCCTCAGAAGATGCCGCCCACAGAGACTGGCAAAACGTTAGGAAAAACAACCTTCAGAACACAAACAGCCCAAAAAACCCACAACAACCATTAGATCCCGGCCGTGAAAGCCTTCGTGAATACATTCTTCCTCTTTACATCTTCCTTTTCTCTTCCCTTCCCTTCCCCATCTCCCCCATCTTTCTCTGCCTTTACTTCAGTGCTCAGTAAACCTCTCCCTCCACTTACAAGTATTCTCCTCACCACACATACCAGACAGCAGTAAGGGTAGTAGGGAGAGGGAAAGAACAATTGAGAGAGATGTTGGGTTGGTAGCAACAGAGAAGGGGAGTATGCTGTTTACCTTAGAAATGAATCTTCTCTGCCTTTTCTGCTGCAATGTTTTTGATTGAAATCATCAAAGTCTATATACTACAAACCTGCAGCACTGCTAATTCCAGATCGTGGGAGAGGAGGGACAAAGGAAGATGAAAGGATGAAAAATGTAAAGAAGAGTAGGTTCCTTGCATTGCCCTTTTAAGGTAGATTCAGTAACGACTATATGCCTTGCCCCTTTAAAAGTACCTGCCTAATTAATTAATATATATTTAAATTAAATTAACTCCAAGATGCATGTGCTCAGAGTCTTCTTCCTTGTGCCCTTTTTCAAGTCTTTGGGTTTCATAGTCTCTATGGCAGAGACAAACAGGCATATAAGCTATATTATTCTTTTATCTTTTTTAATTATAGATGTTTAAATGTTTCTTTCCATGAATCATTTGTGAGAGGAACAAGTGCAACTCCCTCCTCCATTTATACCATCAGCCTCACCTGCTTTTTTTCATCTTATCCTTGAATGATTAATAACAACATGATTAGGACCAACCATTCCTATTAAAAAAACAAGCACACAAAACAGTAGATAAAAACCAAAGGCAGGGAGAGAATAAAAAGTCATGAACCAGTCATACCACCTGAAGGAAAAAAAAATACAGAAATTTTTACCTGGTACCTGCACACCAGTGAGGGGTGGAGTGATACCTCCTGTATCAGAGAATCTCATAGTTCTTCAGTGTCAAGCTGTCTTAATCCAGCATGAAAATAGCTTGTCTTACTAATTGCAAGTACTCTGACTTGAAAGCCTACATTGTCATTTCCTAAGATTCCTCTGATCTACATATCTGAGAATTTAGGCAGTTTGCTGCTGTAATTATCTCTCTGCTTTTTTTATTTGCACATAAACACATTTCATGAAAAGTGCATAATTTTGCCACACTCTAAGTGAGGAATACTCAGTGCAGTGGCATTCTTTTGACCTCTGGAGAGGTAATCTTTTATAAACCATCATGTTGCACCACTCTCTTCTTTTGTCCTGTTTACTTAGAAAGGCAGTGCACTTTTCAGCTTCCTGAACAAAAGGAAAATATGACCTATGCTTTCTATTGTGCATGGGGTTCTTATAGTTGGCCTTTTCCTTTGGCAGCCACCTGCCGTCCCTTTCTCTTCCTGGGCTTTTAAAAAATCAATGACAATTTCCTCATTTTCTACACAAGCAGAAGCCGAATTAGTAGTGCTATGGGAGAGAAATATGCTTTGAGTCCCACTGTATTCTACATGTTGGCCTCTCCATATGAATAGTCCACAATAATGGTCAACACTATAGATTTTTAGAATTACTCCTATTTTTTGTGTGTGTGCATAACATCCTGTTGGGCACCTCACATGAAACTATTCTGGAAGGTTCTGACAAGCTTGGAGGCAGGTATATTCAAACATGGGCAAATAATTTATACTATGTACCATACTATATATGGGAAAATGCATATAATGGCTGACGTCCTGTTGTGTAGCTTTATGCCACGCTATGAGGATGATGTCATCAGCCACAGCCATGCCACAGCTTTTTGGGGCAATAAAAAATTTCCTTCAGACATGTTTCCAGGATCCCCTTCATCCTAGGGCAGCCTTCAGGAGCCTCAGAATAGTTGTCAATCCTGGTACTAGGAATTGTATGATTTTAAATAGATTTCCTTCCCACTCTGTTCAGTTTTGAGTTGTGTAGGAGAGAATGTCTGGCTGGATATTTCAGTTATATATGTATCTGGCTGTGTGGCAAGAGACTTAAGAGTGTTATTCCCCACTGTGCATCCCAGAAGAGCTAATCTGTGTGGCAAGATGCAAAGTCCCAGAATACCCCCCAAAAGGAGGGAATGACAAACCAGTTCTGAGTACTCTTCATCTAGAAAACCCTGAAAAGAATATACAGTACACCAGAACTGACTTGACAGCACAGAGTTATTGAGAGAGAGTGTTGGTTAGACTGTCCAGCTTGAATAAGGAGGAAAGGGTTTAAGCTTTAAGCATTTTGGGGCAGTATATGGGCAGCATGCTTTGCTTTCGCTTTTACTTGGTGAGTGTCTAACTCACTAGAAAGTGGTGTTAGTGACAAGAGGCATCCACCTAGAGATGCTCTACTTCTAGGCATGGTTTTCCCTCAGTGTTTTAGGCAATCAAAAAAAAAAATAGCTGGAGAATAACCTCTCCTCCCTTATCCAGATTGGCCCTTAGCACTTGCTTTCATCACACTTAAAGGAGACACATTGAAATCAATAGGATTTCATGCTCTTATTATATGTTCTAATAAGTTCTTGGCCAGATCTTTAGAATACAGTTTTCTTACTGTATTCTTTTTGCTTTTGCTTTTCGAGGGAAAATTCTAGAGTGTTTTGTACGTCTTTAGCAATACATTTGAGACAAAGAGCACAAAGTATGGCAGGAGACTCAGTTTTGAGAAAGAGTCTGTTTCTTTCTTCAGTCCATGCAGCACAGTTGAGAACTTTCATGATTACGTCCAACTCACACTAGCAGAACAAGTATTCTGTAAAAGGCTGTAGAACACAGCTGTGGCCCTCCATACCTTACCAATTTCCAATTCCTGTCAGCTTCAGCCTGGCTACCAATTGTGAGGTATCGTAGGAATCATCTGTCAAAGTCTAGAGGATCGTTGGTTCTGAACACATGACTTAAGAAGTACCGCAGATAATAATGGTACAGGTGAAATGTTAGGAGCTGATAGAACAATTCTGAAGAGGAAGTCTGGGCAGTTCTTTCCATTGCTCTTCACATAATAGAGAGATGGGGGAGGTGCTTTAAGCAACCTAACAATATATACGACAATATATATCGCACATTGTCTTCTTTAAGGTAATACATAAAACTGTGAGTATCTTTGAACATGGCCATTGTTTTTATATTGCTTCTACATCATTCACTG
Organism: Pogona vitticeps; assembly: GCF_051106095.1. NCBI lineage: Eukaryota > Metazoa > Chordata > Lepidosauria > Squamata > Agamidae > Pogona > Pogona vitticeps. Next base: position 52,062,194 of record NC_135784.1, on the reverse strand, counting down.
AATTTCTCTGAGGACTACAAATTACTCTTACTCTCTTGGCAACAGAATAGTTCATATTGTGCTGCTTATTATAGCATTTGTAACATAATTTATAGTACAATCTACCAAGGGCCAGCATTAGTGGGAATAAAAAAAGAAATCTTGTGCCAGTGCTGAAAGAATTCTTATGACTCAGAACAGAAGACTTTTCTGGAATGTCCCAGGTGAACTCAGGTGTAAGACCTGAGTGATCTGAGATTTTTCAGTCTTAAACTGGTTTGCCTATGGGTTTTTTTCAGAGAATCTTCACATCAAGGAAGGTTCCAGACACTTGTTCTCTCCCTGCTACAGTGTTTCCATCATATTCATTGTCTCCCTGTCTTTGTTTTTGATCCATCTTTCAAAGGAGGAGAATGATGTCTTTAATTGCCATTCAGTGACTTGGGGGTGCAAGTTGTCGCATACCATTGAACACCTTTAATGAAATCAACACACTGAGTGCCTTTAATGAAACCAACAAATCGATAACATTGAGTGAAATAGTATGCAGAAGGAGCATGCTGAAGCTGAAATTGGCAGATGAATCAGGAAATGAACTGAAAATAGATTCCCTCCAGCAGTATTTACATGTGCTTATTGATAGCAGGTGGGCAATACCAGATGGGCAATACCAAAATCAGATTGAATATGGTCTCTGCAGCCATCAGCTTCTTATAGCAAAATTCAAACTTAAACTGAAGAAAGTAGGAAAAACCACTGGGCTACTCAGGTATAATCCAAACCAAATCCCTTATGAATACATAGTGGAGCTGAAGAACAGATTTAAGGAACTAGATTTGGTGGACAGAATGCCCGAAGAACTATGGCCGGAGGCTCGTAACATTGTACAGGAGGCAGCAACAAAAACCTTCCCAAAGAAAAGGAAATGCAAGAAAGCAAAGTGGCTGTCCAATGAGGACTTACAAATAGAAGAGAAGAGAAGAGAGACAAAATGCAAGGGAGATAGGGAAAGTTGCAGAAATTGAATGTTGACTTCCAAAGAATAGCAAGAAGAGACAAGAGGGCCTTCTTAAATGAACAGTGCAAAGAAATAGAGGAAAATAATAGAAAGGGAAAAACCAGAGATCTGTTCAAGAAAACTGGAGATGTTATAGGAACATTTTGTGCAAAGATGGACATGGTAAAGGACAAAATGGTAGGGACCTCAAAGAAGCAGAAGACATCAATCAAAGGTGGCAAGAATAAACAGAAGAATTATACTAGAAAGATCTGGATGTCCCGGACAGCCCAGATCGTGTGGTTTCTGACCTTGAGCCAGACATCCTGGAGAGTGAAGTCAAGTGGGCCTTAGAAAGCATGGCTAACAACAAGGCCAGTAGAGGTGATGACATTCCAGTTGAACTATTTAAATCTTAAAAGATGACGCTGTTAAGGTGCTACACTCAGTATGCCAGCAAGTTTGGAAAACTCTGCAGTGGTCAGAGGATTGGAAAAAAAAATCAGTCTACATCCCAATCCCAAAGAAGGGCAGTGCCAAAGAATGCTCCAACTACCATACAGTTGCACTCATCTCACACACTAGCAAGGTTATGCTCAAAATCCTACAAGGTAGGCTTCAGCAATATGTGGACCGAGAACTCCCAGAAGTACAAGCTGGATTCCAAAGGGGCAGAGGAACTAGAGACCAAATTGCTAACATGTGCTGGATTATGGAGAAATCCAGAGAGTTCCAGAAAAACATCTACTTCTGCTTCATTGACTATGCAAAAGCCTTTGACTATGTGGACCACAGCAAACTATGACAAATCCTTAAAGAAATAGTAGTGCCTGATCACTTTATCTATCTCCTGAGAAATCTTTATGTGGGACAGGAAACAACAGTTAGAACTGGATATGGAGCAACTGGGAAAGTAGTACGACAAAGCTGTATATTGTCTCCCTGCTTATTTAACTTCTATCCAGAATACATAATGCGAAAGGTGCTCATAGTTAAAGCTATGGTTTTTCCAGTAGTGGTGTATGAAAGTGAGAGCTGGACCATAAAGAAGGCTGACCGCTGAAGAATTGATGCCTTTGAATTGTGGTGCTGGAGGAGACTCTTGAGAGTCCTCTGGACTTCAAAGAGAACAAACCTATCCATTTTGAAGCAAATCAACAATGAGTGTTCACTGGAAGGACAGATCCTGAAGCTGAGGCTCCAATATTTTGGCCATCTCATGAGAAGACTCCCTGAAAAAGACCCTGATGTTGGGAAAGTGTGAAGGCAAGAGGAGAAGGGGACGACAGAGGACGAGATGGTTGCAGAGTGTCATCAAAGCTACCAACATGAATTTGACCCAACTCTGGGAGGCGGTGGGAAGACAGGAGGGCCTGGCGTGTTCTGGTTCATGGGGTCACGAAGAGTCAGACATGACTTAATGACTAAGCAACCACACATTGATAGCAAGGTACTAACTGCTTAAGTAAAAGTTCATTCTAAGTTATGCATCTGAAAAAATAATTGAAGCAGAATGCAATACACGTCATCCTAGATCAGACCAAAAATCTACCCGGTCCAGCATTCTATTCCACAGAGCCTAACCAAATACCTGTGGCAAGCCCACCAACAGGACCACGCGAAAGCACCTTCTCCTTTGTGTTCTCTGCAACTGGGATAGCGAGCCCTACTTCCTCAAGTTTGGAAGGTCTCAAGTCCTTTTTAATGAAAGACAGTCTTCTGAAGGAAGAGCCAACAATGTCAATTCTCTTTTTGAAGGTGGCTGCTATTTGAAGGGCTAACCACTTCACGTCTATTTTGGAAATGAAGAACTCTAAATAAGGAGATTAGGGAACTTGAAGTTAGCAGCACATGGACTCAAGATACATGAATAACATTAAAATTCATTATTTTTTAATTTCATTTGTAATTTTGTATTTGTTCATAAAAATTAGCATACGGAATATTGTTTAAATCAATGTTCTGTCTTGGTGATCCATGTCCTTATTTTGGATGATGTGTAAATGTCCATCCTACCCCGATTGTGGGACCAGTACAGACAGTCCTCCAAAGTTGCATAGCAGGATGGCCACCCCTTCAGACATATTTGTGCAGGCATAAAAATCAATCATCCTTCGGGCTTAGGAAATGTTGCATTCCCTCTGAATGGGTTGTTGAGCTTGTGAAGACAATGTAAACAGTCTCCCATTCTCTTGGCAATATTTTATGCATTAGCCAAAATTTTGGTTTTAAAAAACAGTACAAGTTAAAGAACAACACACACCTGTTTGCTTCTTAGCTATTTGTGAACAGACTTGATCACCATTGCAGTCCTATAATGACTTTTCAGTCTTATACAATGATAATTATAGTCTGCTTTCTTGCTTGAAGATTTTTTTAAAAAAAGTCTTTAATCCCATCTGTAAAGCAACTGCTTAGAATTAAATTTTCCAACAGAAAGAACAAATGAGGTATAATTGAGAGAAGGCGAGTGAAACCTGCTTCAAGTGAAGAACGCTAAAATAAATATAATGCCATAATGACACAATGCATTTTGTTTCTCAACAGTAGGTCAAATGTTTATACTGTCTGCAATTCATCTGCTACACAATGCAATTATGAACATTTGTGTCTGTACATGAAATCTGGTTTCTTTATATTTGTCAGGTATAATGTTCCTCCATTGCAACAAAATGTTTGCAGTCATCATGCTGGGAAACAGAGCTAAGGAAAGAATAAAGCACAGCTTCACAATCAATCCAATTAGGGAGGCTTTTCTATATATTTTTAAAGCACATTCTCTAAGTAATTTGAAAAATATACCCTTTAAACTCTAATCCTGGACTACTGAGCAGCTTCAATTCAATGCCAATGTCAGTTCCCTGTGTCAGAACTGCATTCTAGCCAAGATTGTGTTTGATTCATTTTCAATGTATTTGAAAGTCTCTGTGTCCCTCTGTGACTGTGATTGATGTAGTGTTAACATAATCTGGCTCCTTGGCTCAAATCCTATTCCATAAATTACACTTTGTATGGATGATGATGTCATCAGCTGCAGAATTTTTTTCCAGAAATAAAACATTTCTGATTTCCCCCTAAAGGCCCTAATACTCCTTTGGAATTCCCTTCATCATTAGGAAGCCATTGAGGTTCCCAGGATGGGAGAGTGAAGTCTCTAATAACCAAAAATTGCCATCCTGGCAATAAAGTCATTCTGCCCATTTTCAGCAATGAAAGATTCTGTCCTGTTCCACAATTCCCAACAGCTTCCTGACAATAAAAGGGATCCTACAGGATCCTTAGGGCCTTCAGGGGAGAAATTGGAAAAGCTTTATTTCTTCACCCCACCCCACCCCATTTTTTTTAAAAAAAATACCATGGCTGATTACACAAATACAACATCCATGTACACAGATGGTGTTATCTTCATATGGGGATGAGCAATGCCAGATACTTGAGGAAATGGAAAAAGAAATCCTTAAATCATTATGCCCGCCTTCTAAGGTACTGGCTAGCTAGCTCTGTCAAATACTGGCTATTTATTTAACTATTTGTTACTGACTTTATACCTGGAGGCTAAAGCCTTCCCAAACACATAAATGTCAACAAATTGAGATAATTCATCATTCATTGTGTCTGGAACTAAAAAAGGGGAGGATGTGCTGCAAGGATAAGCACTTCATGACTGATGTGATCTGTTGACTAAATTCCATCATTCAAGATGGATGATACGCTAGAACACAAAGTGTGCCCCCCAAAAACAAAAACAAAACCCTTTTGTAAATACATTAATACTTTAATCTTTCTCAGTTATGCAAAACACAAAAATCCTGGTGATAGTCCCTCAAACAATCTTTAAAACAATGGACTGTGTATATAGTTTTAGAAATTGAAATGTCTCAGATGAGCAAAGAAATTGTTTCATGAAAGTTGGGCAGGACATGCCTTCATCTCACATTATATTTTTATGGCAAAATTGCTGTGTCACCAATATAAGAACTGGGTATCACATGGATAGAGAACCTAAGTGCAGGTCTTTTTCAGGAACATAATTTTGTTTTTCCAAATGAAAAGCTGTGCTGCCTGACTAAAGCAGCTAAGCAAAGGGGTGAAGAAGTAAAGCTGTAAGATAGTCAGCAGCTCCGAAATGATGGATGGGGCAGCAGCAATGAAGAAACAGAAGAGAAAGTGGCAATTTGGGAAAACTGTAATGTGTAGAAAGTAAATGTGTAATTTATCTATCTGTTAGTCAGTAAAGTTGAGCTAATGGGAAGATGAGAAGCAAGATTACATAAGAGTGGCAAGATAATTGCAATACAGTCTATGGGAGTTTGGTGTGGATTGTAATGTCAGGATAATCCTCAACACCTAGAGTGGTCGCAATGACCAGATAGGCGGGGTATAAATAGAATAAATAAATAAATAAAAAGTAACAAACATAAAGTAGATAGTGTTATAGGGTGGTCTACTTTTATCAGGAATGGTGAATTTTTGAGTTTCACATTGCTTTTAAAACAGTCTAACATGCTATTCATCTAGAATTCTATCATGTTTAGAGGACAAAAATATGTGCATGAAACTCTTGCTGGGATATCCATCGTATTTTATTTGTTACACATGTATGCAATACATAATTGTGTAGCCAGATCAACTGATACTGATACTTCCCTCTATTTTATATCTACAGTGACTCTAGCACAGCAGTGGGTGGTAGGATACAGAGTGGCCAAAAATCCTTTATGGCTGATGGACATTTAAGCCTGGTTCTCTCTAGTCCTAATCCAACATACCACAAGTAATTAATTAATTATATGCCATCAAGCTGAGTCTGATTTAGGGTATCCCTTTCCAGGACTTTCTACCTATAGAGCACTCAAAAGTGGTTTATCATTCCATTTTTCTGGAAGCATTCTGTAAATGTAGTTTGTTGAAGACCACAGGCTCACTTTCCTGACCTCTGGTTCCATAGCCAGATACCAGCTCAATGAGCTACCCAACCATTTTCATATTGCATATAAGGATATGAAAACCAGTTTACTGGTGGTATATTTGTCCTCTTCCCACACCACACTGAGTTGCAAGATTTTTTTATTTTCCTTGCACCTGGAAATGTGTGCATGCTCACACACATCAGTGTGTCTGTTGGTTTGCATTTCTCCTAAAGAACACATTTTGGGTACAGTTTCTCAATGAACTAAAGCAGTTTTGTGTGCATTTTTTCAGAGATGTGCACATTTTCAGTCATGCGTGTTTTTCAAATGGATTTGAGGACATTCTTTTTTTCCCCCTCACCAGATTGCTGAAGGAAAATTGCTGATCAAAGGCAAGCTCAACTGATTTGCATCCTAAACTACACATGCGTTCCACTGAACAGAGCCAGGGAACATACCTGGACATGTTTCGTTCATTGAGATAAACAGCCATGTGGTTGAACGTGGCAGAATTATTCCATGCATGGACTGGAAGTCTCACATCTCTTCGCAGATTGCTTGATGAAAGTTGATAATGAGATGGTGTTGTATCACCTGCCTTTCCTGTACTTCCACTTGTTCAGGTTAAGGCAATCAATATTTTAGAAGACTTCTTTTTAGAAGCCTGGAAAAATACGGCAGTTAGTGGAATTTCTTTGCAGCAAACACCTGATCAGGTCGTGGCACTATCATAATGGCCGCAGGAAATGGAGCAGTCAGCAGCATTCCTCTCCCTAGTGATGATTTAAAATTGAAATGCCATCTTAGTTTTATCTTCTGTGTCTTGCAGTGTAATGGTGTGAGAAATGCCTCCTCTCTTGATGTTTTGGATGGTGACTAAAGTGTCTTGATCCTCTGAGTGAGCTGAAATTCTGACAGTCTTCCTTTAGAAATTAATGGAACGACGACTGGCACAGAACAATAATTGCATAGCCATGTGAGAAAGCTTTCTTCTTTCTTCTAGTTATATGAGGGGGGGGGGGAGCCAGCCCTAGCATATAGCTCATTTGAGTAGCACATGTTTTTCAGGTCAGATGAAATTTTCCTGTCCTCCCATGCACTAAAATAGAGGATGTGCTTGAAGGCAAAAGACCTCCTCCTTTATCAAAGGCATACCAATTTTAAACCTGCACATGTACTTGATGCAAAAATAAATTGGACTTCTCCCTATTGAGTCCAGCTGCAAGAAATGCAGGTCAGCTAAGTTTAGGTTTATGAAGTCAAGTCCATTATCATAGAACATATAATTTATCTGTGAATTTAACCCTCCCTTTTTTTAGAGAGAGAGAGAGAACCACTGTAAATTGCACTATAATGAATGTGACAGCAGGATTCCAGTGATCCTAAGATCCCACCCCCTTTCAGTCATAATGGCTGAAGCCAGTGTGTCTTGGTTGCAGTACTCAAATGTTCTCTGATTCCAGAATTTGCCCCAGGCCCAAACCATTACTATTTTGTGGGATAAATAGCTAGTTATTCCTATGCATGTAAACTCAAAAGTAGTACCACTGGGTCCAAATTAGAGCACAAGTGTGAGCAGTGTGTTTGCAAGATCCTAGTTCTCAAACTTCAATAAGCCATGAAGTTCTTAGTTCAATCAGTGATTCGAGGTGCACAGGTATACACCTCTGATGTTGTGTGACTAGTCAAAACAGTATCCCTTAAGCCAGTGGTCCCCAACCTTGGGCCTCCAGATGTTCTTGGACTTCAACTCCCAGAAATCCTGGCCAGCAGAAGTGATGGTGAAGGCTTCTGGGAGTTGTAGTCCAAGAACATCTGGAGGCCCAAGATTGGGGACCACTGCCTTAAGCCATTACTGATAGGAATGTGAAGTCCAAACGAAGACTTTTCATGGAACAGCAACTGGTAATTCAGAAAAGTGGAATGCCACATTGATGTCTGAAATTATGTAGTCTCTGCAGTGTAGAGATAATCACACACCACAATTTAGATGTGTGGTTATCAGTTGGCATCCTTGGCAAAGAAAGATCCACACTGAGCATGCCCGAAAGTGGCTTGACATGAGAGGTTTTTGCAACAGGTATCCTTATATTTCCTTTTGCTCTCTTTAAATCAAGATGTGTTATGCCCACCTGTTGTGTCTAAAAGAGCATTGACCCAAATTCTATCTGAAAGAGAGCCTATGTGGTGTAATGGATAGAGTGTCCAGTTAGGGCTCAGGTTTATTGTTGTTGTTGCTTAATCGTTAAGTCGTGTCTGACTCTTCATAACCCCTTCGACCAGAGCACACCAAGCCTTCCTGTGTTCCACTGTCTCCTGGAGTTTGGTCAAATTCATGTTGGTAGCTTCAGTGACACTATCCAACCATCTTATCCTCTGTTGCCCCCTTCTCCTCTTGCCTTCACTCTTTCCTAACATCAAGGTCTTTTCCAAGGAGTCTTCTCTTCTCATGAGATGGCCAAAGTATTGAAGACTCAGCTTCAGGATCTGTCCTTCCAGTGAGCACTCGGGGTTGATTTCCTTCAGAATTGATAGGTTAGTTGTCCTTGCAGTCCAGAGGACTCTCAAGAGTCTCCTCCAGCACCACAATCCAAAGGCATCAATTCTTTGGTGGTCAGCCTTCTTTATGGTCCAGCTCTCACTTCCATACATCACTACTGATATAGGGCTCAGGTTACCTGTTTTCAAATCCATACCTGGCCATGGAAACTAACTTGGCATTGAGACATGACTGGTAAACTAGTCCTTGAACATCTAACACACCTGAAATACAGTCCAATAAGAGTTGCTGAAAGACAGAGGCTACTTATTTGCACACAGCAACAGTATGGAAACTATGAGGGGAGTGGACATGAGTGCAACGTTCTTCCAAATACTGATGCCTAGGAGTGTTATGCACAGTGTTACTTGGGACAGAAAATGTCAAAAAGTCATGTTAGTCATTGACAGGATAATAATCCATTACTTCGTGGCTCAAAAGACAAAAGACTTGAGGCCACACTTTTCCTTTGGCAGAATAAATGGGAAGGTATTAGAGGACACGAAAAAAACCTTTAAAAACATTTTGCCTGTTTGTATTCTTTCAAAGAGGAAAGAATGACATAGAGTCATTATTGACTGCAGTGGAGTTCCAGATATCCAGATATTCTGGGGGTTTTTTTATTCTGAATTCCAATCCAAAGGGCTATAATTCCAAATCTAAATCTGAAACCAAAATTTGGTGCTAGTACACATCCCTAAAAGAAATGACTGTTGATGTAAAAGTGTCCGGTCTACATTCTCTATGGAAAGGCTATTATAAAAGTTTGGAATGGAAAATCCTTCTGTGTAGATTTTCTCCATAAACATTATTATTATTATACTTCATACTTTCATTTTTAACAAAATACTTCCCTGTTCCCTGTACTGTACAAAGGGCATTACATGGAGTTGATCTTACATAAGTATGTCGGATCATATCCCAGTTTATTCTCTGCATATTGTCAGTTAAATTTGCATATATGTTCTTTCACATCATGCAGTAGCAATTTGTAAATGTTGTGTACCTACATGCTTTTGGAATCCGGCTCTCTTTGCAACAAGATGATGCCCCATACAAGTTTGGAATGCAGGGCAAAGCAATCAGTAGTTTAACACCAATTAGTAGCCTACCTTTTAATAGATCCCTGTTCCAAGTCCAGTAAGTTGATAATTACAGTAATTAATTCCTAGAGCTCTCCATGCATGTTTGATCAGAAACTTGGCACTTTCATCAGCATGGATTTTAAAAAGAGAAATTTACAGGCCAAACACTGCTTGAAATAGTACCACCAATAAACATGCTCAGGGTGGATGAACTCTGAACTCACTTTGCGGTAAATTGGACCCACCTAAGAAGAATTCTCCATTTGGTTTACGTTTATGCAGATAGCATGAGCATGCAAGAAATAGGACAAATATACTTTTGAGCAGCTGCAGCTATATTGGAGGTTTTGCAATCTGCTTATATAAAGCAAAGTATGCTGCTTATATACTTCCCCATAGCACTTAAAGAACTCTCTTACAACATAATTATGTAGGGTACACATTGCCTCTTCTGAACGAGTTGAGTACTCAGTTTACTGACCTCAGAAGAATGGAAGGCTGTGTCAACCCTCAGCTGGCTGGCGGAATTGGTTGGGACTGAACTCAAGTCACAAGCAGAGCCTTGGTACTGCAATTTAACAACTGCACCATGAGGCTCCCATGTAGACTCTACAAGTGCTGTGGGTAGACATAATATGACTGGTTATATCCTATTCTTTTCCGTTTTATTTATTTATATTCCACATTTCTTCCAACAAAAGGAAGCAAGAAGCTTCACAAAAAACTGGGAAAAAATGTAAAAGTACAATTTGTTGTTTAGTCGTCAATTATTTGTGGCCCCATGGACCACAGCACGCCAGGCCCTCCTGTCTTCCACTGCCTCCCAGAGTTTACTCAAATTCATGTTGGTAGCTTCGGCGACATTGTCCAACCATCTCATCCTCTGTCATCCCCTTCTCCTCTTGCCTCCACACTTTCCCAACATCAGGGTCTTTTCCAAGGAGTCTTCTCTTCTCATGAGATGGCCAAAGTATTGGAGCCTCAGCTTCAGGATCTGTCCTTCCAGTGAGCACTCAAGGTTGATTTCCTTCAGAATTGACAGGTTTGATCTCCTTGCAGTCCAGGGACCTCTCAAGAGCCTCCTCCAGCACCACAATTCAAAGGCATCAATTCTTCGGTGGTCTGCTTTCTTTATGGTCCAGCTCTCACTTCCATACATCACTACAGGAAAAACCACAGCTTTGACTCTGCGGACCTTTGTCGGCAAGGTGATGTCTCTGCTTTTTAAAATGCTGTCGAGGTTTGTCATCACTTTCTTCCCAAGAAGCAGGTGTCTTTTAATTTCGTGGCTGCTGTCCCCATCTGTAGTGATCATGGAGCCCAAGAAAGTAAAATCTGTCACTGCCTCTATAACTTCCCCTTCTGTTTGCCAGGAGGTAACGGGACCGTGGCCATGATCTTAGTTTTTCTGATGGTGAGCTTCAGACCATTTTTTGCGCTCTCCTATTTCACCCTCATTAAGAGGTTCTTTAATTCCTCCTCACTTACTGCCATCAGAGTGGTATCATCTGCATATCTTAGGTTGCTGATATTTCTACTGGCAATCTTAATTCCGGCTTGGGATTCCTCCAGTCCAGCCTTTTGCATGACGTATTCTGCATATAAGTTAAATAAGCAGGGAGACAATATACAGCATTGTCGTATTCCTTTCCCAATTTTGAAGCAACAGGTTGTTTCATATCCAATTCTAACTGTTGCTACTTCACATACAGTGGGGTCTTGACTTGAGAACTTAATCCGTATTGGAAGGCGGTTCTCAAGTCAAAAAGTTCTCAGGTCAAATCTGCATTTCCCAAAGGAATGCACTGAGAATCATTTGATCCGTATCTGCTCTTTTCCGTCCATAGAAACTAATGGGAAGCTGCTATTCTGCCTTCGACCGCTAGAGGGGGATATTTTGTTTCTTTTTTTTCTTAGGTCAAGAAAGGTTCAGGGAAGGCAGGGAAAATACAGTCCAGGCAGTACAGTACCAGGCAGTCTGAAGACTGTCTCCCAATCCACTCTCTAAACGCTGGGAGGAGTGAGGAAGCAGACAGGCACCCTTTTCACTGGCCAACAGTTAACTGAAAGTTCAAATTTTGCACTTTCCCTGCCTCCCACGTGTTTTTTTTTCCAGTTCTTAACTCAAATCTAAGTATGTAAGTCAAGTCAATATTTTCCTATGAGAGTGGTTCTTAAGTCAAAATGTTCTTAACTCGAGCCGTTCTTAAGTCAAGACCCCACTGTATGTGGTCAGGCACTCCTATTTTTTAAGAAAACTTGTCATAATTTGCTGTGGTCAACACAGTCAAAGGCTTTTGCATAATCAATGAAGCAGGAGTAGATGTTTTTCTGGAACTCTCTGGCTTTTTCCATAATTCAACGCATGTTAGCAATTTGGTCTCTAGTTTCTCTGCCCCTTCAAAATCCAGCTTATACTTCTTGGAGTTCTAAGCCCACCTACTGCTGAACCCTACCTTGGAGGATTTTGCGAATAACCTTGCTAGTGTGTGAAATGAGTGCAATTGTTCGGTAGTTGGAGCATTCTTTGGCGCTGCCTTTCTTTAGGACTGGGATGTAGACTGATCTTTTCCAGTCCTCTGGCCACTGCTGAGTTTTCCAAACTTGCTGGCATATTGAGTATAGCACCTTAACAGCGTCATCTTTTAAGAATTTAAATAGTTCAACTGGAATGCCATCAACTCCACTGGCCTTGTTGTTAGCCATGCTTTCTAAGGCCCACTTGACTTCAATCTCCAGGATGCCAGGCTCAAGGTCAGCAACCACACTCTTTGGGTAGTCTGGGACATCCAGATCTTTCTGGTATAATTCCTCTGTGTATTCTTGCCACCTTTGATTGATGTCTTCTGTTTCTTTGAGGTCCCTACCATTTTGTCCTTTATCATGTCCATCTGTGCACAAAATGTTCCTTTAATATCTCCAGTTTTTTTGAACAGATCTCTGGTTTTTCCCTTTCTATTATTTTCCTCTATTTCTTTGCACTGTTCATTTAAGAAGGCCCTCTTGTCTCTTCTTGCTATTCTTTGGAAGTCAGCATTCAGTTTCTGCAACTTTCCCTATCTCCCTTGCATTTTGTCTCTCTTCTATTCTATTCTATTTGTAAGGCCTCGTTGGAGAGCCACTTTGCTTTCTTGCATTTCCTTTTCTTTGGGATGGTTTTTGTTGTTGCCTCCTGTACAATGTTACGAGCCTCTATCCAAAGTTCTTCAGGCACTCTGTCCACTTAAAACTCTTCTTCACTTCTACTGTGTATTCATAAGGGATTTGGTTTAGATTATACCTGACTAGCCCAGTACTTTCTTCAGTTTAAGCTTGAATTTTGCTATAAGAACCTGATGATCAGAGACACAATCAGCTCCAGGTCTTTTTTTCTTTTTAATGACACAATTATATATTGCATACATGTATAATAAATAAAATAAAATGGATATCCCAGCAAGAGTTTCATGCACAGATTTTTTTCCTCTTACATGATAGAATTTTAGATGGATAGCACATGTTAGACTGCTTTAAAAGAGCAATGTGACACTCAAAAACTCACCATTCCTGATAAAAGAAGTAAGGTAAAGTTTCCCCTTGATATTTTGTCCAGTCGTGTCCAATTCCAGGGCGCAGTACTCATCCCCATTTCCAAGCCATAGAGCCAGTGTTTGTCCGTAGACAGTTTTTGTGGTCCTGTGGCCAGTGTGACTAGACATGGAATGCCATTACCTTCCCACTGAGGGGGTACCTATTTATCTACTTCCATTTTTAGATGCTTTCAAACTGTTAGGTTGGCAGAAACTGGGACAAGTGACAGGGGCTCACTCTGTTGTGTGGATTTGATATTACGACTGCTGGTGTTGTGACCTTGCAGCACAGAGGCTTCTGTGGTTTACCCCGCAGCAGCACCATGTCCCCAGCAAAAGTACAATACATTGCAGTAATAAAAGGCAGTTAAACAGAATTTTTATTAAATCAACCAGTGAATTCATACCATTTAAAACCATTAAAGGCACATTAAAGAAAGGTTTTTAAAAGTAGAATATCGCTACTGAAATGTATTATCTGGCAGCCAGTCAGTTATCAAATTTACAAAATGGATTTGTAAATCCATAATGGATTTATGAATCATATGAACTGTGGAAAAATGCATTGTGGCTGATTACAGCTCTTTATGATTCTGCTACAATAAGAAGTGTTAATAATTGTAAAGAAAATGAGTTGTAAGTGCCTTTGTTATTATTGTTGTTGTTGTTTATATGCCACCTTTCTTCTGATAAGGGGACTGAAGGTGGCTCACAATATTAAAAGGAATAGAATTAAAAACACAATAAGTTAAAGATTAAAAACAATTAAACTATATGCTAATTAAAATACAATGGAATAATTAAAAGCAAATAAGCCTTAAAACTATCTTAACTCTAAAAAGGCATTCAGGGACTCAATCATGATTGTTAAAAGCCTGCCTGAAGAGACGGGTCTTCGGCTGTCAGCAGTAGGATAAAAGGGAGTGGGCCAGTCTGATTTCCTGAGGGAGAACCTTCCATAAGCTGGGAGCTGCCACAGAGAAGGCCTTCCCTCCTGTTTCCATCATCCATGCATTTGCTGGCAATTGGACCGATAGGACGGCCTCCTCTAATGATCTTAAATGCCGGGAAGGCTCATATGGGGAGATACGGTCCTTCAGGTAGCCTGGACCCAAGCTGTATAGGGCTTTAAAGGTAATGACCAGCACTTTGAAACGGTCATTACCTTTAGGCCTGGAAATGGTCCGCTAGCCAACAGGGGCATTATATGCTTCCTATAATAGTACTCTGGTTACTGCATTTTGCACCAGCTGAAGTTTCAGAACCATCTTCAAAGGCAACCCCACAGTAATCCAAGAGGGATGTCACTAAGGCATGTGTCACTGTAGCCAAATCAGACATCTGAAGGAACAGATGTAGCTGGTGCACCAGTTTCAACTATGTAAAAGCAGTCCTGGTCACTACAGAAACCCAGGCATCCAGGCTTAGGGATAAATCCAGGAGTACATCCAAGTACACCCATAGAATGCTACATCTTGTATCAAGCAAATTCCGAGCATAAATATATATCTATTTGCAGTCGGAGTAGTAGACAAACAAGTACTAAGGAAACACATAAATACAAACTTTAAAAGCAAATAATTGTATGGTTATAAATGGAGTTTTTCTTATTTGTGAATTGGCTAGCTGAGGGCAGAATAATTAAATACATACTCTATGCAGCGGCATGTCTGCTCTGTGATGGGGGGCAGCTTTTTTTTACTCTTTGCCACACAGTTAAACAAGGAGCTTAAAAATGCAAATGCACACATCTTTTATTCCGGTGGAATTCCTATCATCTGAGACCTTGACATTTCATGAAATTACCTCACTCTTGCCAAAGCCACAACTGGACTCCTCTTGTCTTGTTAGAAAGTGGCTGAATGGCACAATAATTAAGCAAGTTCACAAACCCCGATGACATTCATTATTAGAGCTTTGACATTTTTCGTTTAGCACCACAGTGATATTTCAGAGTCAGTCTTTGGTGGCACTCTGGCCATCTACAAGGCGGATTTCATGGCAAGTGTGATACGGATGTAATGCCATTTTGTTATTACATTTAACATTTGTGTAATCAAGGCCAAAAGTATTTCAGACACAATCCCATTTCGTAAGGGAGTCAAGGGTCATGCTCTACAGCTTACAAGTTTGAAAGCATGATGTAGAAAACATGTGAAAACTAACAAGTGAGAATTAGCTTAGAATATTTAAACCATCCTAGGGTAGCAGTAAACAGAATGCAAGAATAATGTAAAAGAAGGATGAGCAAGACTGTCTACAAGAAATGAATCTGCATTGTTGGAATCACAAGGAAGGGCATAAGGAGAATTGAAAGATGATTTCTGTGTCAAAGACCCTAACCCCCTACAATTACAATTTAATTGGTTCCCTAGCAACAGTGGTAAGGTGAGCCATCATAAGTTAGGAAGACTACTTTCCCATTGGGATCAATGTTACAATAAGGGTTTGATTCCCAGACAATTCTCAAGCCCCAGTTCCAGCCTCCTCTCCTCTTTCCTTCCACCTTCTCCCATCTTGCTTGCTCTTTCTGACTCTGCTGTCCATCATATCCTTCCATCCATATTCTATTACTTTGCTGGCTCCTTCAGTCCCACTTAGCTGTCTTTCCCTTCCCTGTCTTCCCAATGCTGTTTTACAGTATTTGCTCCTTCTCTCCCATTCCATTTCTTCCATCCTACTTTGTTGTCACACTTCCTGACGCGAGTATGTTGGTAATAAACGTAATTTTTGAACACTAGTAGGGAGATGTTGGTTAATAGGGGAATGCTTGTAAAAGCAAGGGCTCATAAAGTGAGCTATCATGTTTCGGGCATCTTCTGTAAATCATGATAGAGGTGAACTCTGAATATGGGAGAACCCATAGTAGAAAATTTCCAGGTAGAAAATATTTCACCTCTACTTAATGATCCTCTCATATATGGACCTAAGACTAAATGACTAAACAACAACAAAGACTATATTAGAGTTTCCATGTCACCATCACTGCCAAAAGAAAACCACCACTCTCTTCGTCTACTGTCTCCTTCACTTTTTCCAAAGCTAGATGACATTGGGATAGGATAGGAATAGCTTCAATTATTCTCTCAGTCCATATACATCCCGTTCTTTTGGGATGCCTGCATCTGTTCCTCTGTTCATGACCCCAGGTCAATCCCAGATAGCCAGCTCGAGGTTCACTCAGCCTTCCATCCTTCTGAGGTTGGTAAATTGAATAACAGAACTTGCAAGGAGGAAGCAAGGTGTAGCTTGCATAATTGAACTATAAACCCCGCCCCAAGAGTGCTTTAAATACTAAGGGGTGGTATATAAGCAGCACACTTTGCATTGCATTGCATGGGTATGTATCTTGTGAATGCTCAGAAAAGATAAACTTACTCTTTTTCCTAGTGCTTGCAAGGAAATTGTCACAAGTAAAAGTGAACAAAAATAGAGATGAGTCAAGAAAGGTTTACTAATCACTAAGACATAGGTAGCTTTTTTTTAAATAACAGCAGCAGCAGTAATAGTAGTAATAGTACATTCCACCTATGTACATTGCACTGTGAGCAGGTTTCTGATCCATGAAACTAACAATCTACTGCACAATAATTAATGTATGAATTTGCTCTAGTTTGGTGATAAAATTATCTATCTGTTTTGCTGCCTCATCAAACTTGTGATGCCAAAATTAGTATCTTTCAAAAAATAGTGGTTGATACTAATAATGCTCAAATATTTAAAAAGTATTTGAAAGTACAGTGGTGCCCCGCTTGAAAACGATAATTTGTTCCAGGAAAATTGTTAAGTGATATTGTTGTCAAGCAAAACAAAACAAAACAAAACAAAACATTGGAATGCATTGAAAACCGGTCAATGCGTTCCAATGGGGGAAATACCTCATCATCCAGTGAAGATCGCCCATAGAGAACCGCCGATCAGCTGTTCAAAATCGCTGTAATGCGAAGCTTCCCTCTGGAAAGCAGACATTTTGAGAAGGGAGGGAAGCCATTTTGCGGAACCAGAAAAATCATCGTATAGTGAACAAATGGTTCGCGAAGCAGGCTCCTAATCAATGTAATGCGGATTTCCCCCATAGGAAGCATTGTTTTGCGATTGCAATAGCGATCGCAAAAATGTCATCATTAAGCAATTTCGACGTCATGCGGGGTAAGCGTATAGCAGGGCACCACTGTATTGCCCTTTAAAAAGTATTGCCCTTCGTGCACGGCAGGAGAGGAAGTTGAACATGTTCCATATGTGTTGTCTCCAACACATTTTTAGTATCACCTGGCAGACAAAGTTCCAAATAGAGTAGTCCTAGAATGAGCTGGAATTTTTAGCATGTATGCATTACTAAAACAGCAACATCTACATTGACTTGGGCATGTTGTGAGAATGGCTGATGGTCGGATTCCAAAAGATCTCCTGTATGGAGACTTAGTGCAGGCAAATCATCCCAGAGGTAGACCACAGCTGCGATACACAGATATCTGCAAGCGGGATCTGAAGGCCTTAGGAATGGACCTCAATAGATGGGAAACCTTCACCTCTGAGCGTTCAGCCTGGAGGCAAGCGGTGCAACATGGCCTCTCCCAATTTGAAGAGACCTTTGTTCAGCAGGCTAAGGCAAAGAGGCAGTCCCTAAACCAGTGGTTCTTAACCTTTTCGAAAGTAACGCCCCCTTGAGCCACTGAGGAAGTTATCATTGCCCCCCTCCCTGCGGTGATTATTTATTTATTTATTTATTTATTTATTTATTTATTTATTTATTTATTTATTTATTTATTTATTTATTTATTTATTTATTTATTTATTTATTTAAGACGCTTAAATCCAATGACCCCTGAAAACAAAATTAAATTCCAAGAAAATGAAATGCCCCCGAAAAAGTAACATTTAATGATTTAGTTGCAAGCGAATTTTAAGAGGCAAAAAGAAATATAAAAAGGGAATAAAAACAAATGCAGGAACTAAAAATTTCAAGACAAAAAGTCTGAAACTAAATTAAAATTGGAGGAAAATATATTCATGCACACTGTAAAAAGGCTGCAGCCATCTTCATAGGTTTGGCTTGTTCCAGTGCCCCCCTACTGCCCCCCTTCTGCTCCAGTGCCCCCACGCCACCCCTTTTCATTCCACCGCCCGCCTGAAAAATGAAATCGCCCCCTGGGGGGCATTATCGCCCACGTTAAGAACCACTGCCCTAAACCAGCAAAATCAGGGAGCTGGACAGGGGACAGATTGTATTTGTCTTCAGCGTGGAAGGAATTGTCACTGACGAACTGGCTTCTCAGCCACACTAGACACTGTTCCAAGACAGTTCTATTCAGAGCACATTACTATAGTCTCTCAAGACTGAAGGATGCCTAATCTAAGGTGGTGGGGCAAACATAAGATGTTGGTCCTCTCCCTAAATCATGAATTGATTCCCACTGTAATGGAAGGGCTAGTGAACAGTCAGCAACAGCAAGGAGAAAGCCAAAAACCATGCAGTTGGCTCTTGGAATCACCAGTGGGTTTCTTACTGGAACGGGTTTGTGG
This sequence comes from Pogona vitticeps, assembly GCF_051106095.1. Taxonomy (NCBI): domain Eukaryota; kingdom Metazoa; phylum Chordata; class Lepidosauria; order Squamata; family Agamidae; genus Pogona; species Pogona vitticeps. The sequence goes on along the minus strand of NC_135784.1, from coordinate 52,043,592 downwards.
CTGTTGATGACAATTCTCTTCTGGAAGGCATCTGTATGGCTGTAACCATGGGTTTACTGTAACACACAAAGGTATTTTGAGATGATTTTAGTACAGAAGTCCAATGTTGTAGTCAAGCAGGAATGTGGAGGAAGTGTGATGACATTATCTGCTGGAATGATGTTTACCACATCATTAGCAGGGAACAGCCCACAGAACCTGCACCCCAGGACTAAAACCTAAGACCTGGCAAATTTACCAATGATGTGGGCTAGGACTTCCCAGCCATAACTATGTACCCATGCCATAGCTGTGCATGCTTCTTGGGCAAAAAATATGAGGATGATTGTGATGAGCTCCTGAATTTCAAAACATATGCTAGACCAGTGAAAAAGAGGGAACAGAATGGGATCTGCTGCATAAGAAGAAAAATGAGAATATAATGTGTAATGTTTAGGAACTGCTGGGTAGTTCACTGATTTAGGCATCTGGCCGAGACAGAGGTTGGGAGTACAATTCCCCACTGTGCCTCCCTGACAAGACCCGACCTGATGAGCCATAGCGTCCTTTCAAGCTCTGCAGTTTTTTATTATTATTATTATTATTATTATTATTATTATTATTATTATTATTATTATTATTATTATTATTATTATTGTTGTTGTTGTTGTTGTTGTTGTTGTTGTTGTTGTTGTTGTTGTTGTTGTTGTTGTTGTTACTATTATTATTATTACTACTACTACTACTATTACTACTACTACTATTATTACTATTATTGTTGTTCATAGGTTTCTTAAATGAATTGGTAGAGTTGGAAATGTGGCTAGGAACGAGATTTTGAATAGCATGGAGAGTGAAACACTTAATGGAATGGAGATAATGAATATGATATTATATCTTTAGAGTTCACCCTTGCCATCTCCATTCATTATTTTTTCAAAATGCTGGAATATTACTTGCAGTACCATTTAGACTGCTGTGTGATGCATAATCTCATGGTGCCATAATGGGTTATCAGATGTCTAGAAAAAGACATTCCATCCACTGCTGTGATATCAGCACTTGTTCTTCACCATGATGTAAATACTATAATGTTTCACTTAAGCTATAAATGTATAATGCAGTCTTGTTCGTGTATTGAACAGATGGCTGCATCCTCTTCTTATTAAAAGAGTCCCAGCCTCTTACGATTCAGTCTGTCTATGACTGGATTGAATAAACAGAATATTAGCTGTGGTATTCTTGTGCCAGAAAATCTATCTTTAGTTCTCGGCCTGAATTCCTTGTCTGCTAAGATATATACTTGGTAGGGTCCTTAGAGAAAGAGAAAGCCATTCAGCACTCATCGCTGACTTGCTGAGCTAATTAAGGATCTGGGTTGATGATGTGTAATAAGCATTTTCAGTTATGGATATACAGCACAAAACTGAGTGGATGGTACAGTTTCACTGACTAGGGGAATGCAGAAAATTCTTTCTCATTCCTGTAGGAAGCAGCCATGGGGCTACATCCTTGACTACCACTAAGTAAAGTCTGATGCAACAGCATGTATGCAACCATACAGAAGACACATGGGCCAGTATCCTAGAGAACAGAAAGTCCCACCAGTGTAGTACCATGGAAACTGCTGCTTGCATGAGTGCTCGTTAGTACATTTGGAGGGTGAGTTTCCTTCAGAGAGATTATTGTTTGTGCAAATGCAGTGTCCGTGGAATTGGTGTGAAGATGCACTGCTAGGAGGGACTTCCCACTCAGCAGCTGAGATCTGGCTGGCAAATCTGTACATTATAAATGCTGATGACATCATCAGCAGGCAACGTTAATCTTTAATTCAATTTAAAACATTCAAATAATAACAGACCTGTCTTTAAGCGGAAATATTAGAAGCTAGACATTATAATCAATCAGCCAACCTTTTGCACATGAAAATTAAACCAAACCAAAACAAAAAACCACACATTTTGTTACTGCTGCTTCACTCAACAGAAAATGAAACAGTTGTTAAAGGTTTCGTCTCCCTGTTACGGATTTTGTGGCTTGTTCACATTATTATAATTAGCTATTTTAGAGTGGCCAAAATCCTGTTGCTCAATGTAATAGATTTCACTAGAGCAGACCATTGAATCAATGGAACTTATGAAGTTGTTGACTCACCAAATCCCCAAATTCTATGGCTTACTCTAATGAAATTTATTATATTAAGCAACAGGATTTTAGCTATTACATTTTTCTTAGTCAACATAAACATTTTGAATCTGCCAATTCTTATGCATCAGAATCATAATTCTGATAGCTAGCTACTTTAGTTTGGATTTTTAATTAATTTCTGTTCCAGTTTATTATGAATAAGAGGTGGCTGGATAGGCACATGTGTAAGATACAGCAATGTGAACAGGGCTGGTAGTGTATTAATGAGTATATTGCTTGTAACAAATTCAGTAGCCTGCATGTTTGTTTTGTCCATTATGCATGGAGTTAGAGCTGTCCAGTTTTAGTGTTTTCATGTCTTTCTAGGTTTAAAATATAGTCTGGGAAAGTGAAAGTTTAGGGGCAATGTGCAGTTGCTATGCTTTCTGTACTGCAGGGGAAGGAAATAAAGTGACAATCCAAATGTTGCTGGACTACAACTTCCATCATCCCTAACCAGCATAGCCAGTGGTGAGGGATGTTGAAAGTTGGGGTCCAATAATATTCTTGAAGGCTTCTTCCTCGTTGTTTTGGCTGGATTCAACTGCTGCTGCAGTTGGATCGCTAATGTACAGTATTCTGTTGGATTGTTACTAATTCCTGGGCATAGGACATCATGGAAGCAGAATCCCAGCCCCAGTATTGAAAGGATTGCTGAGTCATCTTGTCAGTCTCTAAGGTGTCACAGCTTTTTCTGCTTGCACAAACTCACAGATCTAGCTTACCATATTCATTTATATTGGGTTTTCCTCTCTCTGTGTAGTTTACTTTCTTTCCTCTTTTTCTTTCTTTCTTTCTTTCTTTCTTTCTTTCTTTCTTTCTTTCTTTCTTTCTTTCTTTCTTTCTTTCTTTCTTTCTTTTAAGCAAAGGATTTGCTACACATGGGATTGGCCATACCGCATTTTGACAAGATAAAGCGATGTAGGAAAAAAATAAAAATAAAAGTATGAATAGTGATGCATAACCTTGCAATGTTGGTCAATTATTTCTTTGGAGACTTTGTTACAGATCTGTAAAAAGGTCCTAAAAGCTACTCTTTATAAATATTCAGATCTTGAAAATGTTAGTTTTTTCCCCAAAGGCTGGTGCATGGAGTTCTAATGCCATCCCTCCACAGTGTGCTTTCCATTTCCCTGATGACTGGATGTTCGTTTCCTTGCTGAGCTCAAAGTGACCTTTATTTCAGGCAGGACTCAAAGTTGAAAAATGAGAAGCACCTATGTCATTGTTTATGGTCACCTCTCCTCTTTACATTTCTGATTCTGAAATCTATGTATTTCCCCAGTGAGACTCAAACATTGCTGGCCAAATTGTATTCTCCATAGCATTCTCTCCTGACATTACAGACTGACACATTATGATACCTGGAGCTGGAAGTACGGAATTAAAACTGTTGAACAGAACATTTAATAAATGAGAAGAAAACCAAGACAACTCTTGGGGCCTTTCCATATCCTGACTTTTTAGCCTTTCATCTTCAGTTTAACATTTTTCATCAGGTCAATGTCAGGAATCAAAAAGTTACACCAGTGTTTAGGAGTCTCCATAGACATAAGCCATTCATAAGCATTTTGAGTCATTTCATTGCCGTATTCTGCAATCTTATAAAAAAACACAAACTGAACATGTGGGGGTGGGTGATGATTGACATAAGTATAATTGCCTCAGAGTTTTGATTTCCAAAATTTTGTCATAACCCTTGCAAGGTTCATTGTATTGTGAAAACATATGCCAATTCTATCCCCAAAAATTACTGAAGATAAAATATAATGATGATGATGATGTGCCATCAAGACAATTCTGACTTATGGCAACACTTTTCAGGGTTTTATTCAGAAGTAGTTTATTATTCCCTTCTTCCGGGAGTAGCCCGGGACTGTTCAGCTGGCCCACAGCCACACAGGCTGGCTCTACTTGGTGGAGGCATAGTGCAGAATCAAACTCCCAACCTCTGGCTCCACAGTCAGATACCTAAACCACTGAGCTATCCAGTCCTCTAAAAGAAATAAAATATAGAAAGACAAAATATAGAAATATTTTAAAGAAGCTTGCCTTATCATGGTGTGCCCAAAGTATAACAGCCTTAATTTAATTATTTTTGCCCCACAGAAGGTACAGACTTTTGGTCCAGGACCTATTTGTTCATCTTTCTGTCAGTCCAGGGTGTTACATACAGCACTGATGTTACCTGTCTGTCATGGGTTTGGAGGGAAAGTTCCAGCCTATGGGGAGTGGAAGGCGGGACATCAGGAGGAGGGGCTGTACTGTATATATATGTGAAGCCTGTGTGGAGGAGAAGAAGCTGGAGAAGAGCTGAGAGAAGAAGCTTGAGTGGGAGTCTGTGTGTCAGACAGGGTACTGCTGTGTGTCAGTCAGTACCAACCTGATAGGTTCAGGTGTCTGTAGGGTTAGCCAGAACTGATAGGTTCAGGGTCTGTGCTTGAGTTAAATGCGTTCTGTGTGAACCAAACTAGTGTATGTATGATTGAGACTAAGCCACGTTACTGTATCTTATTCATTTGATCATTTTATTTTCCCTGTGTGTTATGTAAATAAACCTTGTTCTTTTATTTGTTAAAAATCCATCCCTGGTCTGTGTGACTTCTTATAGGGAATGGTTGGTGGCAGCTTAGTGAAACTGTGGCATATCCCAGTAGGTCTGGGTTTGTCACATTGATTGGTGTCCAGCGTGTGGGATACGACTGGTCCAGTTGTCCAGTGGTCCAGCAAAGCCTTGGCAAGTGTGCCCAGAGCAAGGGGGGTCTAGTCAGGGACAATCTGAGGGCGCGTAGGTAATCTTCTAGGCGTACCTCACGGGGAGGTGCGCTAGTGGAAGAACGTGCCAACTGGGGAGACTAGATTAGGGAGCTCTGAGGCAACCTGTTTTGGCGGGAAAAAAGCTGAGGCAAAACTGTGTGAAGTAGCAGTGATCTAGCCTGCCTGCTGAGAGGCCTAGCAGAGGGGGGTAGACTCTGGCTGGCTACAGTTGCAAGTTAGTGCTGAAGAACAGCAGCAATCTATCGAAGGCTGGTTCTGAGGCAAAAGAAAGAAAAAGGAAAAAAAAAGTGGTCGCTTTATTTTGAGGCTTGACTTTTGAGAGCAGCCTGTTCTGGGGGGGGGGGATTATGCCCTTGACTCGAAGCCAAATGGCAGAAATGGGTGAAGTGAAAGACCCCCAGATAGACCAAGGTTCTGAGGATGAATTTGGCTCAGTGCAGGAGGACAGCACGGGAGAACAGAACCCAGAACTCAAAAAAATGCTCATAGCCCAACAGCATGAACTGAGGATGAGGCAATTTGAAATGGAGGAAAGATTAGAGAGAGAAAAAATGGAGGAAAGGGAAAGAGAGAAACAGAGACATTTCAAATTAGAGAGAGAGAGAATGGAAAAAGAGGAAAGATTAGAGAGAGAGAAAATTGCTCTGGAAAAAGAGAGAATGGGGTTTGAGTTAAGAAAATTGGAAATGATGAACCAGAACAATAATAACAATAGGGATTCTGAGGTGGGCCAATTGTCTAAAACTGACCTGAAGAAATTCCCTGTGTACCACAAGGGAGATTGCCCTGAGGTGTTCTTTTCCCTCGTGGAAAGAGCGTTTGTGGACTTCTCAGTAAGGGAAACTGAGAAGATGACCATTATGCGATCTTTAATCAGTGGCAGCCTGGCAGAAGTCTATGCAGAGATGCCAGAGGAACTGCTAAAAGATTTCGCAGAGTTTAAAAAACTGGTGTTTGCCAGACATGGGATAAATGCGGAACAGCTGAGGCAGAGATTCAGGTCCCTCACAAAGAAACCAGAGCAGACTTTTACCCAAGTGGGGGCCCAACTGGTGAGGCTGCTAGAGAAATGGCTGTCTCAGGAGGGGACAGAGACCTTCCAGCAGCTCAAAGACCTGATAGCGCTGGAACAGTTCTATTCAGTCCTGCATGGGGAACTGAAGTTCCAGGTGAGGGAAAGGAAACCGAAATCTGTGGCGGAGGCGGCCGAGATCGCAGATTTTATTTCCCAAATAAGAAGGCCCTTAGGTGCTGAGGGGAAATCGATAGGTAAACCCAAAGAAACCTACAGCAAGTACTCTCAGGGACCAGGAAAAAACCAGCAAGGGGGAGGGACCCATGGTGAAGGGAAGCCCTCAGACACGAAACCAAGACCTCAGATTTTGGAGGGAAAACCAAAACAAGATGAGAAAGACTCAAAATACACCAGAAAATGTTATTTCTGTCAAGGAAAGGGCCATCTAATCTCAGAGTGTGAGAAATTAAAGCAGCTAAAAGGAATTGTGCCTCATGATTTGAGTGGAACCAAGCCAAAAGCTGTGTTCTGTGTCCAGAAAGAGCAAAGCTCCTTGCCACAGAGGGAGCCTGTTGCCATGGCGACTCAATCTGGAACAGTTACATCTGCTGATCAGGCTGAGGAAAATGGTCCTCTTGTGGAGGTCAGGCGCTGCTTACTTGTGAGAACAGATTCACAGTTGTTTGAAACAGCAGGGGTGGACGTAGGAATACTTGACCATCAGTATCGGGGGTTAAGGGATACTTGTTCCCAGGTGACCCTGTGCCATCCAGATATTATTCCTAGGGAGTATGTAATCCCAAATGAGAGCATAAAGGTGGCAGGGATTGAGGGGCAGGTGATCTCACTGCCAGTAGCGGAGGTACCTGTGAACTTTCAAGGCTGGAGGGGAGTTTGGCAGCTAGCGATTTCATCGACTCTGCCAGCAGCCGTGCTCGTGGGAAATGACCTGGCTGAACATGTGAAATGGGTGCTAGTGATTACACGCTCACAAGCCACCACGGGGACAGTTCAGGGGGGTACTGATGAGCCCGAGACGGAAGCAGAGGGGAGTGCCGAAGCTGTGGTGGAAACCTTAACCACAGACAGCAGATTTGGCCAAGAGCAAAAGGCAGACGCCACTCTCCAAAAGTGTTTTGAACAGGTGACAGACGCCCAGCTAACACCTGAAACCCCAGTGAGATTTCTAGAGAAAAAGGGGATTTTATATAGAGAGACCCTGAGGAATATCTCAAAAGGGGGAGATGGGATCAGAAGTCAGCTAGTGGTACCTGAAAAGTATCGCCCCATGATCTTACAAAGGGGGCACTCTGACATGTTTGCTGCGCACTTAGGGGTGAACAAGACACAGCAGAGAATCACACAGAATTTTTACTGGCCTGACATAGGGAAGCAGATCAGGGAGTTCTGTAAAAAATGTGATGTGTGTCAGCGGCAGGGGAATAATCGTGACAGGACCAAAGCAAAGTTGTGCCCTTTGCCTGTGATTGACACTCCGTTCAAATGCATAGGGGTGGATATTGTGGGACCTTTGCCCAAGGCCACAAAGAGGGGGAACAGGTTCATTCTCACCATTGTGGACCATGCCACGAGGTACCCTGAAGCCATTCCCTTGACTAACATTGAAACTAACACAGTGGCAGATGCCTTGGTGGGGTATATGTCCAGGATGGGATTTGCCTCAGAAATAATCACAGATTTGGGCGCGTCGTTTACATCGAAGCTCATGAAACGGTTATGGCAAATCTGTGGAATTAAACACAAGGAAACCACTGCCTATCACCCTGAAAGTAATGGGTTAACTGAGAAGTTCAATGGGACTCTAATGCGCATGATTAGGGCTTACTTGGCAGAGAATCCAAACAATTGGGACCAGAAGCTGCAATCCCTTTTGTTTGCTTATCGATCAGTGCCACAAGCCAGTACCGGGTTCAGTCCGTTTGAACTTTTATTTGGGAGAAGGGTGAAAGGGCCCCTTGATTTGATCAAACAAAATTGGGAGCAGATCACCCAGGATGACCCACAAGACGTTGTGACATACATAGACACCTTGATGAATGACCTAAAGAGAAACCTAGAGCTAGCAGCAGAAAACCTGCAAGCTCAGAAGGTCAGACAGAAAACATGGTATGACCACAAAGCCAGAGAGAGGCACTTTGACCCAGGGGAGGAAGTGCTTTGGCTTAGGCCCTGCAGAGAGAACAAACTGCAGCTCAAATGGGCAGGACCATATAGGGTCATTTCCAAGATGTCAGACCTGAACTACCTTATAGAGCAGGAGGAGAACCAAGCAAGGAGGGTGGTACATGTGAATGCCCTAAAACCCTACTACAGAGGGGAACAGAGGGTTTTATTTGCGATAAAAGCAGCTGAGAGTGAGGAAGCTGAATTACCCTTCTGGGAGGGTAGAGGGGAAGTAAAATACAACCCAGATGAGGTAAAGATCAGTCCTGCACTCACCCAAGACCAGCAGCAAGAGCTAAAAATGCTGCTCATCAAATATAAAAAGGTGTTTTCCAATAAGCCGGGGATAGTGAAGGGAGTGATGCATCGGATCCACACAGGGGATGCACCCCCGCAAGCAGTATCCCCATACCGAGTGACGGGACCCTATAGGGACAAGGTGTGGAAGGAGCTGGACGAGATGCTTAGGGAGAACATAATCGTCCCCTCTTCTAGCCCTTGGTCCTCTCCGATAGTCCTAGTGGACAAGCCTGATGGGAGCATTAGGTTTTGTGTCGATTACAGGAAATTAAACCGCGTAACCACTCCTGATGCCTACCCAATGCCCAGGCTAGACAACCTGATTGAAACCATAGGGGGTTGTCGGTTCATTTCCTCATTGGACCTGGTCAAGGGATATTGGCAATTAAGAATTGATCCCAGGGATCAAGAAAAGACCGCCTTTTGCAGCCCTTTTGGTCTCTATGAGTTTAGAGTCCTGAGCTTTGGTCTCAGAAATGCACCAGCCACATTCCAAAGGCTGATGGACCAGACCTTAGCAGGGCTCAGTGACTTTACTGTGGCCTACATTGACGACATAGGGATCTTCAGCAATACCTGGGAAGATCACCTGAAACACCTGGAGTTAGTGCTGCAGAGGTTAAGTGCAGCAGGGCTAACAGTAAAGGCCAGCAAGTGTCAGCTGGGTAGCCCAGAAATAAAATATTTGGGTCACATGGTAGGGGGAGGAGTGATAAAACCCCTAGAGGCCAAGACAGAAGCAGTTCGTGATTGGCCTAGACCCAACACCAAGAAAAAAGTCAAATCATTTCTTGGGTTGGTGGGCTACTACAGAAAGTTCATCCCGAGGTTTAGCGAGATAGCGACTCCGCTGACCGATCTGACGCGGAAGAAGACTGATGACCGCATCCCGTGGACCAGCGACTGTGAGGAGGCGTTCCAGAGGTTGAAGGAGGCCCTCATCAATTATCCAGTGCTGCGTGCTCCAGACTTCGACCGGGAGTTCATCATCTACACCGATGCGTCTAACAGCGGGGTAGGAGCAGTTCTTTGCCAGGAGGATGAAAATGGTGACCAGCATCCAGTGTCCTACCTGAGTAGGAAACTCCAGAAAGGTGAGAGACATTTGGCAACCATGGAAAAGGAGTGCCTGGCCATAGTCTACGCGATCCAGAAGGCCAAGCCTTACATCTGGGGAAGACATTTTATTCTGTGCACTGACCATTCACCACTGCAATGGTTAAAGACAATGAAAACCCACAATAGTAAACTTATGAGGTGGGCTTTAAACCTGCAAGACTATGACTTTGAAGTGAAGGTGGTCAGAGGGTCAGTGAACTGTGTTGCTGACGCCTTGTCAAGAAGACCTGAAGAATGAAGACGGCGAAAGAAACATGGACTATGTATATATTTTGCTGACAAAAAGTTAAATGTACCTGTGTATTAAACATGATTGATTTGTATGAATAAAGGTAACTTGATGTATTGAAAATGGTAAATGTTTAACTTAGAGTGTAAGTATAAGTAAGTATGTTATTGTATGTATAACTGTTTTTGTGTGTTTTAACCAGGTTGTTTTTTGGAGAAAAGCACCTTAGCTTTCCCCCTACAAAACAACTTATAAAGAGGGGAGGTGTTACATACAGCACTGATGTTACCTGTCTGTCATGGGTTTGGAGGGAAAGTTCCAGCCTATGGGGAGTGGAAGGCGGGACATCAGGAGGAGGGGCTGTACTGTATATATATGTGAAGCCTGTGTGGAGGAGAAGAAGCTGGAGAAGAGCTGAGAGAAGAAGCTTGAGTGGGAGTCTGTGTGTCAGACAGGGTACTGCTGTGTGTCAGTCAGTACCAACCTGATAGGTTCAGGTGTCTGTAGGGTTAGCCAGAACTGATAGGTTCAGGGTCTGTGCTTGAGTTAAATGCGTTCTGTGTGAACCAAACTAGTGTATGTATGATTGAGACTAAGCCACGTTACTGTATCTTATTCATTTGATCATTTTATTTTCCCTGTGTGTTATGTAAATAAACCTTGTTCTTTTATTTGTTAAAAATCCATCCCTGGTCTGTGTGACTTCTTATAGGGAATGGTTGGTGGCAGCTTAGTGAAACTGTGGCATATCCCAGTAGGTCTGGGTTTGTCACACAGGGTAACTGCAAAACTCTCCTCCCGCACCGCATTTCAAATGAATGATTTTTTTCCTTGTATTCACAAACACTTTCACGGCCGAGATCTAATGGTTGTTGTGGGTTTTTCGGGCTCTTGGGCCGTGTTCTGAAGGTTCTTCTTCCTAATGCTTCGCCAGTCTCTGTGGCCGGCATATTCAGAGGACAGGAGTAGCACTCTGAATGCTACTCCTGTCTTCTGAAGATGCCAGCCACAGAGGCTGGCAAAACGTTAAGAAGAACAACCTGCAGAACATGGCCCAAGAGCCCGAAAAACCCACAACAACCATTTTTTTCTGTCAGGTTTTTTCACTTTCCAGCTTTCACACCCACACATAATAATTGGGAATACAGTAGCATGGATGATCTTGGCCTTACACAGAAACTTTTTTTGAGGAGTATGCTTTCAGAATGACAGCATTGGAAAAAGCATATTCCTGTGATGACTCGTCACTTTGCCTGAGACTGACTAATGCACCAACTATTTGTCGATTCTGATACCTCTGCCTGGTTCAAGGCTGGGTGGACAAAGAGCTCTATTGGATATATGATACGATTGAGAAAGGAAAACATATTGACTTACAAATGCTACATAATAATATTGCAGATGCCAAGACTTTATGGTCTTAAGAAATGCTATTTGAGCCTTTTATAACAGCACTATTAAGAAATAAAGGCACTCTGAGATCAATGACCAAATGTGAAAAGCTTTGTCGGCAGTTTACTAATAATATGAAAGGCCCAGCTTCAAAAATATACCCATGGTATACTGAAAACACAGACAAAAGAACAGTATGAAAATAGCTTGAAAAATAGATTTAGGTGTTACCATCACAGAAATATGTGTGTGTGTGTGTGTGTGTGTGTGTGTGTGTGTGTGTGTGTGTGTGTGTGTGTGTGTGTGTGTGTGTGTGTGTGTGTGTGTGTGGCGGTGGGGAAATGAACTTTTTCGCAACTTAAAGCTGTTCCAGCTGAAATCAGAATAATTTATAAGTGCACCTAATCAAGCTATCACCTGGAACAGGGTTTATCTCTCAGGTTGTCTCTTGCAATGACTTCCTGTACCAAAAGGAAACTGCTCTAGTGCTTCCAGGGAGGCCTACATGTTTGTGGGAGGTGTAGCTCTTTGGCAGTTGCACTCTATGGAGACTTACAGGCAATGAGACTACACCTCCCACAAACACCTAGGCCTCCCAGGAAGCATCACAACAGGTTTCTTTCCCTTATAGGTAGGCCTGAGACAGCCGGCAAAATAGGTTCTCTTCCAGGTGAGTGAAGTGTAGGTGTCTGTCTTGGGACTGGAACACCCAGAATTCTGTCTGGAAAATTCCTGGCACTGGAAGCTGAAGATCTCAGTGGACAACTCTAATATTTACTTGACAGCTTGGAACACCTTTTTGGGAAAACATATGCCATTTCTACACCTTACTGGAGTAAATGGAGAAGCACATATATACAGAAATTCTATGTGTGTTTCAGGTATGAATCGAACTATGGCTGTCCTGTGGAATGAGGAAACAGAAATATGGCTTCCTATTTTATAGTCTTTGACCAGAAGTTGTGGAAATTTTATTTTTTGGGATAATAGCTCCCAGAATCCCCTATCTTGCATAGCCACGAACTCATTCTGGCAGGGGATTCCAGGAGCTGTATTTTCAAACAGAAACATTGCCAAGCTATGAAGAGTTTCATTTTATTATTTCCTGATAGCTGAACTGGAGCACACATTCCAAGGAATTATAATAGTAGCTACTCTGGAAGAAATGGACTTCTGTTCGTTCTCCTTTGAAACTCTCTTTCTTGGAGCAGCTGATGGTAGCATTTTACTTCAAACTGCAATCTCTGGAATCCATCAACCAGATGTAGTCAGCAGCAAAAGGCATTCTAGTCCTCTGCAACCTGTCATTTACAATCCAATAGTGTTCTTCTTGAGAGAGAAAACTACAGAGTTCAGCAGAGCAGAATGGCAATAAAAGTCTTTTTTCAGTTTCCAGGGTAGAGGTGGGGAATTGTACAGTAGGAAAGATAGGTGGAAGGGAGTTCGGTGGTTAGAGCCCCTGTAGACCCCAAGAAAAATCCCACAGTGGTGGCCCACAGAGGAAGGATTGTGTACCCCTGCAATAGAAGGATAAGGGAATCTGTCAAGGGTAATCTCTGGGCACATCTGTCAACTCTTGATTGGTTGCTCTAGGCCAGTTTATTGCCTAAACATTTTTCAGTATAGTAATAAAATTATTCAATGGGATTTTAAATGTAAATAATAGGTGATGTATAGATGCAGGCTACATATATCTGTAGATGCTAGGCTCAACATGTAACTCATAATAGCTTAGTTCAGAATCTGTTGTCCTTGGACAAAGACAACAGTGTGGAGACTTGCAGGGCAAGGATATCAATGCCTACTTAGAAGAAAGTTCTATGATAATATTATGTGTGTTCTAGGAGTATAAAGATACGCTCCATTGTATTACCTAGTATATCCAGCTTGTTAAAAAAATAAAAATCAGATAATTGCAATATATATCATTTTATGTGTGTGTGTTTAGTCGTTTAGTCGTGTCCGACTCTTCGTGACCCCATGGACCAGAGCACGCCAGGCCCTCCTGTCTTCTACTGCCTTCCGGGGTTGTGTCAGGTTCATGTTGGTTGCTTCACAGACACTGTCCAGCCATCTCATCCTCGGTCATCCCCTTCTCCTCTTGCCGTCACACCTTCCTAACATCAGGGTTTTTTCCAAGGACTCTTTTCTTCTCATGAGATGGCCAAAGTACTGGAGCCTCAGCTTCAGGATCTGTCCTTCCAGTGAGCACTCAGGGTTGATTTCCTTCAGAACTGATAGGTTTGTTCTCCTTGCAGTCCAGGGGATTCTCAAGAGCCTCCTCCAGCACCACAATTCAAAGGCATCAATTCTTTGGTGGTCTGCTTTCTTTATGGTCCAGCTCTCACTTCCATACATCACGACAGGAAAAACCATAGCTTTGACTATTCGGACTTTTGTTGGCAAGGTGATGTCTCTGCTTTTCAAGATGCTGTCAAGATTTGTCATCACTTTCCTCCCAAGAAGAAGGCGTCTTTTAATTTCAGGGCTGCTGTCTCCATCTGCAGTGATCATGGAGCCCAGGAAGATAAAATTTGACACTGACATTTTATACTTCTCACAATATACAGTATAATAGCTATAAAACTGATATTACCATTTTATGATTTCCCTATATTAATATAAATAATGCATAATAGAAGCCACTTCTTTTTTAAAAAAATAGGGAGACATCAGCACAGTAAATCCCTACTTATTTAAGGTGTTGTCTCCTATCATCTGATGGGTTTCACTGGTAAACAAAAGTTGGAAATGCTAATGCAGCTATGTTCCTGTTTCTTATACAAACAAATATGATTTCATCCAGCTTTGAGATAAAATAAAATTCAGACACCATGCTTCTATAACCATATAATCATCTGACAGATTTACCTGCTAAATTGTCTGTACAAATAGTGAATCCCCATGTAGGCAACAATGAGGTGTATCTAAACTTTCAAAATTGTCACAAAGTATAGAGTCAAAAGTAATTGGATATGTATACAAGTAAGTCAGGTGACACCTGAAGACAATGTGACCAGAAGACACCCTGTAAAGAGCAGGAACTGGAGGGGTGAGCAATAAAGCTTGAGGTTCTAGAGCACTGGTTCTTAACCTTGGGTTACTCAGGAGTTTTGGACTGCAACTCCCAGAAGCCTTCACCACTAGCTGTACTGACTGGGGTTTCTGGGAGTTGCAGTTCAAAAGCATCCGAGTAACAAAGGTTAAGAACCACTGTTCTAGAGAATAGGATTAGGTAACTATATCTTCCACAGCACTGTGGATACCCAAAGTGTACCTAGCTTATAGAATTAAAACACTATGGTACCTTTTGACTTTCATGGCATTCTACAATGGGAACATGGAATTTGTAATTTGGCAAAGTAGAGAAGCCTGTGGGAGGAAAGCGATAACAAACCTTGACAGCATCTTAAAAAGCAGAGACATCACCTTGCCAACAAAGGTCCGCATAGTCAAAGCTATGGTGTTTCCAGTAGCAATGTATGGAAGTGAGAGCTGGACCATAAAGAAGGCTGACTGCCAAAGAATTGATGCTTTTGAATTGTGGTGCTGGAGGAGACTCTTGAGAGTCCCCTGGACTGCAAAGAGAACAAACCTATCCATTCTGAAGGAAATCAACCCTGAGTGCTCACTGGAAGGACAGATCCTGAAACTGAGGCTCCAATACTTTGGCCATCTCATGAGAAGAGAAGACTCCCTGGAAAAGACCCTGATGTTGGGAAAGTGTGAAGGCAAGAGGAGAAGGTGATGACAAAGGATGAGATGGATGGGAAGTGTCATCGAAGCTACCAACATGATATTTATTTATTTATCATTTCGACCACTCTAGGCGGCTATTGACCCAACTCTGGGAGACAATGGAAGACAGGAGGGCCTGGCGTCCTCTGGTCTATGGGGGCACGAAGAGTCGGACACAACTTAACGAGTAAACAACAACAACAAGAGAAGCCAGTGGCCAACCTGGAGAAGCAGTCTAGAACCAGTAGCTTCCTCAGTGAGAAGCTGTATCTATAAAAGCCACCATATGGCACATTAGTCAGCCTGACAATTTCTAACAACTGGACAAAAGTCCAGGAAAAGGTTTCCTACTGAGCTAAAGTATGAATATTTTTATTGATATCTGAGGAGAATTTATTGATTTTGTATTCATAAAGGAGAAGAATGGTGTACCTTTGGAAGAATCAATACTGCTTTGGAAGGGGAAGAGGTCTCTGTAAATGGAGGAAAAATAGGTTACATCTCCAAGTGTTCCTAGGTAGGGAGCACATTATGTATAATTGTATTGTTAATGTGGTATTTTTGTTATTTAGGTTTTTTAAGTATGTATTTTTATTTGAATCTTGTTCCTTTTCATATATATATTCAGGAAGCATTAGGCTTGCTTTAATTTATATATATATATATATATATATATATATATATATATATATATATATATATATATATATATATATATATATATATATATATATATATATATATATATATATATATATATATATATATATATATATATATATATATATATATATATATATATATATATATATATATATATATATATATATATATATATATATATATATATATATATATATATATATATATAATCCCCCAGTTAACATGACTGTAGCTATGTTACCGGGAAACTTCCAAGAGATAGAGAACAAAAATTGCAACTTTTCTAAGGTGTGCTCATAATTCTGCATATGTAGGTCACGAGCCAGCTATGTGCTACAAATCTTTCTCTCTTGCCATAGAAGACAAGGACTTTTTTAAAAACTCAGGGTAGAAGAGTGTAAGAAGATAGGAGGTCCATCTAGTTCAGTTCCTTGGACAATGTATAGCAACAGCTGTCCAGGATTCAGACATGGGTTTCTCCTCCACTTGTAGATGTTGGGAACTGAACCTCAAACCTTCCGTGCACTTATATGGGCTCTATCACAGAAATATGGATCATATGTGTTACTATTAGTAAAACTTGGTAAACATGTGATGCAATCTATAAATTTATTTAGGAAACAACATACCTCTAAAATGTTTCACTCTGTAAGGCACAACCTGTAGCTGGCCCTCTCACGTTGTCAGTGCTTTGTTGGTTCTTTTACAGAATGAAGAATTTATAGGTCTTTGCAAATGTTAGTGAGAAAAAAGGAATATTTTCTATAAACTGAAGTAATTATGAGCTACGCTGGATGCTCCTGAGACATCCTTCCTTGAGAGATACAAACAGTCCAGATTTTCCCTGTTGTTCCCTGGGGTTATACAGAGATTTATGCAATATTTAGTTTTCTATCTCAGTTTTAATTACTACATTAACAAAGATACTGCTCATTCTTGATGGCATCTTCTCTGCATGTCTTAAAACGTTAGAACCACGCAGCTCTCTGTTGGCCCCAACTGGACATTTATTACAAAGAGTTCCTACTAGAATGTATAGAAGCATTTCAAACTAATAAAATATTAATTTTGAAAAAGTTCTCCCATTACCGCAAAGCTACGATCACATTGTGGCTGTTTTCCACTATATAAGTACTTGTTGTGAGAACACACACCAAAAAAAGCGAGCTTGAATGATGTAGCCTGCTGTTCTTTCACTTAGACTTCTGCCTGCCTGCTGAAACCATATGGAAAGAAACCAATAAATCTCCTCTCCACACAGTGTTTATATGAGCAGGTGATGGAATTAGTTGAGATAACTGTGAAGAAATGGTACTGTTGTAAGAGGAAATTTTAATATATTTTTTTACTTTTTGTCCTAAGACCCTGACCACGAAGGCTTAATGATTTCAATGTCAAGTCCATCTTTTGCCCTTTTTTATTTTTATTTAAAATATTTTTTAACTCTTAAAAAGGACCCAAGGTGGTGAAATGCTCTGCAGATTTTGAAAACGTGCCTACTTTTGTGACCTTTGAATCGGTCTTCTATAAGGGCAATATGACTGACCTTGCATTCTCTTATGCATGTACCTGTCTGGTGTGTGTTGCCCAATGAACAGAGTCGAAGGGTGTTAGTGACGATACAACGGGGCACTACTGGGATGGAAGGAACAAGAGAATCAACAGAAGGTCTCCTCCAGGTGGAGAGACATTGGTCAGAATCCTCTTGGTGTTTGTTCAAAATCTGCATAATTTGCCATAGCTAATTGGCAAGGTGCTGGGACAAATCTTGATTGTATGTTCTGGTCATGTGCCCAACTGAAGTATTGAGAGGAGCCTTGGCAGTTTGTCAGTTAGCTGCAATTCAGCTGTGGCAAGTTATGCAAACACTAGTAGGTTTCTGACCATTAACTGGACATCAGGTCTCCTGAGTGAAAAATAAGAGAGAACTGGTGTACGTTCTACTCACAGGCCATGGATCTATGATTTGGTGCCTAAGCCTTGTTGATGCTCTGCCCTGTCTTCCAATATAATTACAACTGCAATTATGCATAGAGTGTGCAGTTTTAAAAGAATTCTTATGCAGTTGAAAACGTCAATTCATGCAAAAAAAAGCTAACTGATGAAAAACGTGAATGATAACTATGTGGAAATGTAGTAGATTGAAATCCGAAATCCTGATTCTCCTTTGACTTTCCCTACAGATCAGATAACTGCTCTCAAGAGACTATCCACCAGTGTTTCCTAGATAAAGGAGATCATTGAAGAGTGTGGAAAAGTTTCTCCTGTCAAGTCATGTGTAATGTCTGTGTTAATGATAAAAGGTTGTGATGCCAGAATAGATCAAATACATTTTAAGACTGTTGTACTACATTTGTGCATTTGGAGGCTTAAAAAACAGATATTCTTCTTAGTGTTCTCGTTATATCCCTCACTGCAAATGAGGTATACTGGAGTTCATGATTTCTCCTGTGTGAAACTTGTATATAGCATTTCTCTTCAACATTCAGTTCTCAGGATTTTTGGCTATTCTTCAGCTTGCAGATGTCATGAGGTTATCGTAATCAACAATGTGTGTACATGAATGCACAGACTGAGAGAGAAAGAGAGAACACAAATACGCTGGAATATCATTGTAGCACATGCTGTGGAGAAACTTTGCAATCACATTTGTTTGTTTGTTCAGTCGTTTAGTCGTGTCCGACTCTTCGTGACCCCATGGACCAGAGCACGACAGGCCCTCCTGTCTTCCACCGCCTCCCGGAGTTGTGTCAAATTCATGTTGGTTGCTTCGATGACACTGTCCAACCATCTCATCCTCGGTCGTCCCCTTCTCCTCTTGCCTTCACACTTTCCCCACATCAAAGTCTTTTCCAAGGAGTCTTCTCTTCTCATGGGATGGCCAAAGTACTGGAGCCTCAGCTTCAGGATCTGTCCTTCCAATGAGCACTCGGGGACCCTGGTAAATTCTATCCCACCTTCATCTCTCCCACAAAATCCCTCCAGCCACCCATATCTTCAAAGAAGTAGTTGTGCCTGTAATCAAGAAGCCTGTAACATTTCACGATCCAATCTATATATATCCAAAATGTGCAGGAGGATGAGTAGGAGATAAACATATATATAGATTGAAAGGAAGGAAATTAAATACGTGCAGCTTGATGACATTCGGTGAGATTCACTTTCTTATTTAAAGGTGAAGACAGAAATAATATTTATTCATTTATGTGGTAGGTTAAAACTCTCATTTTGTTTTATTCTGATTTGACTATTACATACACACATAGGATTATTAATTATCGGAATGAACTATTTAAAAAGTGAATTAAAAAGAAATAGCTAACATTTCACTTAAACCACTTAAATTTTCAACTGTCAATGTTAATGTCAAAGTTTAACTTATACTTTTTAGATGCAGACGTTAAAAGTTTTGTTTTAACTTTGAAATGAAACATTTTGAGTATTTTCCATGATGCAGCTCCTCTGCATAGGATATTTTAGACTAAAGAGCAATAATTTATTTTTAAAATTCCTGGTTATCTTCTGTAAGAAACAGAAAATATCATACCTACAGAGTTCCTCAGTTTGTTGTGGCTTCTTTTCTGTGGGCATACAGGATATATCAGATCAGTTTGTTTGTTTTTTTGCTGAAGAAGATACACAAGAAAGTAAAGACTGTGATGTCAGTAAGAGTGGGAAGTATTCAGCTGCTAAATCTATAGACCCTTCAATAAAATGTAGGTAAATAATTATTCTTAATTTAGGAATGCACAACCCTTTCAGAGATTTTTTTTTCAGTTGGATATTGTGATCTAAATATTCTTTCAAAACTCTGAATATTTTCAGAGCACTACAATCTCTCTTGAAATAGCAGTCTTCACAGTAAGTCACCTGCAGCATAAAACTGTTTTGTTGAAATTAACGCCTGTAATAGAAATGTTTCTTTGCAGGACATCAAAGTGCTCTTTTGAATTTACCACCTCTGCACTTAAAACACTTGATGACTTCTGCTTGGAGGTAGATCCCTAGTCCTCAACATTTTCTCTTAACTCTGTGATGTAAAACTATGCCACTCTATACACACATTTAGAGTCTCTCTCCTTTATTACTTCAAATCTCTTCATTTCGAGAAAGTAAATAGTCTGATAAGTGGTCTAATTTACAGAGCCCTCCCCCTGCTAACATACAATTATCCCATGGCAATATTGATCCTCACAGTAGTAAGAAATTAGACTTTGAATTAAATATTTTGTGGTATTGAGTGAGCATGAGAATAATCTCACAAGTAAATTATTGTGCCAGAAAAAGTCTGGTAAATATAATATTTCCAGGTGAAGCACGGAAAGTCTTAAGGACAAGTGTACTTCTGCAGGGTTAGGCAAAAGAAACTACTCAATGTATTTGAAAGTGAAACAGTTTATTCACAATGTTTCATATGTTTATCACAAATCAATGGACTTAGTTAACTGGTTGCTTTCTCATTTAATTTTCTTTTTAACTAGTAAGTGGGAATATCCATGATTGCTGCCTTGTCATGGTGAAGGAGGCCTGAGTAATTCAGAGAAGCTATGGGCTATGCAGTACAGGGACACCCAAGGCAGCATCTTAAAAAGCAGAGACATCACCTTGCCGACAAAGGTCCGGATAGTCAAAGCTATGGTTTTTCCAGTAGCGATGTATGGAAGTGAGAGCTGGACCATAAAGAAGGCGGACTACCGAAGAATTGATGCTTTTGGATTGTGGTGCTGGAGGAGGCTCTTGAGTGTCCCCTGGACTGCAAGGAGAACAAACCTATCCATTCTGAAGGAAATCAACGCTGAGTGTTCACTGGAAGGACAGAAGCTGAGGCTCCAATACTTTGGCCATCTCATGAGAAGAGAAGACTCCCTGGAAAAGACCCTGATGTTGGGAAAATGTGAGGACAAGAGGAGAAGGGGACGACAGAGGATAATATGATTGGATAGTGTCATTGAAGCTACCAACATGAATTTGACCAAATTCCAGGAGGCAGTGGAAGACAGGAGGACCTGGCGTGCTCTGGTCCATGGGGTCACGAAGAGTCAGAGATGATTTAATGACTAAACAATAGCAACGTGTGTGTGTGTGTGTGTGTGTGTGTGTGTGTGTGAGAGAGAGAGAGAGAGAGAGAGAGAGAGAGAGAGAGAGAGAGAGAGAGAGAGAGTCTCTGTGTGTCTGTCTGTGTCTGCCACGTTTTGAGCTTTAATATTTGGTAGTTGTCTGATCT